>NC_044389.1:109052402-109356813 GCF_006542625.1 Nomascus leucogenys
GTCCCAGTTATTTTGGAGACTGAGGTGGGAGGATCATCTGAGCCCAGGAGGCAGAGGTTGCAGTGAGCTGTGATTGCACCATTGCACTCCAGCCTGGGTGACAGTGAGACCCTGTCACAAAAAAAGAAAAAAAAAAAAAGCAAGTGCCTGGTGAGGTGCTCACATCGCTGAATTCACTGAGTTCCGTCCAGCCTTGAGAGGACAGCGGAGTGGTTTTTCTCCAGGATCACCTTTGTTCCCACACTTCTGTGCCAGCCAATGTCATCTAACTCCTACCAGTGCTTCCAAATGCTACTGTAACAACAAACACAAGCAACCGCATTTCCATGATCCTGTGCCAGCCATAGCCAGGTTAAAACGTTCAAACCAAGCTAGGACCTACCCGCTGCCCCAGAGAGAGTGAGAGAGGTGACAAGCAATGGTAGGCTGGGAGCAATCAGAAGTTGCTCATTAGACATCAAATGTCACTGTTTGCTCTTGTGAAAAATCCCATGTATGAGGGAGAGAAGTGAGACACCAAACAAAACACTGAAACAAACCCTTCCATCATCACCAGCCAAAGACACGGGGAGGGGACTGTTATTTCAATAAATTATTTGTAACTCACACATGATTGAGAATAGAGACAGACTATCCACACACTGTCATGTCAGGGGTTCGAAAAACCAATTCATGACATGCACATAGATGTTTATACCAGCTTTATTCATAATTGTTAAAATATGGAAACAACCAAGATGTCCTCTGGTAGATAAATGGATAAACTATGGAACATCCAAACAATGGAATATGATTCCGTTCTAAAGAGAAATGAGCTATCAAGTCATGAAAAGACATGGAGAGGCCAGGTGCGGTGGCTCACGCCTGTAATCCCAGCACTTTGGGAGGCCACGGCGGGCAGATCACTTGAGGTCAGGTATTCGAGACCAGCCTGGCCAACATGGCAAAACCTCATCTCTACTAAAAATACAAAAATTAGCTGGGTGTGGTGGTGCACACCTGTAATCCCAGCTACTTGGGAGGCTGAGGCACAAGAATCACTTGAACCCAGGAGGTGGAGGTTGCAGTGAGCCAAGATTGCGCCACTGCACTCCAGCCTGAGTGACAGAGCGAGACTCTGTCTCAAAAAAAATTATTATTTTTCTACAAATATCATATATTTTTCTCCAATCTAGTGGACTTAGTGTCTCATTAAGTGGGTGTGAGGAGAATACGCAGCAGCCATAACCTGGCTCTGGGTGAAGTGACTCAAATTGCTCAACTTAAGTACCGGCAAACCCTCCGGTAAGTTTCCATTTCTCTCTGCCCTGACCCTGTCACTCCATCTCCTGTGGGCATTTCCTTTTCTTTTCTTTTTCTTTTTTTTTGAGATCGCCCTGGTTGGAGTGCAGTGGTACCATCTCGGCTTACTGCCACCTCTGCCTCTCAGGTTCAAGAGATTCTCCCGCCTCAGCCTCCTGAGTAACTGGGATTACAGGCTTGCGCCACCATGCTCGGCTAAATTTTTTTGTATTTTTAGTAGAGACGGCATTTCACCATGTTGGCCAGTCTGGTCTTGAACTCCTGACCTCAGATGATTTATCTAAGTAAATTGTTCCAGAAAATAGAAAAGAATAAAAGCAACTCTAGTCATTTCTGAGGCTAGCATAACCTTGATTGGTAAAACAAAAAGTAAAAGAAAAGTTAAAGCAGAATTTTTAGTAAGGGTAAATTTTCAAGTCTCCATGTTCTATACTTATTGTAGCTCGGGACAGAAACGGACTTCAGTGACGAGATTGCCACTGCATCCGCTAACAGTTAAAATATTAGATCGTGAGAGCCAACCATATACAGTTGACCTTGAACAACACATTTGAATCACACAGGTCCACCTACTTTCTCCTGCCTCTGCCACCCCTGAGACAGCAAGACCAACCACCTCTTCCTCCTTCCCAGTCTACTCAACATGAAGTCAACAGAGAGGAAGACCTTTATGAGGATTCACTTCCACTTAAGGAATAATGAATGTTTTATCTTCCTTAAAAAAAAAAAAAAAAGATGTGGAGGATGGCTTGAGCTTTTTGTGTATTTCTCAAAAGTTTTAAGATGTCCTAATTTATTGGTCAAGCAAAAGAAGAAGAAAAGAAAAAGTCATGTGTTGGCTAATGATGGGGATTTGTTCTGAGAAATGCATCACTAAGCAATTCTGTCATTGTGCAAACATCACAGAGTGAACTTACACAAACCCAGATGGCAGAGACTACTGCACATCTAGGCTACATGGTATAGCCTGTTGCTCCTAGGGTACAAACCTGTAAAGCATGTGACTCTACGGAATACTGTAGGCAACTGTAACACAATGGTAGGTATTTGTATATTTAAACATAGAAAATGTACTGTAAGGCCGGGTGCTGTGGCTTACGCCTGTAATCCCAGAACTTTGGGAAGCCGAGGTGGGTAGATCATCTGAGTTCAGGAGTTTGAGACCAGCCTGACCAACATGGTAAAACCCCGTCTCTACTAAAAGTACAAAAATTAGCTGGGCATGGTGGCGGGGACCTATAATCCTAGCTACTTGGGAGGCTGAGGCAGGACAATCGCTTGAACCCGGGAGGCAGAGGCTGCAGTGAGCCGAGATCACGCCATTGCACTCCAGCCTGGGGGACACAGCAAGACTCCGTCTCAAAAAGAATAATAATAATAATAATAAGTACAGTAAAAATGCAGTATAAAAGATTAAAACAAGTCAGGTACAGTGGCTCAGGCCTGTAATCCCAGCATTTTGGGAGCCTGAGGTGGGGAGAATTGCTTAAGGACAGGGGTTTGAGACCAGCCTGGGCAACATAGCAAGACTCCATCTGTGATGGTGAATATTGAGTGTCAAGAAGATTGGATTGAAAAATGATTGGATTCTTCCCTCCCCTCCCCTCCCCTCCCCTCCCCTTCCCTTCCTTTCTTCTTTTCTTTTCTTTTCCCTCTGTGGCCCAGGCTGCAATCTACTCAGCTCGCTGCTGCCCGCTCCGCGGACTGCCTGGGACTGCCGCCGCACGCCACCGCTGCCTGCTTTTTCTCGTTTGGCTGCAGGCGCGCGGTCGCCATGTTGGCCACGCTGCTCGCCAGCTCCTCACGCCGAGTGCTCTGCCCGCCTCAGCCTCCCGAGCCCCTGCCCGGCCACCGCCCCGTCTGGGACGTGGGGAGCGCCTCTGCCCCCGGAGGGCCTCTGCCCGGCCGCCCATCCGGAAGAAGTGAGGAGGCCTCTGCCCGGCCGCCCCATCCGGGAAGAAGTGAGGAGGCCTCTGCCCGGCCGCCTCCGGGAGGTGGGAGCGGCCGGCCGTCTGGGAAGAGGTGAGGGGTACCTCTGCCCGGCCGCCCCGTCTGGGAAGTGAGGAACACCTCTGCCCGGCCGCCCCGTCTGGGAAGTGAGGAGCGCCTCCGCCCGGCCGCCCCGTCCGGGAAGAAGTGAGGAGCGCCTCCGCCCGGCCGCCCCGTCCGGGAAGAAGTGAGGAGCGCCTCCGCCCGGCCGCCCCGTCCGGGAAGAAGTGAGGAGCGCCTCTGCCCGGCCGCCCCGTCTGGGAAGTGAGGAGCGCCTCTGCCCGGCCGCCCCGTCTGGGAAGAGGTGAGGGGTACCTCTGCCCGGCCGCCCCGTCTGGGAAGTGAGGAGCACCTCTGCCCGGCCGCCCCGTCTAGGAAGTGAGGAGCGCCTCGCCGGCCCGTCCGGGAGGTGGGGGCCTCGCCCGGCCGCCCCGTCGGGAAGTGAGGAGCGCCTCTGCCCGGCCCCCCCGTCTGGGAAGTGAGGAGCGCCTCTGCCCGGCCGCCCCGTCTGGGAAGTGAGGACGCCTCTGCCCGCCCCCGTCTGGGAAGTGAGGAGCGCCTCTGCCCGGCCCCCCCGTCTGGGAAGTGAGGAGCGCCTCTGCCCGGCCCCCCGTCTGGGAAGTGAGGAGCGCCTCTGCCCGGCCCCCACCGTCTGGGAAGTGAGGAGCGCCTCTGCCCGGCCACCCCGTCTGGGAAGTGAGGAGCGCCTCTGCCCGGCCACCCCGTCTGGGAAGTGAGGAGCGCCTCTGCCCGGCCACCCCGTCTGGGAAGTGAGGAGCGCCTCTGCCGGCCACCCACCGTCTGGGAAGTGAGGAGCGCCTCTGCCCGGCCACCCACCGTCTGGGAACCCCCCCCCCCCGTGGAGGAAGCGCCTCTGCCCGCCACCCGTCTGGGAAGTGAGGAGCGCCTCTGCCCGGCCACCCCGTCTGGGAAGTGAGGAGCGCCTCTGCCCGGCCACCCCGTCTGGGAAGTGAGGAGCGCCTCTGCCCGGCCACCCCGTCTGGGAAGTGAGGAGCGCCTCTGCCCGGCCACCCACCGTCTGGGAAGTGAGGAGCGCCTCTGCCCGGCCACCACCGTCTGGGAAGTGAGGAGCGCCTCTGCCCGGCCACCCACCGTCTGGGAAGTGAGGAGCGCCTCTGCCCGGCCACCCACCGTCTGGGAAGTGAGGAGCGCCTCTGCGGACCCGTCTGGGAGTGGGGGCCTCGCCCGCACCCACCGTCTGGGAAGTGAGGAGCGCCTCTGCCCGGCCACCCACCGTCTGGGAAGTGAGGAGCGCCTCTGCCCGGCCACCCACCGTCTGGGAAGTGAGGAGCGCCTCTGCCCGGCCACCCCGTCTGGGAAGTGAGGAGAGCCTCTGCCCGGCCGCCCCGTCTGGGAAGTGAGGAGCGCCTCTGCCCGGCCACCTCATCTGTGAATGAGGAGCGCCTCTGCCCGGCCACCTATCGTCTAGGAGTGAGGAGCGCCTCTGCCCGGCCCCCCGTCCGGAAGAAGTGAGGAGCGCCTCTGCCCGGCCGCCCCGTCCGGGAAGAAGTGAGGAGCGCCTCTGCCGGCCGCCCCTGGGAAGTAGGAGCGCTCTGCCGGCCGCCCCGTCCGGGAAGAAGTGAGGAGCCCTCCCCGCCGCCCCTCTGGAAGTGAGGAGCGCCTCCGCCCGCCCCCGTCCGGGAAGAAGTGAGGAGCGCCTCCGCCCGGCCGCCCCGTCCGGGAAGAAGTGAGGAGCGCCTCCGCCCGGCCGCCCGTCCGGGAAGTGAGGAGCGCCCCCCCCGCCCCGCGCCCGGCCGCCCCGTCCGGGAAGAAGTGAGGAGCGCCTCCGCCCGGCCGCCCCGTCCGGGAAGAAGTGAGGAGCGCCTCGCCCGGCCGCCCCGTCCGGGAAGTGAGGAGCGCCTCTGCCCGGCCGCCCGTCTGGGAAGTGAGGAGCGCCTCTGCCGGCCGCCCCGTCTGGGAAGTGAGGAGCGCCTCTGCCCGGCCCCCGTCTGGGACGCCCCCCCCCCCCTGAGGAGCGCCTCTGCCCGGCCACCCCGTCTGGGAAGTGAGGAGCGCCTCTGCCCGCCACCCCGTCTGGGAAGTGAGGAGCGCCTCTGCCCGGCCACCCACCGTCTGGGAAGTGAGGAGCGCCTCTGCCCGGCCACCCACCGTCTGGGAAGTGAGGAGCGCCTCTGCCCGGCCACCCACCGTCTGGAAGTGAGGAGCGCCTCTGCCCGGCCACCCCGTCTGGGAAGTGAGGAGCGCCTCTGCCCGGCCACCTCATCTGTGAAATGAGGAGCGCCTCTGCCCGGCCACCTATCGTCTAGGAGGTGAGGAGCGCCTCTGCCCGGCCGCCCCGTCCGGGAAGAAGTGAGGAGCGCCTCTGCCCGGCCGCCCCATCTGGGAAGTAAGGAGCGCTTCTGCCCGGCCGCCCCGTCCGGGAAGAAGTGAGGAGCGCCTCTGCCCAGCCGCCCCATCCGGGAAGAAGTGAGGAGCGCCTCTGCCCGGCCGCCCCGTCCGGGAAGAAGTGAGGAGCGCCTCTGCCCGGCCGCCCCGTCCGGGAAGAAGTGAGGAGCGCCTCTGCCCGGCCGCCCCGTCTGGGAAGTGAGGAGCGCCTCTGCCCAGCCGCCCCGTCCGGGAAGAAGTGAGGAGCACCTCTGCCCGGCCACCTATCATCTGGGAAGAAGTGAGGAGCGTCTCTGCCTGGCCGCCCCGTCTGGGAAGTGAGGAGCGCCTCTGCCCGGCCGCCCCGTGTCTGGGAAGAAGTGAGGAGCGCCTCTGCCCGGCCGCTCCGTCTGGGAGGTCTACAATGGAGGCCAGAAGCAATGTGGGGGCTGGACGTGGTGGCTCACGTGGCTCAGAGTGCCTGTGGTCCCGGCACTCTGGGGGGCGAGGCGGGTTGATCACTTCGGGCTAGGAGTTCGAGACCAGTCTGGCCAACTTGGCGAAACATGAAAAATACAACAGACAAACCAACCAACCAACTCAGTGACAACAAAACAGGTCTACCCTGGAGTCATACTCTAATTTTTTCTATTTTCCTCCCTTTCTGATCCTTTATCCCACTTTCTTTTTCTTCCTCTTCCTTCTCCCTCTTCTTTGTCAAATAGAGGATTGAGTTATTATCACTGATCCACATAAAGTCCCTCTCTACCTTATTTTAACTCCCACCCCCCATTTCTATTCCCCGACTTCCCATGTGTAACCTTCCTAATATGTTTGATACGCATCTTTTTGTTTGTATGTATTTTTAGAAAATGTTTATTGTTTTTGTGTGCAAAAAAAAATTAAAAAAATAAAAATAAAAAATAAATAAATAAATAAATAAAAGAAAAATGATTGGATTGAAAAATCGTGGGTGTGTCTATGAGGGTGTTGCCAAAGGAGATTAACATTTGAGTCAGTGGACTGGGAGAGGCAGACCCACCCTCAGTCTGGGTGGGCACCATCTAATCAGCTGCCAGCATGGCCAGAACAAAAGCAGGCAGAAGAATGTGGAAAGACTAGACTGGCTTAGTCTCTGAGCCTACATCTTTCTCCTGTGCTGAATGCTTCCTGCCCTCAAACATCGGACTCCAAATTCTTCAGCTTTGGGACTCTTGGACCTTTGACCACAGACTGAAGGCTGTGCTATTAACTTCCCACTTTTGAGGTTTTGGGACCTGGACTGGCTTCCTTGCTCCTCAGCTTGCAGACGGCCTATTGTGGACCTCACCTTGTGATCGTGGGAGTCAATGCTCCTTAATAAACTCCCCTTATGTGTACATCTATCCTATTAGTTCTGTCCCTCTAAAGAACCCTGACTAATCCACCATCTCTACAAAAAATAATTCAAAAAATTAGCTGGGTGTGGTGGCAGGCGCCTGTGGTCCCAGCTACTTGAGAGGCTGAGGTGGAAGAATTGCTTGAACTGGGAGGTGGAGGCTGCAGTGAGTTGTGATTGCACCAGTGCACTCCAGCCTGGGAGACAGAGCGAGACCCTGTCTCAAAAAAAGAAAAAAAAAGGCAAGCTCACGAGGCAGCACCCTGCCCATGCTGTCTCACGTGCCTTGGCTCTCAATATCTCTCCCGCCCTCTCCCCCGAATAGTATTTATCCTTAGGAAAGCAAAAGAGGAAGGCGAGCCAGAAAGCTTGATTCTGGAAAATTCCTCTCAAAGTCTTGAAAACAAGGGGCGGGGTAGAGTAGAAAAAGAGCAGGATGTTGGAACCTGCAACCGTGCCACATTAAGTAGTGAGGGGCCTCTGTGGGCAGCAGGCCACCCAGGCGCCGAGGCAAGAGACCGAGGACACGAGCTGTTCCAGTATAATAAAATATAAAACAAGAATAGTTATACCAGATATAGATCTTAGATATGATTTTATATGAATATCATTAATCATTAGTTTGTAGCAATTACTCTTTATCCCAATATTATAATAATCCTCGCTCTATAATCATAACCTAAGAAAAACCAGGCCATATAGAGATAGGAGCTGAGGGGACATAGTGAGGTGTGACCAGAAGACAAGAGTGCGAGCCTTCCATTATGCCCAGACAGGGCCACCAGAAGGCTCCTTGGTCTAGCGGTAATGCCAGCGTCTGGGAAGACGCCCGTTGCCGAGCGGACGGTGGTCTAGCGGTAGCATCGGTGTCAAGGAAAAACACTGGCTACTTAGCAGACTGGGAAAGGGAGTCTCCCTTTCCCCGGGGGAGTTTAGAGAAGACTCTGCTCCTCCACCTCTTGTGGAGGGCCTGACACCAGCCAGGCCCGCCCGCAGTTATCCAGAGGCCTAACCGTCTCCCTGTGATGCTGTGCTTCAGTGGTCACGCTCCTAGTCCGCCTTCATGTTCCATCCTGTACACCTGGCTCTGCCTTCTAGATAGCAGTAGAAAATTAGTGAAAGTACTAAAAGTCTCTAATATGCAGAAATAATGGCGTAAGCTGTCTTTCTCTTTGTCTCCTCTCTCTCTCTGCCTCGGCTGCCAGGCAGGGAAGGGCCCCTGTCCAGTGGACACGTGACCCACGTGACCTTACCTATCATTGGAGATGACTCACACTCTTTACCCTGCCCCTTTTGCTTTGTATCCAATAAATAACAGCACAGCCAGACATTTGGGGCCGCTACCGATCTCCACGCATTGGTGGTAGTGGTCCCCCGGGCCCAGCTGTCTTTTCTTTATCTCTTTGTCTTGTGTCTTTATTTCTACACTCTCTCGTCGCCGCACACAGGGAGAGACCCACCAACCCTGTAGGGCTGGACCCTACAGGCCTCACCTCCCCAAAGGAGACCACCATCTGCCATGAGAATAAGTGAATGGAAAATGGACTGAGAAACTCACGTATCATGCCACCTTGGCTCTGCCAGAGTAGCCAGTACAGTAGCCCGAATTCTCCCTTCCCTGCCTCGCCACACACAATGGCCCCTAACTCCCACCTACCTTCTCCCCTAGGAGAATTCTGCGGGTAGCCCCCCAAATACTCTCTGCTGGCAGTTGTGATCCTCCTGGAAGAGAACCACGTTTATCTGCATTCTCTTACCAGTTTGGTTGGTGACTCAGTCTCCCTGGGTGCACTGCCAAAACCAACTTCTAGAGGAAGGTCTGAGTCCTGGGCCACAGTGACCCCATGCAGACGTGGCCAGCCACCCAGGAGGCATGTCAGGGTTGCAGGGGCCCTTGGATACATGGATCTTGCTTGTTTTCATGCTAAGCCATGGAACTATGACCTAGAACATGAGTAGCTTTGTTTCTTGCCAGACAATTTCTCAATATTGTGCAGACCCAGACACAACAAGATGAAGAAAACTCTAGACATCTGTGAGGCCCAGATAAACCCGATGGAACAGCCCTGGGCAAAGCCCCACTCAGGGTGGGGGAAACATGGCCACTACTAATCCCTAAACCACCCCGCCCCATGTCTCCTGTCTAAGGGTCTTCTATGACGCTGACACCACCTTCTTCCAAATCGTGGATGAAAAAGGAACAGGAGGCAAGCGCAGTGGCTCACACCTGTAATCCCAGCACTTTGGGAGGCTGAGGCAGGCAGATCACTTGAGCTCAGGAGTTCGAGACCAGACTGACTAATGTGGTGAAACCCCGTCTCTACAAAAATACAAAAATTAGGCCGGGCGCGGTGGCTCACGCTTGTAATCCAAGCACTTTGGGAGGCCGAAGCGGGCGGATCACGAGGTCAGGAGATCGAGACCACGGTGAAACCCCGTCTCTACTAAAAATACAAAAAAAAATTAGCCGGGCGTGGTGGCGGGCGCCTGTAGTCCCAGCTACTCGGAGAGGCTGAGGCAGGAGAATGGCGTGAACCCGGGAGGCGGAGCTTGCAGTGAGCCGAGATCGCGCCACTGCACTCCAGCCTGGGTGACAGAGCGAGACTCCGTCTCAAAAAAAAAAAAAAAATTAGCCGGGTATGGTAAGAGATGCCTGTAATCCCAGCTACTCGGGAGGCCGAGGCAGGAGAATAGCTCGAACCTGGGAGGCAGAGGTTGCAGTGAGCCGAGACTGCGCCACCGCATTCCAGCCTGGGTGATAGAGCAAGACTCAGTCTCAAAAAAAAAGAAAAAAGAAAAAAGAAAAGGAACAGGAGCAAAAGCCCATCCTTGCCATAAGAAGAGTGCTGGTGTTCCACGCCCTTCACAAAGTGAAGCTCTAAGTGCAGCACCAGGCAAACTGTGCAAAGGGACAAATGAGGTGGTCACTCCAAGGCCCTTGAAAGCTCTCAGGCCAGCTTCCCACTGAATCCACAAACCCCTGTTGAAGAGTCCTGGGATCCTCAGCTTAGACCTCTGGCTCTTTGGCTCCAAGCTATTTGCTCCATTATTAGATGGCGCTACTGGCTAGAAAGACATTGCTTACACTAAGCTGAGGTGATCTTCCTGGAACATGCCCTCTTGTCTCTGTTGCTGGACATGGGTTAAGCCTGTATCCCCCTCCAACAACAGGTGCTCGCCCTTAAATGTTTGAAAGCAGCTGTCATGTCCCACTGAAACAGGCATCCTTCAGGCTAAGGAGCCCACTCCTAGACTTTAGCGCAGCAGAAACAGTTTTCAAGTCTGTGCAATTCACTAAAGAGTGAATTCATCTTGTGATGTCAAGAACTGAATTAAGCAGGGACTCAAGAAGCAATTCCAGGGAACCTCTGCATATCTAGGTTTAGAGACTCAACTGTGATGAACCAGGCTGGTCTTATCTCGAAAGCTTATCCAATAGGAATGGGAGGGCAAGACAGTGACTGTGGTATGTGGCTGGGGACATGGCTTGGGAGTTAGGAACCCCAACCCGGGTTCTGACCCACTCTACACCTCATCTAGACCTCTGCTCCCTTATCTGTCTAAGCATCTCTTTCACTTCCCAAATGGCAGACACCAATGGTTCCCATTGTTCTCAATGAAATACAAATATTAATAGAAACTGTCAGGCCTCTGAGCCCAAGCTAAGCCATCATATCCCCAGTGACCTGCACGTATACATCCAGATGGCCTGAAACAACTGAGGATCTACAGAAGTGAAAATAGCCTTAACTGATGATATTCCACCATTGTGATTTGTTTCTGCCCCAACCTAACTGATCAATGTACTTCGTAATCTCCCCCACCCTTAAGAAGCTTCTTTATAATCTCCCCCACCCTTAAGAAGTTTCTTTGTAATTCTCCCCACCCTTGAGAATGTACTTTGTGAGATCCACCCGCTGCCCCCAAAACATTGCTCTTAACTCCACCGCCTATCCCAAAACCTATAAGAACCAATGATAATCCCACCACCCTTTGCTGACTCCTTTTTTGGACTCAGCCCGCCTGCACCCAGGTGAAATAAACAGCCTTGTTGCTCACAAAGCCTGTTTGGCGGTCTCTCCACACGCACACGTGAGACAGAAACCTGAGAGTAATCACCGGACTACCGGCAACTTAGAAACAGGGACAGCTGTTCATCTTTGAATCACCAGACCCTACCACAGTGTTTGACACGGAGAAGGTATTCAATCTATGCTTGTTTGATGAATGAATGTTTACATTTGCAGCGATTCAACTAATTGATTTATAATCCTTTTTTGTTTTGTTTTGTTTTGTTTTGAGACAGGGTCTGGCTGTGTTGCCCAGACTGCAGTGCACTGGTGCAATCACACAAACTCTAGTGCAGCCTAGAGTTTCTGGGCTCAAACTGTCCTCCCACTTCAGCCTCCCGAGCATCTGGGATTATGGGCGCATGCCACCACACTCAGCTAATTTTTATATTTTGTTTTTGTAGAGACGGGGGTCTCATTATGCTGCCCAGGCTGGTCTCAAACTCCTGGCCTCAAGCAAATCTCCTGCCTTTCAAAGTGCTGGGATTACAGGCATAAGCCACCATGTCCAATCTCAATATATAACCCTAAGTAGGAGCGAGTACTGGCTCACATAGTAAGCTGGAAGCAGCTTCCATAAATCCTGCAGGGCTCTGAGGTGGACAGACAGCCATTCACAGTAAAATCATCTGTAGAATGAGAACAGCAGCCCCATCTACCTCAAGAGGTCCTTACGAAGACCAAATTGGATATGAGCAAAAGCACTTTTGGAAAAACTATAAAGTATTAGGTTAACCAATCCCTGGATGAGCACTTTTTGTAACTGTGCAAGCCCACCCCAGATGTCTGAATAGATTCCCCCCGATCTTGGCTGCTCTATGATTTGGTCTTCACCCCTCGGTTTCCCCAGCAGATCAATGATATCCCCCAACACACACACACACACACACACACACACACACACACACACACACACAGGTGAGGGGAAGAGTCAGTGTCAAAACAACTGAGTTTTCTAACCCAGGACTGGGGAGAACAGAAACTGGAACCCAGATCACGTTCTGCTGGGTATGGGAAGCGTGCCCGGGTGACCCGCAGGGGCCAGGCAAGGCCGGCCCATGACTGCAGTGGAAACACATGCCATGGAGCAACCCTAGGCTGGCAAGCCACAGCTGGCACCTCTCCCTGTTCTGTTCCCCTCATATTTCTTCCTTCTCCCAGTGGAAAACATTCTAAAAATAGAGCCAAATCAAGCCAAAAAAAAAAGAAAGAAAGAAAGAAAAAAAACGGGCAGGTTTTGGACAGTGAAGCTGGCTGCTGATGAGATGTCAGGAAGCCTCCCGGCTGAGCTGGATCAATGTGTAGGGTTCAAATGAGAGAATGGGACGGTCTGTAATCGCCAGTGTTGAGACTGGATCGTGTTCCCTTCTGTGTACTCCTCAGGAAGCAGTGTGTGTGTGTGTGTGTGTGTGTGTGGTGTGTGCGCGCGCGTGTGTGTGTGTATTGGGGAATATCATTGATCTGCTGGGTAAATCAAGGAGTGAAGGCCAAATCACAGAGCAGCCAAGATCAGAAGAAATCTATTCAGACATCTGGGGTGGGCCTGGACAGTTTAAAAAAAAAAATGCTTATCTAGGGATTGATTGAATACAGTTTTTCCAAGAGTGCTTTTGCTCATATCCAATTTGGTCTTCATAAACTCATCTACCCCCAGGGAACGGCAACCAGTGTGTCCGAGCCACCTGGACACCATCCCTATGAGAATCGGCTAAAGAGCGAGACGGGGAGAAAGAACACGGCTGTGAGAGGAGATAGAGCCACCGACGAAGGCACGGGGGTTATCTTGCATCGCGTTGCTCCTGTGAACAGAAACCAGATGCTGATTTGAAGGTAGAAGGAGATAGCTTCCCTGTACAGTGGACAGCGGTGGGCCAGAGAGATGGCAAATGCAGCAGCCAGATCCTACCTGTCGAAACCATTCCAGAGGGACTTCCCCAACAGCTGCAAATCAAACTCGCTGGCCTCTAACTAGCCCTGGACATAAGGATCCTGTGATTCTAGGGGGGGCCTGAGCCCCCATCCCAGCTCTGCCTCTCAGCAACTCTGTGATTTGCACAACACACTGTTCTGCACCTCAAGTTCAGAATGATCTCGGGGTTCTCTGTGTAAAAGTCTCTGAGGCTAGAACTGCTATATTAAGTGAAACCGCTGAAGTAACCGTTAGGCATACATTTGACCAAGTTGGGTAGTCCAGGGGCTAGGAGCCCTAGATTGGGTGGGACATTCCTTTGTCAAGACCCTTGGTACACAACAGGTCTTGAGTGGTCCCTGCTGATGGGGATTCAGAGTGTGATATGGGGTTCACACCCCAAGAAGAAATAGTTCTGTTTCAATTTCTAATTTCTTAATCAATCCATGTATTTTTAACAAATGTATCTTTAAATAATTTTCCTGTGGCAGCCTTCGGTGTTTGGCCACTTCACAGCTTGAAATAGTCTTAATCTTTGTTATTTAGTATGTCATGTATGCCCATAATTGATCACTGTTGAAAGACAGGAAGTTGACTAGGTGTGGTGGCTCACTCTTGTAATCCCAGCCCTTTGAGAGGCCGAAGAACTGGGAGGATCGCTTGAGCCCAGGAGTTCAAGACCAGCCTGGCCAATATGGAGAAATTCCATCTCTACAAAAACTACAAAAATTAGCTGGGCATGTTGGCACGCACCTATAATCCCAGCTACTCAGGAGGCTGAGGCACCAGAATTCCTTGAACCGGGGAGGCGGAGGTTGCACTGAGCCAAGATCGCACTACTGCACTCCAGCCTGGATGACAGAGCAAGACCCGATCTCTGAAATAAATAGAGACAGGAAGCACAGAAAACCCTGATGTTAAAATAGAAGTTAATGGCCGGGCACGGTGGCTCACGCCTGTAATCCCAGCACTTTGGGAGGCCGAGGCGGGCGGATCACGAGGTCAGGAGATCGAGACCATCCTGGCTAACACGGTGAACCCCGTCTCTACTAAAAATACAAAAAATTAGCCGGGCAAGGTGGCAGGCACCTGTAGTCCCAGCTACATGGGAGGCTGAGGTAGGAGAATGGCGCGGACCCCGGGGGGCGGAGCCTGCAGTGAGCCGAGATCGCGCCACTGCACTCCAGCCTGGGTGAAAGAGCAAGACTCCGTCTCAAAAAAAAAAAAAAAATAGAAGTTAATGGGAAGATGATGTGGATGTGTCAAGAAACACACAAGCCTATTCTAATGGGTTCCCCACTGGCCGAATCTGGTACAATCTTTTTTTTTTTTTTTTTGTAGGGATAGGGTCTCACGATGTTGCCCAGGTTGGTTTCAAATTCCCAGCCTCAAGCAATCCCCTCTGCCTCAGTCTCCCAAAGTGCTGGATTATAGGCATGAGCCACTGCACCCAAAATCCTGTACAATGTGAACAACAAAATGAATAATGATAGTAATAGACTATAACCCAGAGAAACATAGGAACCCATGAACCCACTCAACTGAGGATACAATGAATGAATGAATGCGTGCAGGAGATGGGAAAGCTTTTCCTTAGAGTAGAAAATCAACAAATATGTATAGAAGGAACAACGGAATCTGTAGGTCATCCCTGGGTAATCACTGTAGGAATAATTGTTTCACACAAGAATCACCAAGTGGGGTGGAAGCTTGATAACAAACAAGATATTTGCAGCTGGGCGTGGTGGCTCACGCCTGTAATCTCAGCACTTTGAGAGGCCGAGGCGGGTGGATCACTTGAGGCCAGGAGTTTAAGACCAGCCTGGCCAACATGGTGAAACTCCATCTCTACTAAAAACACAAAAATTAGCCAGGGGGAGGTGGTCGTGGGTGCCTGTAATCCCAGCTACTTGGGAGGCTGAGGCAGGAGAATCACTTGAACCCGGAAGGCAGAGGTTACAGTGAGCCGAGATCACACCACTGCACTCCAGCCTGGATGACAGAGCAAGACTCCATCTCAAAAAAAAAAAAAAAAACAAAAAAAACAGATATTCGCAGAGACTCAAAATATCTCCCCACAGAATCCTTACTTATCACAAAGGGACAAAATAGTGACCATATAGTAGAGAAAACTGGCAAGCACCATCTTTAAGCAAGTGATAAAATTACCCTCAGGCCAGGTGCGGTGGCTCACGCCTGTAATCCCAGCACTCTGGGAGGCTGAGGCGGGCGGATCACTTGAGGTCAGGAGTTCGAGATCAGCCTGTCCAACATGGTGAAACCCCATCACTACTAAAAATACAAAAATTAGCTGGGCGTGGTGGTGCATGCCTGTAGTCCCAGCTACTTGGGAGGCTGAGGCAGGAGAATCGCTTGAACCTGGGAGGTGGTGGTTGTAGTGAGCAGAGATCGCGCCACTGAACTCCAGCCTGGGTGACAGAGCGAGACTGTCTCCCCCCCAAAAAAAAAGTGAACCTCACCATCAGCAGTCTGGTCTGTGACAGGCACATCACTACTACTCGAGCATCCCTGCCAAACACACAGAACCTAAAGCTAATTAGAAAGAAGCAACAGATGGACCCAAGTTCTAACTATTCTAAAAAAAATTCTAAAAAATAAGCGATCTTATTTTCTAAAAAATAAGGATATTCTAAAAAATTTAGGGATATTCTAAAAAATAAGTGACCTGAACTCTTGAAGAGATACGTGTACACGTATGCCCATTGCAGCATCATTCACAATAGCAAAGAGGTAAAGCAACCAAAGTGTCCATCGACAGATGGAATGGATGAGCCAAATGTGGAATTTACAGACAATTGAATATTAGCCTTAAAGAGGAAGGAAATCGCGGGGCGCGGTGGCTCACGCCTGTAATCCCAGCACTTTGGGAGGCCGAGGTGGGTGGATCACGAGGTCAGGAGATCGAGACCATCTTGGCTAACACGGTGAAACCCCGTTTCCACTAAAAAATTTAGAAAAAAAATTAGCTGGGTGAAGTGGCGGGCGCCTGTAGTCCCAGCTACTCGGGAGGCTGAGGCAGGAAAATGGCGTGAACCTGGGAGGCAGAGCTTGCAGTGAGCTGAGATCGCACCACTGCAGTCCAGCCTGGGGGACAGAGAGAGACTCCGTCTAAAATAAAAATAAAAAAAAAACAAAAAGGAAGGAAATCCGTCACAGCTACACCAGAGGTCAACCTTAAGGACTTTTTGCTAAGCGAAGCAGTCCAGATATAGAAAAACACCGTATGATTCCACTTACACAAGGTCACTACAATAGATTCACAGAAACAGAAAGCAGAACAGTGGAGGTCAGGGGCAGGCGGTGGGGGAAATTAGGAATTGTTGTTTATTGGGTGCAGAGTTTCAGTTTTATAAGATGAAAAGGTTCTAGAGATCTATTGCACAATGGCGTGAATATACCTAACACTACTGAACTGTACACATTTAAAAATGATTAAGATGGTAGACTTTGTGGCATACATTTTTATTGCATTTTAAACTTTTGAAAAAAATTGCTTAAAAAAAAAATCAGTGCCTGCACTTTTCAAAAATACAAAGGCCACGAGAGGCAGCAAAGAGTGAGGACACACTAGATGAAAGGCTTGTGAGCCTGGATGAAACCTTGGATCGCTCTAAATGTTGTTCTTGATTTTGCTAAAGGTAAAGAGCAGTAGTGGGAAAATTGGTGAGACTTGAAGTTTGCGTATTAGATAACAGAACTGTATCAGTGTGGATATCCTGATTTCAATCATGATACTTAACAGAACTGTATCAGTGTGGATATCCTGATTTCAATCATGATACCGCGCTTGTTTTGAGGAAATACACCCTGAAGTATTTAGGGGCAAAAGGGCATCATGTCTGCATCTAACTCTCAAATGGTTCAGAAAAAAAAATAGGGGCCGGGCATGACATATATTTCCGTCTTCAGACACACACACACACACACACACACACACACACACACATATCCATATAAATATATTTTCTCTTCCTCTTTATGACAGATATATACATATGTAGGTAGGTAAATGGATGGATGGATAGATAGATAGATAGATAGATAGATAGATAGATAGATAGATAGAAATGGAGAGGGAGAGAATGATAGAGTCAAATAGTAACACTTGCAGAATCTAGGTGAGAGTGCTATGGGAACACTTTGCACTACTTCTGCAACTTTTCTGTAAGTCTGGAATTATTTCAAAACAGCTAAAACTCAAAAATGTTAAAGTTCATGAGAAGTATAAATGGTAATAATTCTGCACATTCACCTCAAAAGGATGATCCTCAGTTTTGGAAGGTGCACACTTCTGATCAAAATTCTTACCTTTTTTAAACCCATGGCAGCTAAAAATTCTTATTTTGAATAAACAATGAATCAAACACCAATGCTGAAAGATAACAACAAATATATTTAATTCGACTTTCTATTTGCTGACAACGAAAGACCTGCCCAATGTGAAATGAGTAATTTGTAGAGATGCAGCCTAGAGCAGTTGTCTAAACTTTTCCCATCTCATCACTTACTGTACATGAGACAGCGTAATATAAACCACACTGCACCTGTTACACTATTTAAATACCAAGCTACTACTGGCGGTAAGAGGAACTGAGATAGCACAAAAGGGCACTTGCCTTTTCACTTTTTTTCTGAGACGGAGTATCACTCTGTGGCCCAGGCTGGAGTGCAGTGGCGCAATCTCAGCTCACTGCAACCCCCACCTCCCCGGTTCAAGCAATTCTCCTGCCTCAGCCTCCCAAGTAGCTGGAATTACAGGCACCCACCCCCATGCCCAGCTATTTTTTTTTTTTTTTTTTTTTTAGTAGAAACAGGGTTTCACCATGTTGGCCAGGCTGGTCTCGAACTCCCGACCTTCAGTGATCTGCTCGCCTTGGCCTCCCAAAGTGTTGGTATTACAGGTATGAGCTGCTGCACCTGGCCACCTTTTCACTTTTGAGACTTTTCAGAAGTCCATACCTCACTTCCACATTGGTCTCCCCAGGCAGCTTCAGTCGTGGCGGCACACCTCCCAGCAAATGCAGGGAGGCAACATAGCCTCTCAGCTGGGCACCTGCCTGGGATTCTGCTACTGAGGAAGCAGGGAGAAGGGGTATTGGGGGATGCTAGCAGTTTCAGCCACAGTATCTTCTTCCTATAACATACTTTTTCAACAAGCACCTTCTAAAACGTAGCCTTTTATTATAAAAAGAATGAAAAAAGGCTAGGTGCAGTGGCTCACACCTGTAATCCCAGCACTCTGGGAGGCTGAGGCGGGAGGATGGCTTGAGGCCGAGTTTGAGACCCGCCTGGGCAGCATAGCAAGACCCCAGCTCTACAAAAAAAAAAAAAATTTTTAAGAGCGAGAAAAGATACTAGACTTTGCAGCCAGACAAGTCCATGATGTTTATACACTTAATCTCCAATCCACATACGCAATGCCATTCTTGAAATGATCTGTGAAAAACTCAGTTTCCCTTGATAACTAAATAGCATGTAGTAATAATAAAAGAAAGGTTTGGCCGGGCACGGTGGCTCACGCTTGTAATCGCAGCACTTTGGGAGGCCGAGGCGGGCGGATCACGAGGTCAGGATATCGAGACCATCCTGGCTAATACGGTGAAACCCTGTCTCTATTAAAAATACAAAAAAAAAAGAAAGGTGAAGGTGAAGGTGAATTTCACTTTATGTGGGGGCACTGTTCACTGTTATACCTGTGACCACTCCACACTGCTCAGCTGAATGAACCTTGATTGGCTAATGGGGGGAGACAGAGACCCCCAGTTTCAGAAAAAGTTATCTTCCATTCCATCCACAGGAATGAGTCGTCACTGGGCCCATCTACCCGCTTTGCTGAGGATGCCACAGGATGTGGTCATATGATTAGTTCCATGGGGTTAAGCCACTGCTGGTCCAGTATCCAGTTACTTACAGCCAAAAGCATCCCTAACTATTAAGTATATTATGAATATTATTAAAATTCTAATACAAACTTTCTAATTAGAATATTAATAATAAAATAAAAAACAAAATAGTTTTATTTCTAATCATTTCTCTATCATATACCACCGAAACCACCACCAATCACCTTCCTCTTCTGGCCTTGCTCTATCGCTGACAGCCAGGGTCACCAGTAGTTCTACTGGGCCACCAAGGTTCCTGCCCTTCCCTATCAGCAAGACTTTATACCACTGGGAGAGGGGCTCGAGTTCTTAAAACTGGAGGAGGGGGGCCAGGCACAGTGGCTCAGGCCTGTAATCCCAGCACTTTGGGAGGCTGAGGCAGGTGGATCACCAGAGGTCAGGAGTTCAAGACCAGCCTGGCCAACATGGCAAAACCCTGTCTCAACTAAAAATACAAAAATTAGCTGGGCATGGTGGTGGGTGCCTGTGCTCCCAGCTACTCGGGAGGCTGAGGCAGGAAAATCGCTTGAACCCAGGAGGCAGAGGTTGCAGTGAGCCGAAATCGCACCATTGCACTCCAGCCTGGGTGACAAAAAAGAAACTCCATCTCAAAAAAAAAGGAGGGGAGAGGAAGTATTGATCTGGTATAACTGGGTGAGGGCCTGAGTGCCAGGCAGTGACCCAGATGAGCCCCTGGCTGGACCACATGTCCAGCAGCACCCAGTGGAAGACGGGCGAGACCAGAGGTGAGCCGATGGGAGACCCTGGCGTCCCTCTGCCGTCTGCTCGCCCCCGCAGTGGCCTGTTTCTATGGTGCGTTCTCTCTATCCTTGTGAAAACGTGTTTTCAGAAAAGAATGTGACCATCATGTGAAGTTATCAATGACTGATAAACAGCTTAGTGGCTAACCCTCCTGCCACTGTGAGTAAGCAGATGAGCGGAACCAGCTCGGAACGGCCCACCCCAAGGGGCCTTGTAAAGAGATTACGGAGGAAGCCAGCAGTTCTTTCTGTAATCCACCCCCAGCAGAGGGATCAAAGGAGAGGAGCCGAGAAAGAACTGAGAGTCCTTGTGGGCAGAGAGTGATGTGTCTCAAGGCCACAGAGGCCCTCGTGGGGCATGCCGTGGTCACCCGAGTGCTTCTTCCTCTAGTGTCCTCATGGAAATCACTGGGCCTCCTGGTTATTTAAATCAGGGTTTTTGTGTTGGGTTTCAATAAATTGAGACGGGCTAATTTGCTAAATAATCTGAGGAGAGAAAAAGAGTGAACATGCGGGCCGGGCGCGGTGGCTCACGGCTGTAATCCCAGCACTTTGGGAGGCCGAGGCAGGTGGATCATGAGGTCAGGAGATCGAGACCATCCCGGCTAACACGGTGAAACCTCGTTTCTACTAAAAATATTTTTTAAAAAATTAGCTGGGCATGGTGGCGGGCGCCTGTAGTCCCAGCTACTCAGGAGGCTGAGGCAGGAGAATGGTGTGAACCCGGGAGGCAGAGCTTGTAGTGAGCTGAGATCATGCCACTGCACTCCAGCCTGGGTGACAGAGCGAGACTCCGTCTCAAAAAAAAAATTTAAAAAGATTCCTGCTTTCAAAACTATATATACATATAATTATTTATATATTATTTATATACATACATATATATATATATATATATATATATATATTTTGGACCAGGCTGGTCTCGAACTCCTGAGCTCAGGTGATTCACCCGCCTCAGCCTCCCAAAGTGCTGGGAGTACAGGCATGAGCCACCACACCAGGCCAGATTCCAGTTTTCACTGCCACCTACCATGGTGCCAGCTACAAGCCCCGCTTCAGGCTGGGGCTGGGGCACCTGACTGCAAGCATGCTATTCCTTGTTGAGGAAATGAGAGACAGGTGCACAGGAAGCAGTTAGTAAACAGAATCCTAGTGGAGTTGGAGGTGTTTTAGAGATAATTTGTGAGCAAAAAATAGTCTAGATTCTAGAATAAGCCAACCCCAAAGTTGGCGTCGTGCTGGACCTGTGGCCTTTTCTCCGTGTGGCTTATGACAAGCCATTTGGCAGCTGTTAAAGGTCTTTGTGCTTTGTTTTTGAGAATGAAGAACTGGGTGGATCTTCTAAAAGAAGATTGCATAAATTCTTAGGACCCTAAACTGCTAGGTAGTTTCCAGAGAAAATCCCCTGCAACTCCAGGGAGAACAGAGGTGTGACACAGAAGGACCAAGTCTCCTAGGGATGGGGCTGGGGTGTGTGCGGGGTGTGGCTGTGCACTGTGTCCTGGAGCCAGAGACCCTGCTGGGCATCGCCCCATCCATGTTCTCAATCTGTGGCGACAGGTGGGCCTGTGGGGCCCCATGGTCCTTCCAGCTGACCCTCTGTGAAGCAAGTGAGGACCCTGGGGGGCTGGGAAGGGCACTGCTCTGTCTGGCAGAGGCTCAGCCCTCTGCCCTCCTGCCCTGGCCATGGACACTGGACTGGATGGTGAACTTCACTGCATTTGGATGTCGCCCAGCTAAGACAGGAAAGCATCAGGCAGCCCTGCCCCCTCCTCCAGCTCCCCCTGCCCCCACACCCAGGCTCTGATTCTTAGCCTGGTGTGGCACAAGCCTAGAAGGGGAACAGGGCCTGAGGGCTGGGAGACATGCCAGGTGGGGGCCTCAAGGCCACATCCCGGCTCTCCCGCTGGGGGCCTACTGCTCTGCTGGTAGCTTTGCACTTGTGATGAAACACGGAGCGCTGGCGTGGAGACCTGGCCTGGAAGGTCTGGCGAAGGGATCGGCCTGGGACTTCGGAGGCCCCTCATTCTCTCCAGCCAACTTGGCCCTAGGATGGAAAGGCTGCCGGTGGCACCGGGGCCGCTTCCTTCCCAGCCTCCACTCCGGATTAGTCTTAGGTGCAGGACAACTTGTTTGTGACACGTCTGCTGCTGCAATGGGGAGGTCTCCCAGCTCGGACCCTCCTGCACCCAGACCCCCAGTCTAGACCTCAAGGGGTCTGTGTGTGTGCGTGCGTGTGTGTGAATGTTGGGGGGATGCATACGCAAGAGAGAAGGGGGTGGTGAGAAGCGGGCTGGCCTTTGCCCAGAAAAGCCAGGTGAGGGATTAAAGAGAAAACCTGGGGAGACAGGGAGAAAGAATCCGCAAAGACTGAGGAGGCCAGAAGCCAGGGACCTCAGCTCCAACTCTTATCTTTTGCTTTTTGTTCGATTGTAGCAAAACATACATAAAATTGTCCATTTTCCCCATCTTTAGGCACACAGTTCAGGGCAGTAAGCACAATCACAGTGTTATGCAGCCATCGCCACCATCCAGCTCCAGAATTTTTCCATCTTCTCCAATGGAAACTGTGTCCCCATTTAAAAGCCAGCTCCCCATTCTCCCTCCCCAGCCCCTGGCCACCTCCATCCTACTTTGTCTCTATGAGTGGGATTCTTCTAGAGACCTCATATGAGTGGAATCATGCAGTATTTGTCTTTTTTTTTTTTTTTTTGAGACGGAGTCTCGTTCTTTCGCCCAGGCTGGAGTGCAGTGGCATGACCTCAGCTCACTGCAGCCTTGTGCACCCAGGCTCAAGTGATCCTCCCACCCTGGCCTCCTGAGTAACCAGGCCCACAATTGTGTCCCACCACACCCTGCAGTGAGGCCTCGCTATGTTTTCCAGGCTGGTCTTGAACTCCTGGGCTGAACTGATCCTCCCACCTTGGCCCCCCAAAGTGTTGGGATTACAGGCGTGAGCCACTGCACCCAGCCAGTATTTGTCTTTTTATGTCTAGCTTATTTCACCCAGAACATTGTCTTCAGGGCTGATCTATGTTGTAGTGTATGTCAGCATTTCCTTCTTGTTTAAGGCTGCATAATAGTCCACCGTGTGGATGGGCCACATTTTGCTTATCTGTTCATCCCTCCATGGAACTTAGGTTGCTCCCACCTCTTTGTTACTGTGAATAATGCTGATGTAAACATGTGCGTGGGCTGGGTGCAGAGGCTCATGACTATAATCCCAGCTACTGAGGCTGAGACTAGAGCATCACTCGAGGCCAGGAATTTGAGACCAGCATAGCCAACACAGCAAGACTTTATCTCTACAAAACATTTTTTTGAAATATTAGTCGGGTGTGATGGCACACACCTGTAGTCCTGGCTGCTCGGGAGGCTGAGGTGGGAGGATCGTTTGAGCCCAGGAGTTTGAGGTTACAGTGTGCTATGATTGCACCACTGCACTCCAGCCTGAGCGACAGAGCCAGACTCTGTCTCTAATTACAAATGAAAATAAAATAGAACATGGGTGTGACAAATATCTGTTCTAGTCTCTGTTTCACTTCCAAACTTATCTTTTAAAATGCATCAGCCTCTGTCATGTGATCAGGATACATCTTAGTTTTAGGAACATATCCCACAATTCTGCTACTTGCCAGAGAACTAATACACAGAGTAGAACATCTTAGTTTGGGGCATTGAAAGTAAAGCACTCAGAACACAGAATTGCATACATTGGTGATAAACTATATTAAAATAAACTAGGGCACGGTGGCTTGCACCTGTAATCTCAGCACTTTGGAAGGTGGAGGTGAGAGGAATGCTTGAGGCCAGGGGTTTGAGACCAGCCTGGACAACATAGCAAGACCCCATCTCTACAAAAAATTTAAAGATTAGCCAGGTGTGGTGGTGCACACCTGTAGTTTCAGCTACTCAGGAGGCTGACACAAGAGGACTGCTTGAGCCCAGGAGTTTGAGGCTGCAGTGAGCCACGGCTGAGCCACTGTACTCCAGCTTGGGCAAAGTGAGAGATTCTGTCAAAAAATAACAACAACAAAACCAAAGGAAAGAAAAGAAAAAACTTGAAGAAAATTGAAATGTTAACAATGGCTATTCTGTTATGTAATTATGAATGATTTCTTTCTTTATATTTTCCTGTCCTTTGTACAATGAGGCTGTTGCTAATGTTAGGAAAAAATATTACATTGTCCCCCTCAATCTGATTGCTTTAAGCCTGACTCTGGAACCTGAGGTTCATGCTGTCTTGCAAAGCAATCATTCATTCATTCCTCCATCCATCCATCCATTAAAAATGATGTCAATTACAGCATTTTTTTTTTTTAAGAGACAGGGTCTCACTATGTTGCCCAGCTGCTCACAAACTCCTGGGCTCAAGCAATCCTCCTGCCTTGGCCTCCCAAAGTGCTGGGATTACAGGTGAGAGCCACCGAGCCTGGCCTACAGACATTTTTAAAGCTGGTTACTTTGAATGGTTGAATGCTGCAAGTCCAGCAACTCGACGCAGGACCCGACTATCACCTGGATCCTACCACCAGGATCGACCTCACCGGGCATTTGTCAGTGGGTGCTCCTGGTCTCAAGTTAGTTACATGCTTGGGTGTCACTCTGGGGGCTCAACAGTCATCTCATCACTTCTCACCTGGGAACAACCCCTCCCTCCCCACTTTGGAGTCGGCAGCCTTTAGGGAAGGTGGGCTCTCGTAGTTTCTGTGCCTGGCAGAATGTCCTATAATCCTGGCGTCTGCATGCTCAGAAAACAGGGTCCCCTTCCCATCTGAGCTGCTGCAGCCTTGGCACCTTGGTTCACCAGTGCAACACAGCCCACGACGATCCAGTCGAGGGGAGACGGGTTCCTCCTCTTCTCCCCCCTTGCCTGCAGTCCTCCTGGGCCTCCACACCTGTCCTTTGACGAACCCGGGGACGGCAACATCCCACCACAGCAGAGAAACCCTTCTGTTCATTCCCGGGGGGCTCACTGGGGAACCGCCTGAGTGATCTATTTTACACCCTCCCCCATGCTCCATTCCTGCCCCTTGCAGCTGGGGGTTGTCTAGCACATAAGGGAACAAGCTGTTAATTGATTAATGATCACAAAACTTCGAGAGAAAATAAAGGATTTGGATTTGTGTGGCTCAAAAGCAGTGCAGCACAGATGAGTGTGGATTTGTGTGGCTCAAAAGCAGTGCAGCACAGATGAGTTTGGGCTCTTGCCGGCTTCGCCCTCATCCGCTGCTCTTCCCCAGAGGGAAGCCAGACTGCCAGGTTCAAATTCCAGCTGCCCCTTCCTTCCCAACTCACACGCTGTGTGACCTCGGATCAATAACCTAATTTCTCTGTGCCCCACTTTCTCCTCCAGTAAAACAAGGCAGATAAACAGAGCTCAAGAAGTGTTCACTTTTTCTTTTCAGCTGTTAAATGAATACCAGCTCCCTTTTATTGAATACGGCAGGCGCGTGTTGGGCACTTTGAATACATTGCCTTTCATTTTCAGAAAGACTCCACCAGGGAGACAGTAGTGCTCTTCCAGAGATAAGAAAGCCACCTCAGAGATGAAATCACTTGCGGAGGACCCCGTGCTGGGGAGGTGGTGGCTGGTAGTGAGACGGGAACTGGGTTGGGGACACTTCCCAAGGGAGTCAGGCCTCCAAGGCAGGGACCAGAGCGCTCCGTCCTGGCTCAGCCAGGCCACGCTCCAGAAGCAGATTGGGGCCGAGGGGCAGGCAGGGCTGGACACACCCCAGGCCCTCTGCCTTCAAATCCCCCCAGTCCGTGCTGCACACCATGGGGTGGCTCTCACAGCAGTAAATCCTTTCAGATCAACTCAAGGCTGAGATGACCACCCTGGCCCCGGGGAAAATAATGCCCAGCTGCTCCCCAGTCATCTCCACGGCCCATGGCAGGCACCAAGGGCAGGAGGGACCAGTGGGGCGGACTCTGTCCACCCCCGGAAGCTCTCCAGCAGCTCCGGGTCAGTGGCTTCACCTCCCTGTTGTGACCCTGACCTGAGTCCCCTCTGAGCCAGGGCTTCCTGGCCCCAAAGCTCCCGCCTGGGCTTGCAGCCCCCTCTCCTGCCTGCGTTTCCCCTAAGCCCATATCAGCCGCATGTCCTACACCTCCTTCGCTGTTCTCTTGTTGCTGGTTGTGTCTCCCCAAGAGGACAGGGCATTTTTGCTTCTGTTGCTGATGGGCCCCGGAACCAGCCTGGCCCACGGCAGGGGCGCCCCGCACAGTGGTCAGCTGGGTGAGTGGAGGAGGAATGAATGAAGCTGCGCACATCAGCAGGTGCCCAGCGTCACAGACAGGCCCAAAACTGGGGCAGAGACGCTGGGCAGATAAAGCCCGCCGGCTCCCCAGAGCCCAAGGTCACTGGGCTTCAGATTCCCAAAGGTCCTGTCACCACCAAGACTGGGGCCAAACCAACACTTGCAGCCTGAGGGCTTCCTTGGGCACCTTGGCTCCCCCATGACTAGGGTCTTCATGCCAGCCCTGAACCAGCATCCACCCTTTGGACAGCCACCCTCATGATATCCACCCTCACGTGTGCACCTCAGGTGACCACTCACACCCACGTGCCCACCCCAGGTATCCACTCCCAATGTGTCCACCCCATGTGCCCCAGGCCGTCAGTGGTGTACACCATTTCCCAAGTTCCCCACCTTATCCCTGCATCAGAAACATCCTGGCCAGGCACGGTGGCGCACGCCTGTAATCCCAAATTTTGGGAGGCCAAGGTGGATAGATCACCTGAGGTCAGGAGTTCGAGACCAGCCAAACATAGTGAAACCCCATCTCTACTAAATACAAAATAAAATTAGCTCAGCGTGGTGGTGGGCACCTGTAATCCCAGCTACTTGGGAGGCTGAGGCAGGAGAATCACTTGAACCCCGGAGGCAGAGGTTGTAGTGAGCCAAGATTGCACCACTGCACTCCAGCCTGGGCAACAAGAGTGAAACTGTCTCAAAAAAAAAAGAAGGAAAGAAAGAAAGAGAGAGAGAGAAAGAAAGAGAGACAGAAAGAAAGAAAGGAAAGACAGACAGACAGAAAGAAAGAAAGAGCCGGGTGTGGTGGCTCACGCTTGTAATCCCAGCACTTTGGGAGGCCGAGGCGGGCAGATCACGAGGTCAGGAGATCGAGACCACGGTGAAACTCTGTCTCTACTAAAAATACAAAAAATTAGCCGGGCGTGGTGGTGGGCGCCTGTAGTCCCAGCTACTCGGAGAGGCTGAGGCAGGAGAATGGCGTGAACCCGGGCGGCGGAGCTTGCAGTGAGCCGAGATTGTGCCACTGCACTCCAGCCTGGGCGACAGAGCGAGACTCCGTCAAGAAAGAAAAGAAAAGAAAAGAAAAGAAAAGAAAAGAAAAGAAAAGAAAAGAAGGAAGAGAGAGAGAGAGAAAGAAAGGAAGGAAGGAAGGAAGGAAGGAAGGAAGGAAGGAAGGAAGGAAGGAAACATCTCACAAACTCCGTTTTATTGACCTCTACTATGTGTAAGAGAAAAAGCAATCTGGTGAGCATTCTAAGACATGCACGCCCATTTCAGTCAGCAGGCAGGTTCTGAATTTTCATCCTGACCACTACGAGGAAAACCACAGAAGTCAGTCAAGCCTACCCTGTTAAGAGTTCACTGTAGAGCTAAGGAATCTGCCACACAGGAAACCATTAGGGAACAATTCAGTGCTGAACCAGGACACTGCATGACCAGGAAAACCTGAAGCCACAGGATCCGAGAGGCCAGCCTGGGAAATCAGGCCCCAGTGCAAGAAGCTCGTCTCCCACAGCAGGCAGGAGCGGGAAGTCAGGCACTGCCACCCACGTCCTGGAGCCCAGAGACAGCCGTCTCCTCTCCTGTCCAGAACTCACTCGTGAGCCCCACCAGGTAGCATTTTATGTTCAGACTGCAGGTAAGGGCTTGCTTGAAGACAGGGTTCTGTGGCTAGGACAGATCTGAAAACCACGATCTCATCCAAGCCATCAGTCTTCCAGAAAGTGGAACCGGAGACAGCTTGAGTCACTCACAAGTTAGGGACAGCCAGGACTAGGGAGGGCCCATGTTTCCTGGCACCCAAGTCACTTTTCAAATAAACATATTATTGAAATATAACATGGAGGCCGGGCGTGGTGGTGCAAGTCTATAATCCCAGTGCTTTGGGTGGCCAAGGCAGGAGGACTGCGTGAGCCCAGGAGTTCAAGATCAGCCTGGACAACAAAGAACTTAAAAATTAGCCAGGCATGATGGCGCACACCTATGGTCTCAGCTACTTGGGAGGCTGAGGTGGGTGAATCACTTGAGCCCAGGATTCGAGGCTGCAGTGAGCAGTGATGGTCCCACTGTACTCCAGCCTGGGCAACAGAGGGAGACCCCATCTCTTGCACAATTAAACAGGTAAATGAGAAGTATGGAATACATTCAAAATGCACAGCTCGACAATCCTCACAGGAAAGCATGCCTATGTAACCCCCACCCATCAACCAGGTCACTACAGAAGCCCCCGTGCCCCCTCCCATCACCACCTCAAGGGAACCCGTGTCTTGACATCGGATACAGACGATCTGCAGGGTCTTGAACTTTCTGTCAGTTTTACTTGGCCTGGTTTCCTTCCCTCAGCATTTTTCCCATAAGATTCTTCCCCCGTGTCCCTTCCTGCAATAGCTGGTTCTTCTTCATCCTTCTGTAGTATTCCACTGCATGAACACCACACTTGATTTCTCCACGTTGATGGAACGTTGCATTCTTTCCGTTTGGGGGCTCTCACCCGTTGGGGTGCTGCAGTAAACATTCTTCTGTGCACCTTGAGTGCATGTGACTACGCCAAGGCGGGGGCTTCCTGGATCCTTCTGTATGCAGATGCTCGGCTCTGGTAAATGCTGCCAAGACGATTGTGTGCATTTCTACTCTGATATGAGAGTTGCTGTGAGTCACAGTCTCACCAACATGTGGTCCTTTTCTTGTTAGCCTCTCTAACAGGTGTAGAGTAGTATCTCACTGTGGCTTTAATTTGCATCTCTTGAATAATTAGGGAGGTTGAAGTGCTTTCTATGCTTATGGGCCATTTGGGTAGCCTCTTTTATGAACACCACCAAATGCAGAACTGGGTCCCCATGCTAAGCCTTTTCTGGCTTACTTGGTTTGGATTTTGTTCTGTTTTTGTCTTTCTCTACAGTGACTTTGTTGATCTAGGCAAATAAGAACAACACTGTTCCCAGATAAGAGCCCAGGCCCTGGAGCCAGCCAGCCAGGTTCCTGTTGCAGCCCTAGCACTGGTCAGCGAGAGATCCAGGCTAGTTGGCGCCTGCGGTGCCCCAGCTGTGCCATCTGTCATACGGGGATGACGACAGCACTGTGGTCCCCACACTCGGATGAGTTCCCACCTACAAACATGCAATCCACGCCAGGCACATCCAAGTGCTCCCTGCCTCAGGATATTTACTGTTATGCCAACACTCTGTGTACCTGAAAGTGCCCCAAAGCGCCATGACGGAAAGGAGGGAAAGGAGAGAGGGGACAGAGCAAGACTGAGAGATGCAATCTCACAATTTTCTGGTCATGATGGCCATTGAAATGACAACCTCATATTCTCTCTACTTGGGCATGGGAACCAAAGAAGGGGTAAAACTGAGGTTTGAGGAAAGAAGCTAGGGACAATTTAATTTTGAGAGAAAAGAAACAAAACAGTCTGGGGCCGCTGGCTCACGCCTGTAATCCCAGCACTGTGAGAGGCAGATGAGCAGAACATTTGGGGTCAGGAATTCAAGACCAGCCTGGCCAACATGGTGAAACCTCATCTCTAATAAAAATACAAAAATCAGCCAGGCCTGGTGGCAGGCAGGTGTAATCTCAGCTACTTGGGAGGCTAAGGCAGGAGAACCCCTTGAACCTGGGAGGTGGAGGTTGCAGTGAGCCGAGATCGTGCCACTGCACTCCAGCCTACATGACAGAGTGAGACTCCGTCTCAAAAAAAAAAAAAAAAAATTAAAAGAAAGAGAAACAAAGTAGAAGCTATTCCTGAGGCCCAGAGTTTTTACACGCACAGGGACCCCAGAGCTTCCCCCAGCAGAGCCGCGGGAGGGCTGCACAGAGACCACAGGGCCAGAACCACCAGAACGCACCTTTCTCCGGGGCTTCGTGCCCGTACACTGGTCCCAACCCTGGTTCTCACCCCGTGCCAGTCACTGGGTCTCCACAGTCCAGGGGCAGCAGGCCCAGTGCCACAGAAACAGAAACACGCCTGACAAGCGAGCCCCAGCTCCTGGCTTCCCCGGCAGGGGCCGCAGGCAGCTCCAGGCCTCCAAGCCCAGGTCAGCCCGGGCCACGGAATCTCTCGCTCCACAGAACTTGAGCTGATGCCTGCGTCCCATATGCCGGTGTGACGTGGCCAGGCAGGTGTGGGGGCACCGCGAGGCAGACAGAACAGCGCGTGTTTATTGTTTACCAGAGAGGACTCTTCTAAGAAGCCCTGTCCTGGATTGAGAAACTAGGCTGTAAGGCTGGACGGGAAAGGTCACGATGTCTGCTTCTCCTGGTAAACAGGCCTGGGTCATTGGCATGAAGGAACCAGCAGATCTGTGCCAGGAGTCCAGAACGAATCACAAGAGATCCAAGAGGAGACTAAGGCTCAGAGAGGTCAGCAGAAAAAATACAGGCTTTGGAGTAAGGAGCACCTTGTAAGGACTAATGACTCCTTCTACTGGAACTTGCCTCTTCGAGCCACTCCAATCCCCACACCTGGTCAGTCCCCAAATCCCAACTCCCATAAGGTTTCCCGCACACATAATCTATGTTCTTTCCGTGCCTATTGTCTGTGCGGATTAAATTCTAAATGCCGCGCCTGGACCACAGGCCCTCACTCTCCATCTCTTCCCCCCGCCTCCCGTTTGCGCCACTGCGTATTCCGCCGACAGGGACTCATCTTCCTAAAACAGTACTTTGGTTCTCTTCTTCCCCTGCTCAAAAACAATCACTGGCTCCCTACTGCCACTAAGACCAAGTTCAACCTCTTTAGGCTTCACAGGAGGTCCTCTACAATGAGGCCTCAAGCAACCTTTCCCCTCCCTCCCTCTGCACCCCTGCAGCTGACCTGCTTCTCTCCCAAAACAAGCCTTCCTGCACCTAGCCCCCCAGATCTCTGGAGACCCAGAAACCCCCTTTGCCTCTGTCTACTCCCTCCATGTCTACTAACATTCCTCCCTTGCTGTTCTCTGAGCATTTATTTTCTGCACTACCTCAAATACTTCTCTGCACCTTTTCATGTGAGCATATATAGGTAGGGGAAGGGGTGTGTGTTTCCTGCCACACCCTAAGCCTCTTTAAGTTTTATCTTGTTCTCTGCATTCAGCACAACCCCTAGCTCAACTCTTTCACAGGAAGCGGTGCTGTAACCATATGGACAGGACACACAAAAGCTGCACACATGTGGACAACTCTTCCTGAGCGCTCCCTCCAGGCGGAAAGCACACCACTGCCAGGCCCCAGCAGCTGAGGAGTACAGGTTGCGCCTCGACCTTTTGTGGGCTGCTGGCAAACACAGACATGACCACAAGCAATGGCTGTGGTGGGACAGTTTCTGCTGTGGAAATGCCCAGGGTGAGGGCTCCAACTCTGCCTAAAAAGTCAGGGAGGGCTTCCTGGAGGAAGGGTGTGAGGTGAGTGGTGAAAGAGAGTTCCCGAAGTAGACAAGTAGGGCACAGTGAGGACAGAACTGGGAGAGAGTGGACATCCCAGGTTGAAGGACATGCAGGCCAAACCATGAAGGGAACATAGATCCTGCGTAAGGGGATGCTGGGAAGAGCTGGACCACTGCAGTGGACGCTGGCCTAACAGGAGGTGATGGTGCGGGAGATTAGCATGGAGCGGCCTGCTTTCAGGACAGAGGACAGATGCGCCCCAGCACTGCAGTCACAGGAACATCTAGCTCTGTCCTCCCTGGACAAGTTGTCTGCCTTGGGTGAACTTTTTTTTTTTTTTCCTGAGATGAAGTCTCGTTCTGTGGCCCAGGCTGGAGTGCAGTGGCATAATCACAGCTCACTGCAGCCTCGACCTACTGGGCTCAAGCAATCCTCCTGCCTGAGCCTCCCAAGTAGCTGGAACCACAGGTATGCGCCACCACACCCAGCTAATGTTTTAATTTTTTGTAGAGACGGGGTCTCATCATGTTGCCCAGGCTGGTCTCAGACTTCTGGGCTCAAGCAATCCTCCCACTTGCCACTTGCAAGCCCTGTGGTCTTGGATAAGTCACTTAATCATTCAGCACCCCAGTTTCCTCATTTGGAACATGGTAAAAAGAATACTGGCCCTGTGAAGTTGCAATTGTAAGTAACAGTGTTTAAATGTGCTTTCTGAACGTTTGCTCACACTGGTCGCAGTGTCACCGAGTGACAAGTATGCGGCCAGGAAAGGCCAGTGAAGTGTCCTGTCTGCCCAGCTCAGGGCTGCAGCAGAGGAACTGCACCCAGCTTGGACTCCTCTGCCTCCTCTGCTCCAAAAAGCCTGCCTGTGCGCCTCCCTCTCCTTCCTGCAAAGGAGCATGCTTCTCTCAGACTGCCCCACACCTTGCCCTCCCGACGTGGGCTGCAGAAGCCATGGGACCAAGAAGCAAATGGATACCAAGAAGCACAGCCGCATGCCTGATGGGAACTGATCCCAGCAAACGAGTGAGCCAGCAGGGGCTTTCTCACAGTCCCCAGGGTGTTCCGGGAGAATGCGTCAGAGTATCTGTCCCGGACACCAGTGGTTTTCGGGTTTCCCTCCATGACTAAGACGCTCAATGGAGTACTGCGGCAAAAAGAGGAAAAGCACCAACTCATGCTTTCTGAATCAGCCCTCCAGCTGCAGAACTTTGGGCTCCAGCCAGATCGACCGAACAAGAATCTGCATCTGAATGCCATCTCCAAAGGACTCCTAGGCATTTGAGCTTGAGAAGCGCGGGCTCCCTCCCCACTCTCATCGTGGCTCTGAGCTGAGATATCCAAACTTTTCTTATCTGATATCCAAACTTTTCTACCCCCAACAACCTGTTTATCTGTATCTAATATACACGTGCTACTGCACAAACACATTATGTATATGATAGAAATTCCATATAAAAAATAGGCCGGGCGCGGTGGCTCACGCTTGTAATCCCAGCACTTTGGGAGGCCGAGGCGGGCGGATCACGAGGTCAGGAGATCAAGACCACGGTGAAACCCTGTCTCTACTAAAAAAATACAAAAAATTAGCCGGGCGTGGTGGCGGGCGCCTGTAGTCCCAGCTCCTCGGAGAGGCTGAGGCAGGAGAATGGCGTGAACCCGGGAGGCGGAGCTTGCAGTGAGTCCAGATTGCACCACTGCACTCCAGCCTGGGCTACAGAGCGAGACTCCGTCTCACAAAAAAAAAAAAAAAAAAAAAAAAAAAAAAAGAAATTCCATATAAAAAATAGAAATCTAGGCCAGCAGTGGTGGCTTACACCTGTCATCTCGGCACTTTGGGAGTCCAAGGCAGGAGAATCTTTTGAGTCCAGGAGTTTGAGACCAGCCCGAGCAACACAGAGGGACCTCATTTCTACAAAAAATAAAATTAGCCGAGCGTGGCAGCACACACCTATAGTCCCAGCTTCTTGGGAGGCTGAGCTGGGAGGATTCCTTGAGCCCAGGAGGTTGAGGCTGCAGTGAGCCAAGATTGCGCCACTGCACTTCAACCTGGGCAACAGAATGAGACAGTCTCCAAAAAAAAAAAAAAAGAAAGAAAAATTTTAAAAGATGAGTTAAAAATAGAGAAGAAGGGCAGGGCCCGGTGGCTTACGTCTGTAATCCCAGCACTTTGGGAGGCCGAGGCAGGTGGATCACCTGAGGTCAGGAGTTCAAGACCAGCCTGACCAACATGGAGAAATCCCGTCTCTACTAAAAATACAAAATTAGCCAAGCGTGGTGGCATGGTGGTGCATGCCTGTAATCCCAGCTACTCGGGAGGCTGGGGCAGGAGAATCACTTGTACCCAGGAGGTGGAGGTTGCAGTGAGCCAAGGACGCACCATTGCACCATTGCACTCCAGCCTGGACAAAAAGAGCGAAACTCTGTCTCACCAAAAAAAAAAAAAAATAGACAAGAAAGACTTTGTAATATTTCCTTCCTACATGGAGTAATCCTTTTGCCCTAAGGAAGGGCTTGAGGGTATCCTGTCTTCCCAGCTGCTGGATTAGGCAGATTTCCCCTGGGGACCTGTCATCTTCCTCTTCCTGAGCTTTTCTTTTTTTTTACCTTTAACCTCTTTGGACTTTATCCTTGGGCTTTTCTGAAAGCACTTTCTGTCCAGCCCTTGCTATTCCACCCAGCCCAGCCTAGCTCCTCACAGCCCCCAGCGGCTTTCCTGCTCTGCTCAGCCACCACCTCCACCTCCATACACTGTCTCCACCTCCACACTGTCCTCACCTCCACACTGTCCCCACCCTCTACTTTTGCTCCTGGTCTTTCCATTTGCACCTCAATGACCCCATGGATTTTTGTGGTTGAAAGTTTCTAGTCTGGTTTAAATATACTTTTTAAAAGTTTTGTAGGAAGGAGGTCTCACTATGTGGCCCAGGCCAGTCTCAAACTCCTGGCCTCAAGCAATCCTCCTTCCCAAAGTGCTGGGATTACAGGCATGAGCCACCGCACCCTGCTGTAGTCCAGTTTATATTTTCGTCTTCTATATTTCATTTCTTAGAGGAACAAGAAAGAAAACATAAAGGAGGGGTGGGGGAGCGAGTGAGTCTGGAAGGTGGGTTTCTTTAATGTTGACGCAATTAGTGTTCTCTCTCATTTCTAGATTACCAAACAATCCAAAAAGTTGCACAGGGTAAAGTGACTAGGCAAGCAATGGAGCCTTTAAATTGCTTCTAGACACACCATCACCTCTGTTTTGGGATTAAACATCTATTTCCAGAGTTCTGGTTAATGGTAAACAAGGTTCTTTTGCTTAAAAGGAAAACCATCGTCTTCATTAAAGAACCACGGGGTGGGCCCAGGCATGTCCTCCCACCCGCACTTCAAAATAACCACAAACAGAAGTCCCAGAAATTCAATGCAAAAGAGGGTCCCAAAATGTGACTAATTTAAGGGAACTGCAAATAGGGAAGAGGAAAAGTAAAGCCTTTCCAGAGAGCAAGGCCAGCGCACTCCCAATGTTTCAACCTTCTCAGTATCCTAGACCCAGAACCAAAAGGAACCTGGGAAAGGTTTAAGGAAATGCACAACCAAGACATAACAATGTTGGGGAAATGTAAAACCGGGAGCCAGGCAGAAGCCAGTCCTTCCTCGGTGCTTGGACCCTCTTGGCCACTCTCATATCTAGAGCGCAGGGCTGGGATTTTGCCCTGGGACATAAACATTTAGAGAGTTCCAAATTCTGAGTGACTTTTAGAGATTCCACATGTTTGTAAGCCTCTAGAGAGCCCAGGAGACATCACTAAATTCTTAGGCAGTACTGGACACACTCTCCCTGTTCCTCAGCCACCCGCCTTCACCATCAGTGCAGCAAGTTCATACCCATCTTATCCGAGGAGAACCCTCAGGGCCTGGGGAACAGACGCAATGGCCCAATATCACAGTCAAATATCCTGGAGGAAGTGGGTCTACTCTGCATTTATGGGTGACGCCAGTCTCCTACCCACACCCCGACAACTCCATGGTGGCCCAGGTCTGAGCATTCGTGTCCCTTGCTCACTAAAATTAAGACCCCCTCACCCTGCTTGCAGCCACCAGAGACCCAATCACAATCCTCCCTGCATAAGACTAAGAAAAGAACAGAAAACGTGCTCTCCCCCAGGCAGGTGTACCTGCCACCCAAGCAGATGCACTGTGACAAGAAAGTATAAGAAGACTGGGCGCGGTGGCTCACGTCTGTAATCCCAGCATTTTGGGAGGCCGAGGCGGGGGGATCACTTGAGGTCAAGAGTTCGACACCATCCTGGCCAACATGGCAAGACCCCATCTCTACTAAAAATACAAAAAACTTGCCGGGTGTGGTGGCACGTGCCTGTAGTCCCAGCTACTTGGGAAGCTGAGGCAGGATAATTGCTTGAACCAGGGGGCGGTTGCAGTGAGCTGAGATCATGCCACTGCACTCCAGCCTGGGTGACACAGCGAGACTCTGGCTCAAAAAGAGAAAGTATAAGGAGTGGGGACTTTTAGACAACTTTTAGGGGGGCAGGAAGGAGAGGCATTCAACGAAGGACCACTTTAGGAGGTTGTCTGGGCAGATGGATTCCATGGAAGTGCTTTGAATGTAAGTCAGATCACTGGGGCTGCGTCGCTCCTATCACCCACATTCATCCCCAGGCCTGAATGTAAGGGCTCAAACAGACCTGCAAATACACTCGGCACCTGCAAGTGTGTAGCTGCTGTGCGGACCATCCCATCCCATCCCATTTTCTGGCCCGTTCAACTCATGCATAATGGTGGTAGCGATGGCCAAGTTGTCATTGCTGGGCGGAGAGTTCCTTTAAGACAGGAATAATAAGGCCCACCTAGGAAGCACTGTGGACCGTAAAAGGGTCTCCAGTGGCCACCAGCAGGGTGGCATCCTGATTTTCTACAGGCATGTAGAAGCCTTTTGTGCTTAGCTGCTCGTGTAATCCTCACAACTGCATAAGGCTGACACATCAGGGAACTGAAGCACAGAGATGTTTGGGAAATTCTCCAAGGTCACACAGCTACTCAGTGGCGGAGGTGGCATCAGAACCCAGGAAGGCTGACTGAAGCCACCGTTCTGCCTTGCTCACTGGCATCCTCAGCCTCCAGCCTGAGGCAGGACATTCTAGGACAGCTGATGAATACAAGCATGGTCAGTGTGGGTGGCCAGGGCCCTCGCTCAGCAAGTGGGAGCAAAGTGGAGGATTCCAGGACTCACTACCTCATGATCTTCCAACAGCCTCCCACCACCTCCAGTCACCCCTACCTAAGCTGCCCTTCTGTATGAAAATGCTGGGGTTGGAGAGTGGGGCAGGCTAGGAAAAGAAGACAATGTGATTTAACCTGTCCCTAAATTGTTATATAGCACCTGTGGAGTTAAAGATCTCAGCTATCAATTAAAATGCAAACTGAGCTACTATCGATCATTTAGAGATGACGCAGAAGAAGAATCTGAGGATGTGACCTAGAAGAAAGCAGGAAAGACCTAGGGACTTAGCAAGGGACAAAGGACCAGAAACAGGCAAAGAGAAACAAAATTTTACCTTCTCTACAGTGTCGCTTAGGGCTGGGCTGGCTATCTCCATAGATATCCAATTCCTTAACACCTGAGGGCAGAGGACAGGAATGAGACCAAGGTTTTAGGATGAATAATCCAGGAGATCCCTTGAAAGGAAGAAAGGAGGATCATCAGATATATCTTCTGGAGCTCCACAAACTGCTCAGAGCAGAGAGGCCACCAGACAGGGATGCTGCCTCAGATAATCCAATGGAGGAAGAGGGTTTGGCTGGTATTTTCTGGCTGGGTTCTTGATAAGAAACTGTCATCACATCTGCTAGCTAGGGATCCAAGAAAAACAAGATACTGTCTCTTTATACACATTCCACAACCCCTACCTTCTCTCAAGAGACGTTAAAATGGCTTAAAATGTGTTAAAATGTGACAATTTAATAAATGTGGCAGAGACAAAAAAGAGACTCCTAAAGTATTCCTCTCTTCAGAAAGTATGAAGCTATTAATTCAGCAAATGAATCCAGGAGCTCAGAAAGGGTTACCCTGTTATGCATCCTCACTACAGACTCAATATCAGACAGACACTGAGGGCCGCAGAGCTGAATGAGACCCGCACAGGCGTTTTCCTCCCGACTTCTCAGAGTACTGTACCTGGTACTACCTGGAGGGCTGAAACGTACTCAGGTAAAAGTTACTCACTCCTCCAGTCCTCAGCCCTTCCTGTGTGAGTCCCATGCTGGCCTTGTCTAGGCATATGCGGTGGAGTGGAGGAGTGTCAGATTTGCAAAAAAGAAAGGCTAGGAGGCCAGGCAAGGTGGCTCACGCCTGTAATCCCAGCACTTTGGGAGGCCGAGGCGGGCGGATCACCTGAGATCGGGAGTTCCTGACCAACATGGAGAAACTCCATCTCTACTAAAAATACAAAATTAGCCGGGCATGGTGGTGCATGCCTGTAATCCCAGCTACTTGGGAGGCTGAGGCAGGAGAATTGCTTTAACCTGGGAGGCAGAGGTTTCGGTGAGCTGAGATCGCACCATTGCACTCTAGCCTGGGCAACAAGAGCCAAACTCCGTCTCAAAAAAAAAAAAAAAAAAAAGAAGATGAAGGGCTAGGAGAAGTGGGAAAGGTGGATTGCAGTGCAATACTGTGATCACATTTGTTAAACTCAAAGTCATGATTATTCTTTTAGCAAGTCCAAGGGCACCTGGGCCCCTTGTTAAAGGGGCAATGGGCCAGAAACAAGTACTACTCAAGATCCGACTTGCTGGTGAGATGGGAGGCTGCCTCCATGTGAGAGAAGCCCTGGCATTCTCCTCTGACCGGCGACAATCTCCCTCTTCCCCTGAGGCAGACAATAACAAACCTCAACAGGGCTGGGCAAACCCTCCAGTCCAAAGAAATCAATCAATACACAAACACTTTATTACTTCATGAATAATTGCAACCTCATTGTTCACGAAGGAACCCATTCCACTAAAATAGAGGCATTGAGTGGAAGGAGGAAGAGGTTCAGAAAAAAAAAAACCAAGCCGGGCGGTGGCTCATGCCTGTAATCCCAGCACTTTGGGAGCCTAAGGCGGGTGGATCACTTGAGGTCAGGAGTTTGAGAGCAACCTGGCCAAAATGACGAAACCCCATCTCTCCCGCGATAGCTCACACCTGTAATCCCAGCACTCTGGGAGACCGAAGCAGGTGGATCACCTGAGCTCAGGAGTTCGAGGCCAGCCTGGCCAACATGGTGAAACCCTATCTCTACTAAAAATTACAAAAATTAGCTGGGCGTGGTGGTGGGGCACCTGTAATCCCAGCTACTGGGGAGGCTGAAGCAGGAGAATCACTTGAACCCAGGAAGCGGAAGGTGCAGTGAGCCGGGATCGTGCCACTGCACTCCAGCCTGGATGACAGAGTGAGACTTCGTCTCAAAAAAAAAAAAAAAAAAAAAGTTGAGCCTGGTGGTCCACGCCTGTAATCCCAGCTACTCAGGAGGCTGAGGCAAGAGAATCGCTTGAACCCCGGAGCAGAGGTTGCAGTGAGCGGAGATAGCACCACTGCACTTCAGTCTGGGCGACAGAGTGAGGTTCTGTCTCAAAAAAAACCAAAAAAACAAACAAAAAAAAGACAAAGAAAAAAGAAAATAAAATACTGGGTACTAGGCTTATACCTATGTGATGAAATAATCTACAACAAATGAGTTTACTTATATAACAAACCTGCACATGTACCTCTGAACTTAAACATTTACAAAAAAACAGGCGCATCAAGAAAAGGCAAGGGCTTTGGAGTCTGGCAGATGAGAACTTGCATCTGAGCTCCACTATTCTCCCACTAACATAGGTGAACATCTGGCTCCTCCAAAGGCGGCCAGACACGTTCATCCCCGCGGGCTCTGTGTAACTGACCTGAAATTCTCCACCTGGGAAAGTCTATTTTGTGCCCCCAGGCAGAAGGAAAGTCTAGCCTCTTCCTCATAAGGAAGTTGTGGGGAAAAGAGAGATCAGATTGTTACTGTGCCTATGCAGAAAAGGAAGACACAAGAAACTCCATTTTGATCTGTACTAAGAAAAATTGTTTCTGCTTTGAGATGCTGTTAACCTGTAACTTTAGCCCCAACCCTGCGCTCACAGAAACATGTGCTGTATTGAATCAAAGTTTAATGGATTTAGGGCTGTGCAGGATATGCCTTCTTAACAATATGTTTGCAGGCAGTATGCTTGGTAAACGTCATCGCCATTCTCCATTCTCGATTAACCAGGTACACCATGCCCTGCAGAAGGCTGCAGGGACCTCTGCCCAAGAAAGCCTGGGTATTGTCCAAGTTTCCCCCCACTGAGACAGCCTGAGATATGGCCTTCTGGGAAGGGAAAGACCTGACCATCCCCCCAGCCCGACACCCGTAAAGGGTCTGTGCTGAGGAGGATTAGTGTAAGAGGAAGGAACGCCTCTTTGCAGTTGAGACAAGAGGAAGGCATCTGCCTCCTGCCCGTCCCTGGGCAATGGAATGTCTCGGTATAAAACCGATTGTATGTTCCATCTACTGAGATAGGGGAAAACTGCCTTAGGGCTGGAGGTAGGACATGTGGGCAGCAATACTGCTCTGTAAGGCATTGAGATGTTTATGTGTATACATATCTAAAGCACGGCACTTGATTCTTTACCTTGTCTATGATGCAGAGACCTTTGTTCACATGTTTATCTACTGGCCTTCTCTCCACTATTATCCTATGACCCTGCCACATCCCCCTCTCCGAGAGAAACACCCAAGAACGATCAATAAATACTGAGGGAACTCAGAGGCCGGCAGGATCCTCCGTATGCTGAACGCTGGTCCCCTGGGCCCCCTTCTTTCTCTATACTTTGTCTCTATGTCTTTTTCTTTTCCAAATCTCTGGTTCCACCTAACGAGAAACACCCACAGGTGTGGAGGGGCAACCCACCCCTTCAGGGGGCCTCTTTGCAATTGAAATAACAGGAAGCCTTCTGTCTCCTGCTCATCCCTGGGAATGGAATGTCTCCGTGTAAGGCACACCAATCCCATTCGTTCTATTCTGAGATAGGAGAAAACCGCCCTGTGGCTGGAGTCGAGATATGCTGGCAGCAATACTGCTCTGTTACTCTTTGCTACACTGAGATGTTTGGGTAAAGAGAAACATAAATCTAGCCTACGTGCACATCCGGGCACAGTACCTTTCCTTGAACTTATGATCATAAGTTCAAGGATACAGATTCCTTTGCTCACGTTTCCCTGCTGACCTTCTCCCCACCTGTTGCCCTGCTACACTCCCCTCGCTAAGATAGTAAAAATAATGATCAATACTGAGGGAACTCAGAGACCGCCGCTGGTGCGGGTCCTTCATATGCTGAGCGCCAGTCCCCTGGGCCCACTGTTCTTTATACTTTGTGTCTTATTTCTTTTCTCAGTCTCTCCTCCCACCTGACGCGAAATACCCACGGGTGTGGAGGGGCTGGCCCCCTTCATAAGTCTTTCAGATACTTCCAGACAGTGGTCAAGTGTCCCCAGTTCTGCCATGTCTGTGTTAAACATCCCCAATTCTTCAAACATGCCTCATGTGACTTATTTCCTGACCCTTCACCGGCTCACTCTCCCCAAATTCACTGCAGGCCCTCTACATGAAGATTCGGATGGAGCCACAGACCCAATGCACACGAGGTCCTCAGGGGGTCTGGGTCCCATATTGGGGTCTAGGAGCGGTCCCCGGGTGCTCAGAGAGCTTGGGCGGCGCCTTCACCGGGGACCTGCCCCAGGCCCACATCCACGCGCGGGGCGGGGTGGGCCGCCCACTTCTCCCGCGTCCTCAACCCACAGGGAAACGGGCTGCGCGCCTGGGCCGCCCCGCAGAGTCCAGATGCCTAAAGCCCTCCTAGTCTGTTTCCTCATCTGCGGCCTGCACGCCCGCCGCAGCCACACCCAACGCCGGGACTCGCAAAAACACCTGCCGGGCCTGTTTCCTCTCGGGTATTATTTACAGCCGCTCCCAGGCCTTCTCGGAAAACATCCTTTGCCGGAAACACAACCCCAGTGCCCCAGAGCGCAGGGGGCCCAGCACCGGATCCACGCGGAGCTCACGAGCCAGACAGCCGCCGCAGGGCAGGCTGGGGCCGCGCTGCGCACGCCGGGAGGGTGCGCGACGGCACGTGAACGCGGCGTGCCGCACGGCCCGGGAGGAGCGGGGTGCGCGCTGACCGGCTCGTGCGCCGCAGGCAGCAGCCAATCCGCGCGGACCACCCCCAGGCCCCGCCCCCGCCGGTCCCGCCACTCCCCCGTCGGACCCGCAGTTGCTCCCAGGGCTCGGGACCCAGCTGGCTTAGGCGCCCGAGGTGCACCTGGAAGGGAGCAGGCGCGGGGTGCAACGGAGGGTGGGCGCGCGCACCGTGCCCAGAGCGGGGCTCCTGGGAGCTGATGTCCCGTCTGGCCCCCCTACCTCCCAGCTGGTTCCCCGCTTGCCCGCCCTGCCTCACCGCCCTCAGCACAGGGACCTGCCTCTGTCCCCACGACGCCAGGCTCCAGGTGTATCTAGGACTAAAGAGTTGACATCCAGTCTATATAGGGTTGTGGGGGGTTACCTTAAAAGTTCCTTTTTGTTATTAAAAAAGTAATATACACTTGTGCAGTGATTGAGAACAATAGAGGGAGGGAACAGAAAATATTCGTGATGGAGTTCCCTTCCAGACTTCGCGTCTCTGCAGATATTTTTTTAAGCCCCAGGAGGCTTGGTGTTGGCTCCCACCTCTGCACTGAATGATCTCCCTCTACTTGGTGTCATCACACATGGGATAGGAGTCAGAGGTTATCACGAGGAATTTTATGTTGCTAATGAGTACAGCCAGTAGCAAAGGAGATTCAAGATGAAGACAACATTCCTGGGGAAAACACAGAAAGCAAATGAAAGATACAATTATGGGACGGGGGAAGGAGAGGAAGAACTCTGTGCTACTGGACTGGAATAACTGATCCGTTTGTATTTACAATTTTAAAATGTTTCCCAGCTCCATCCATGAAAAAGGCCCCGGAAACACGGACACTCCGGTAGCAAGCAGAGGCACACAAAAGCCCAGATCCAGCCTTCTAAGGACCATCCTCCACTGAAAGTACCCAGGGCTCGTTGGAGGAGTGGCTGCTCCCAAGGCCGAGACTGGGAAGGACACAAGGAACCTGGAACAGGAGCTAAGACAGAGCACAAAAGCCGAAGGGGGCGTGTCAAGGACACAGCAGCCAGCCTGAAAGGGTTCTCAGCCAAACTGGGAGTGGCTTGAGCATCGAGTATGTCAGGAATGGATTCTAACACATGCAATCATAATTTTAAAAATCCCGGAGTCCACACGGGTACTATTACTACTATTAATAATGATGATGAAATTAAAGCTAGTAAAAGGGGGGATGGGCAGGAAAGAGCTTCTTTACAAAAGAATGCCAACTAATAAATGTGGAAAGAATGGCAAAAATGGTAAATAACCATTTTGCGGACACTCTGATAATAAGTGTTTCACTCAAGAATCATCAATAGATGCTAAAACTATTGAATAAAAGATTATTCCTTGTATATACACACCCCAAAGAATTGAAAGCAAGATTTCAAAGAGATATTTGTAGACCCATGTTCACAGCAGCATTATTGACAACAGCCAGAAGGCAGAGTAATCCACGTGTCCATCAACAGATGAATGGATACACAAAATGTGAGTAAACACACAGAATATTACTCCACCTCCAAAAAGATGGAAATTCTGACCCATGCTACAATGTGGATGAGCCCTGAGCACTTGATGCTAAGTGAAATAGGCCAGGCACAAACAGACAAATGTTGTAAGATTCCACTCACATGAGTTCCCTAGAATATTCAGATTCAGAGACAGACAGAATTGTGGCTGCCAGGAGCTGCGGATTGTGAAGAATGAGAGTCATTGTTTAATGGGTGCAGGGTTTCAGTTCTGCAGGATGAAAAAGTTCTAGAGATGGATGGTGGCGATGGTTGTACAACACTGTGAATATATTTAACACTACTGAGCTGTATGCTTAAAAATGTTGAAGATGGTAAATTATAAGTATATTTACCACAATTAAAAATATTTACATTAGAAATTAAAGACCACCCTGGGCAACATAGTGAAACCCTGTTTCTACAAAATTAAAAATTAAAAAATTAGCCAGGCATGGTGGCACCCACCTGTAATCCCACCCACTCGGGAGGCTGAGGTGGGAGGATGGCTTGAGCCCAGGAATTCTAGATTGCAGCGAGTCCTGATGGCACCACTGCACTCCAGCCTGGGTGACAAAGTGAGATTCTCTCTCTCTCTCTCTCTATATATATATATATGTGTGTGTGTGTGTGTGTGTATACGTGTATATATATGTATATATATCTATGACTCAAGGACATGACAAAATGAAATAAAATAATAAATTTTTATATTTTTATAAAGATTATTGGGAACAGGATATTTTATTCACACTTTGTGAGTGACTGCAAAGGATCCCTCCACAGATAACTTTTTAGTTACAAATGGGAAAAGTTACCTTTACAAATGATCCAAATAAATGGGATCCTCATATTGCTGTTAAAGAGTTACCCTATCAGGCCGGGCGCGGTGGCTCACACCTGTAATCCCAGCACTTTGGGAGGCCAAGGCGGGCGGATCACGAGGTCAGGAGATCAAGATCATCTGACACAGTGAAACCCCGTCTCTACTAAAAATACAAAAAAAAATTAGCTGGGTGTGGTGGTGGGCACCTGTAGTCACAGCTACTCAGGAGGCTGAGGCAGGAGAATGGCATGAACCCAGGAGGCAGAGCTTGCAGTGAGCCGAGATCGCTCCACTGCACTCCAGCCTGGGTGACAGAGCGAGACTCCATCTCAAAAATAAAAAATAAAAATAAAAAAATAAAGAGTCACCCTATCACCGCTCCAGGCAGGGGGAACTTGCAGAGGCCCTGAGTTATGAGTCTTGAGTGTTTGAGCAACAGAAAGAAGAGGCCAAATGAGGTCGGGCACCGTGGCTCACACCTGTAATTCCAGCACTTTGGGAGGCCAAGGCAGGTGGATCATCTGAGGTCAGGAGTTGGAGACCAGCCTGCCCAACATGGTGAAACCCCGTCTCTACTAAAAATGCAAAAATTAGCTGGGCATGGTGGCAGGCACCTGTAGTCCCAGCTACTCAGGAGGCTGAGGCAGGAGAATTGCTTGAACCCGAGAAGCGAAGGTTGCAGTGAGCCAAGATCGCACCATCGCACTCCAGCCTGGGCTACAAGAGTGAAACTCCGTCTCAAAAAAATAAAAAATAATAAAAAATAAAAAAAAGAGGCCAAATGAATCAAGATTGGGAGATGACTGGAGAAGTGACCTGTCATTTCTCTTTTAACTTCTCATTTTGACATAATTTCAAATTTAGAAATTTTTTAAGTAGTACAAAGAATCTCTATATATCTTCATCCAGATTCGCCAGTTATTAACATTTTACCATATTTGCTTCATCCTCTTTTTTTTTTTTGAGATGGAGTCTTGCTCTTGTCGCCCAGGCTGGAATGCAATGGCACGATCTCAGCTCACTGCAGCCTCCACCTCCCGGGTTCAAGCAATTCTCCTGCCTCAGCCTCCTGAGTAGCTGGGATTACAGGTGCGTGCCACCGTGCCCAGCTAATTTTTTTGTATTTTTAGTATACAGGGTTTCACCATGTTGGTCAGGCTGGTCTCGAACTCCTGACTTCAGGTGATCTGCCTGCCTCAGCCTCCCAAAGTGCTAGGATTACAGGCGTGAGCCACCGCACCCAGGAAACTGCTGATCTTGTAACAAGTCAAAAGGGAACTCTTCATTCTTTCTTGCTTTCTGGACCTCAGGTAGAGAGGGTGTGGGAGCAATCACAGTCCTCACCTCATCTCAGGCTCTCATCACTGATCCCTGAATGGCCTTCTTTTGTATTTGTTTGTTTAATATAACAGACAACTATGACCCCATCAGCCAATTGACATCTCAATTATTGACATTAAGTGACATGTATTTTTGTATATTCCCCCATCCTCTGCTTCTGCCTCCCTTCAAATGGAAGTAACCATTATCCTGAATCTTGTAAAAATAGTTTTATTATGTATCTATTCCTAAAAAGCATTGTTTAGTTTTAGTTGTTTTAATTTTATTTTTAAAAGTATCATAGGCCAGGCATGGTAGCTTATGCCTGTAATCCCAGCACTTTGAGAGGCTGAGGCAGGAAGATTGCTTGAGTCTGGGAGTTCAAGACCAGCCTGGGCAAGATGGCAAGACCTTGTCTCTATTTAAAAAAAGAAAAAATAGCCAGGCATGGTGGCACACACCTAAAGTCATAACAACTGGGGAGGCTGAGGTGGGGGGGGATCGCTTGAGCCTGGCAGGTCAAAGCTACAGTGAGTCACTGCACTCCAGCTTAGGTGACAATGCGAGACCTTGTTTCAATAAATAAATAAATTAATTAAAAGTACCTTACCATATGTAATGATTTTGATGTTTTTGGTTTTTGTATTTTTGGGTTTTCTTTTTTTTTTTTTTTTTTTCCCCAGACGGAGTTTCACTCTTGTTGCCCAGGCTGGAGTGCAATGGTGTAATCTCGGCTCACCGCAACCTCCTCCTCCCGGGTTCAAGTGATTCTCCTGTCTCAGCCTCCCGGGTAACTGGGATTACAGGCACGCACCACCACACCCAGCTAATTTTTTTTGTATTTTTAGTAGAGACGGGTTTCTACATGTTGGTCAGGCTGGTCTTGAACTCCTGATCTCACGTGATCCCCCCCGCCTCAGCCTCCCAAAGTGCTGTGATTACAGATGTGAGCCACCACGCCCTTTTTGTTTTTTTTTAAATTGAGACAGAGTCTTGCTCTGTTACCCAGGTTGGAGTGCAGTGGCGCGATCTCGGCTCACTGCAACCTCCGCCTCCCAGGTTCAAGCGATTCTCCTGCCTCAGCCTCCCGAGTAGCTGGGGTTACAGGTGCCCACCACCATGCCCGGCTAATTTTTGTATTTCTAGTAGAAACAGGGTTTCGCCATGTTGGGCAGGCTGATCTCGAACTCCTGACCTCAAGGGATCTGCCTACCTCCGTCTCTCAAAGTGCTGGGATTACAAGCAGAGCATTTTGGGATTTTTTTTTTTTTTTTTTTTTTTTTTTTTTTTTTGGATTCAAGCATGAGCCAGAGCACCTGGCCTGTTTTGGGCATTTTGCGATTTATTATGCTCTTGTTTTGGGATTTTTTAATAGTCATCAACAATATTGAGAGTTGCTGTCTATTTGAGCGTAGCTTATTTATAATATTGCCCTGTGTGGATATACTAAGAATAATTTATCCTCCTGTCAAAGTGCAGTTGTGCTGTGTAAAGGTTTTTCTATGAGAGTGCTGCTATGAACATGACTGTGTGAACATCAGCAATCCTAGGAGCGGTATTGCTGGTTTCAGAGTAGATGAATTTCTTTTTTTTTTTTTTTTTTTTTTTTTTTTTGAGATGGAGTCTTGCTTTGTCACCCAGGCTAGAGTGCAGTGGCACTGCGATTTCAGCTCACTGCAGCCTCCACCTCCGAGGTTCAAGCGATTCTCTTGCCTCAGCCTCCAGAGTAGCTGGGACTACAGGTGTATGCCATCATGCCCGGCTAATTTTTTGTATTTTTAGTGGAGATGGGGTTTCACCATGTTGACCAGGCTGGTCTTGAACTCCTGACCTCAGGCGATCCGCCTGCCTCGGCGTCCCAAAGTGCTGGGATTACAGGCGTGAGCTACCGCACCCAGCCGAAGTATGTGATTTCAACTTTACACCAAAGAAAAGACCAAACTGCCTCCAAGGCATTTGCACCACTTATCGGCCCACCAGCAATGTGTGAGGGGCTTTTGTGGTCCACATTCTGTCGATGCTGAAAGCCATCAGGTTTCCTCATTTCTACCCGGCACATACAGTGAAACATGTCTTCATTTTGGTCTCAATCTGCATTTTCCTGATCACTAAAGAGGTGAAGTTTCTTTATTTCCTTTTGTTACACACTGCCTGACTTTTAAAAGGCTTTACCGGTCATTCAGTTATTTCTCACAGAAGCCAGAGAATAGAACACAACCACAGAGACACAATGGACTGCCTGCTTATTCACTCAAGTCGGTTTTTCCATAACGTGGATTGGGATTCACTGTTAGGCCATGTGTTACCTATTACTCATCCAAAAATGAATTTTCAAAAGTTTTAGGAGGTTAAGAAATCCATTTCCTATAAAGCAGTCATGATAACATGACCTTTTGCTTCACTGAAATCATAAATGAAAAAGTCTTTCTATAATCCAGGATTTGAACAAAACCTTTGTCATACCCCATTTATAAACAGGACCCGGGAAATGGGGTGACAATAGCAGACGAGATTCTTGGAGGACCACATGCTGACTCATTTATTATAAACGGATGACATTCAACTTCTAGAATTTTTCACAAAAGACACAACTATTTACAGATTCAGATTCCTTTGCTGTTATTATGAGGCAGCAAGTTGATGACAAAATCCTTGTTTCCATTTTCTAATAAGCCTGGCAGAATTGCTTTTTTAAATTTTTTATCATTTATTTTTATTTTTTTCAGACGGAGTCTCGCTCTGTGGCCCAGGCTGGAGTGCAGTGGCACAATCTTGGCTCACTGCAACCTCTACTTCTTAGGATCAAGCGATTCTCCTGCCTCAGCCTCCCAAGTAGCTGGGATTACAGGTGCCCGCCACCACACCCAGCTAATTTTTGTATTTTTAGTAGAGAAGAGGGTTTGCCATGTTGCCCAGGCTGGCCTTGAACTCCTGTCCTCAGGTGATCCACCTGCCTCAGCCTCCCAAAGTGCTGGGATTACAGGCATGAGTCACCACACCCAGCCCAGACACTTTAAAAAGAGAATTTGGGTCAGGCATGGTGGCTCACAACTCTAATCCCAGCACTTTGGGAGGCCAAGGTGGGCGAATCACGAGGTCAGGGGTTCAAGATCAGACTGGCCAACATGGCAAAACCCCATCTCTACTAAAAATACAAAAATTAGCCTGGCATCGTGGTGGTGGGAGGCCGAGGCAGGAGAATCACTTAAAATCTGGGAGGCAGAGGTTGGAGTAAGCCAAGATTGTGCCACTGCACATCAGCCTGGGCAGCAAAGCGAGACTCCATCTCAAAAAAGATAAATAAAAAGTAATTAAATAATTAATTAATTAACTTAATTAAAATCGAATTTGCTCTTCTTTGGAGGCTGGGCGTGATGACACATGCCTATAATCCCGGCACTTTGGGAGGCCAAGGTGGGAGGATCATTTGAGCCCAAGAGTTGGACACCAGCCTGGGCAACACAAGGAGACTTTGTCTCCACAAAAAGTTTTAAAAAAAAGCAGACTGTGGTGGCGCACACCTGTGGTCCCAGCTACTCAGGATGCTGAAGCAAGAGGATTGCTTGAGCCTGGGAGGTGGAGGTTTCAGTGAGCCATGATCGTGCCACTGCACTCCAGCCTGGGAGACAGATCACAACCCTGCCTCTAAAAATACACACACACACACACACACACACGCACACATACATATATATATGTACATATATATAATATCTCTTCTTTGGGAGCTAAACAATGGGAAACACACGGACACACAGGATGGAATAATAGACATTGGAGACTCCAAAAGATGGGAGGATGGTAGCGGGGGTGAGGGTTGAAAAATTGCCTATTGGGTAGGATATTCACTATATGCCAGTAGAAAATCTGCACTAATATCTCCTAAACATAAAAACATTTTAAGAAAGAAAAATATCTTCCAAAGTTTCAAGCCAGTAACCCAGGGCCATAAAGTCTACTTTCTTATTCTTTCTTTTTGTGTTCAAACACGAATGAGGTTTTTAAATCTATTTTTCTACAATGAGGCCATCTAACTTTCAACAAGCCTGTGGCACCAGGGTTAGCTGAAGGTAGGGGTGACCTGACTGTCAAGGTTAAAACCGGGGAAATCTGAACAAACCAGGATGAGCCAGTACCCTGATTTGGAAGCGAACCCGGTCAGCAGGTGCCTGGGTGGGGTCTGTTCAGGAAGTCTTCCTGGAAACAGAGGAAGGACAGACATTTGGCTGGTAATTGTGTAGTATTTACATGGAAACACTGGGAAAGTGAAAAAACCCGGCCGGGCGCGGTGGCTCACGCCTGTAATCCCAGCACTTTGGGAGGCTGAGACAGGCGGATCGCGAGGTCAGGAGATCGAGACCATCCTGGCTAACACGGTGAAACCCTGTCTCTACCAAAAATACAAAAAAATTAGCCGGGTGTGGTGGTGGGCGCCTGTGATCTCAGCTATTCAGGAGGCTGAGGCAGGAGAATGGCGTGAACCCGGGAGGCAGAGCTTGCAGTGAGCCGAGATCGCGCCACTGCCCTCCAGCATGGGCAACAGAGCGGGACTCCATCTCAAAAAAGAAAAAACTCGTAAGTGCTTTTCTCCCAGCTTGGAAGAGGGCATGCTCAGCGCCCGGCGTAAACCCCTCAGAACCTTTCGGAATTCTTTGCCGGCAGCAGTGAGCATCAGTCCCCATCGTCCAAGTCATTTTCTTCTTGAAACGGCTCTGTCTGATGACTGACCTGGGGCATAGTGGACTTTTCTGGAAGGCTACTTACTGGGTCCCATCCTTTTGAACCATGGACAGAAACAGAGCTGCTCAGGGAGGTCACCGTGACCTCCTATGGGCCACTCACAGCCTCTACCAAGGACAGGGCCTGGAGGAGGTGCAGCTGCTGTGGCAGTACGGGCTCCCCGCAGCTCACTACAACCCAGGCCTTGACCGCCTCGGCCACCTGGCTCCCAGCATCTCCCCAGATCAGACAGAAGGCAGCTGGGGGAGCTACCCATGATTCACTCTCTCTCACCCCACAGCGAATCCATCAAATCCCGCCGCCTCTGCCTCCTAAATATATTCAGAATCCAGCCACCCCCAACACCACCCTGATCCCAGCCACCTGCAGCAGGCCCGGAGACTCCCACCTGGTCTCCCGGCCTCCCCCGCCACCCCACAATCTGCTCTCAGGAGAGCAGCCACCCGTGGCGAAGACGTTTTATGGTATCACGTTAATTCAGCCCACCAGGCACAGTGGTTCGCGCCTATAATCCCAGCACTTTGGAAGGCCAAGGTGGACAAATCACTTGAACTCAGGAGTTCAAGACCAGCCTGACCAACATGGTGAAATTCCGTCTCTACTAAAAATGCAAAAAAATTAGCTGGGCGTGGTAGCATGCACCTGTAATCCCAGCTGCCCAGGAGGCTGAGGCAGGAGGATCGCTTGAACTCGAGAGGCGGAGGTTGCAGTGAGCCGAGAACGCACCACTGCACTCCAGCCTGGGCAACAGAGTGGGACCCTGTCTCAAAAAAAAAAAAAAAAAAAAAAAAATTAATTCAGCCCACACCTCCACCAAAACCCTCCCAGGCCTTCCCGTCTCCAGGTGAGAGGCCAAACAAAGCCCTACCGTGGGAGATGAGGAAGTGCTGAGCCGCCACTCCCTTCCTAAGCCTGCATCCACCTGGCTTCCACCCTCTCACCCTGCAGAAGCCGTGCTGGCCCGCAGGTTCCTCCTGCACTCAGCTGCTCTGGCCACAGGACCTTTGCCTCACACTTCCCCATTTGGACATGCTCCTGAGCTAATGGCACTGTCTGCTGCCTCACTCCCATCAGGCTGCCTCACTCCCCTCAGTCTCGGTCCAAATGTCCCCTGGAGTGACCATCCTGTGTGCAACCACAATCCTCCCTCCCTGTCCCTGACTTCCTCTCCCCGCTCTTTTTTTTTTTTAGATGGAGTCTCGCTCTGTCTCCCAGGCTGGAGTGCAGTGGTGCGATCTCGGCTCACTCCAACCTCACCTCCCAGGTTCAAGCAATTCTCCTGCCTCAGCCTCCTGAGTAGCTGGGACTACAGGCATCTGCCTCCACACCCAGCTAATTTTTGTATTTTCAATAGAGACGGGGTTTCACCATGTTGTACAGGCTGGTCTCCAACTCCTGACCCCAAGTGATCCGCCTGCCTCGGCCTCCCAAAATGCTGGGATTAGAGGCGTGAGTCACCTCGCCCGGCCCCTCCCCCTCCTCTTTCCTGAGTTATTTTCTTCTTGGCATTCACATCCATTGACACATGCAGCGTTCACCTGCTCACCAGCCCAGGGAGGTCACCATGACCTCCTACCAGCCACTCAAAGCATCTGCCAAGGACAAAGCCACACAGGCTCACCCTATTCACATGTAAGCTGCATGGTCGAGGTTTGTCTGTCTTGTTCACTGCCGCAGCCTCTGCACTTACATCCGCCCCTGGCCTACTAGGCACTGCTGAAAGGACTGAAGAGCTTACGGAAGTGACTTCAGTTGCACCACAGATGAGGGTAGGCACCCGCCGGACAGGGCAGCCCATCGGCCTTTCAATTGCATTTCTTGCTTGTCTTCTTTCTTTCTTTCTTTCTTTCTTTCTTTCTTTTCTTCCTTCCTTCCTTCCTTCCTTTCTCTCTCTCTCTCTCTCTTTCTTTCTTTTTTTTTCTGAGACAGAGTCTCACTCTGTCTCCCAGGCCGGAGTGCAGTGGCACGATCTCAGCTCAATGCCTTCCAGTTCAAGCAATTCTCCTCCCTCAGCCTCCCGAGTAGCTGGGATTACAGGTACCCACCACCACACCCAGCTAATGTTTTGTATTTTTAGTAGAGATGGGGTTTCACCATGTTGATCAAGCTGGTCTCGAACTCCTGAGCTCAGGTGATCTGCCCACCTCAGCCTCCCAAAGTGCTGGGATTACAGGCGTGAGCCACCGTGCCCAGCCTCTTCTTTCTTTTTTCAAAGACAAGGTCTCATTCTGTTGCCCAGGCTGGAGTGCAGCGGTACGATCAAGGCTCACTGCAGCCTCAACTTCCCAGGCTCAGGCAATCCTCCCACCTCAGCCTCCCAAGTAGCTGGCACTACAGGCACATGCCTCCACACCTAGCTAATTTTTTAATTTTTTCTTTGTAGGGACAGGAACTCACTATGTTGCCCAGGCTGGTCTCGCTCTCCTGGGCTCAAGCGACCCTCCCACCTCAGCCTCCCGAGTAGCTGGGGCTGCGGGTGTGTGCCACTGCACCTGGCCATACAGTTCTTGCTTTTCTGCTGAATTTCCTCAGCTACCAGATCCGCAGCCCTCCTTTATTCCTGGGTTTGGAGTGTTCCTTATGCAAACGTCCCAGAGAGATTTGGCCCTTGCAGGTGGCTAGTTATCGTGATGCCTTCCACCCTCCTACCAGATGCTTCCTCCCCCGCTGCCTGGCTCGAGAAGCCTCCATGGAGGGTCAGAGGCTCCACAGAAGTGTGGACGGGTAAAGCCCCCAGCAAGGCTTCTGCCTCACTTGGACCACCTAGAACTTGCCGCAGGACCTGAATCACACTGGAGCCCGGCTGCAGGAACTGTTCCAGGCATCAGTTCCCACTGCAGAGCCTGGGAATGGAGCTGTCCGGCTCCCCAGCCTCTGCAGTGGGAGCTGATGCCCGGAACAGACATCTCAAAAGTGTGGGTCACCACCCATTAGTGGCCTTGAAATCAATTTACTGGAATAAGACCAGAATCTTTCTTAATGAAATGGAACAGACTAGAAAACATCAGCGTGTACAGTATTGTCTGAGGTTAAGTATTGTTTCAGGACATTTTTTGTCTAGGCATCAAAGCAGAAACTATCAAATCAGAATTTCTGGGGCATCGGTTTTTTTTTCTTTTTTTTAGCTCCCCAGTTAATTCTAATGTGAAGCCAGGAACAAGAGCTGTAGGAGGGCGGTTCTGTCCTTCTGAGAAACAAGGTGTCCCCACCACGGCTGTGAGCCAGTGCCTGCCACCGACAGTCACAGCACCATGGCACTGAGGACCAGCTTTCCCTGAAGTCCGCCTGCATCAAACAGGTCTACCCCATGCCTAGGCAAGACCTTCCTCTTTCTCGCTTCCTTTTGAAAGTCCACACTTCTCAGGGAGGGGGGAGGGTACCCTCCCGACTTCCCGTTTGCCCCTGCCTGCCTGATTGGATCTTTCTTCACTGCTGTGGCTGGACAAGCCTCTGGGATGACTTCAGCAGCCTCAGAGAGGACTTCCAGAATCCGATCGCCAGGGGTCAGTATCTCAAGCAGACAGTCACAACAGCAGACCAACTCCACCCTAAGAAAGCACAGTTGTCAGTCACCCCTCAAACAGAGGTAGCATCCCAGTGTCCTCACCAATGCAAGGGGCCACAGCCTCTGGGAAATCTGCTTCTTGCTTCTCTGGCCGAGGACTGGGGCATACAGCACCTCACTTTCTGACAAGTGAGTGTTGAAGCCCAGGCCAGGGGGAAGTGTGTTTTTGAACTGTCATGTCAGAGCACCCTCTGGAGCTACAGCTGGAAAGGTTGCTTGCGGAAGTGCCAGGACGACCAAACCCCACTGCTCTTCAGACACCTTGTAGCTGCCCCAACCAGAACCTCGGACTTTCCTGGGGCCAGGCCCCCTAGCTCAGACCCGCACACAAGATACCACCAAGAGTCATGCACACTGCCAGCGGGGAGCAGCGGTAAGTGGGACGGTGTTCCACAGACTGGGGCTCCCTTCCTGTGTCTGTCTCCCTGCTGTCCTGGTCCACCATCTCAACCGCCCAGCTGGAAATCTTGGAACTCTTCCTCTGCAGTCATGAATGACAGGCAATTTTTGCTTTTTGTTGTTTTTGTTGTTTTGAGACGGAGTTTGGCTCTGTCGCCCAGGCCGGAGTGCAGTGGCACGATCTTGGCTCACTGCAACCTCCGCCCCCCAGATTCAAGCGATTCTCCTGCCTCAGCCTCCCGAGTAGCTGAAATTACAGGTGCCCGCCACCATACCCGGCTAATTTTTCATACTCTTAGTAGAGACGGGGTTTCACCATGTTGGTCAGGCTGGTCTCAAACGCCTGGTCTGAAGTAATCCTCTCACCTCACTCAGCCTCCCAACGTGCTGGGTTACAGGCGTGAGTCACCGCGCCTGGCCTATAAGGATCTTAATGTGGCTCTGCAACTACTCATTCCAAAAGAAAATGACAGATTAACCAAGTAGAAGAATTTATGAAACACTTGCTACCACCAGATCCAATATAAGCATGAGGTATAGACTGTAACTCAAACAGCTCTCCAAGTTACCATGCAGAAAGCATTCTGAGAACAAATGAGTGTTCTGGTCTGGTTATGGGACAAGATATGCCTGCAAGAGCTGCTATGTGCATAGAATCAATGGAAAAGGTGACAGAAAAGGCATGAACTTAAAAGGTGTGAAGAGACATCCACACCCCATGTTTATTGCAGCGCTATTCACAACGGCCAAGACATGGAATCAACCTAGGTGTCCAACAACAGATGAATGGATACAGAAAATCTACATATACAACATGGAATACTACTCGGCCATAAAAAAGAGTGAAATCCTTGGGAGGGAACTGGAGGATATTATGGTAAGGTCACACAGTACATTCTGAGAGCTTGTTTGGAGGTTCTAACAGGGGAGCGCAGCTACCCGTGTACCCTTGACTGAAGACGAGTCCTCCTCTATTGGGGATGGTTGTCCTCTTGGACCGAGCGCACAGCTTCGGGAGGGACACACATGGAGTGGTGAAGGAGGACGGGGACACCCACCTAGCCAGCCAGATCAGCCAAATCAACCCTGGTGATCACTGGGGTGACAGATGTCACGGCCAGATTGCCCTCACATCCCACACAGTGCATTTTGTATCGTATTGTTGTTGTTTTTTTTGTTTTGTTTTGTTTTTTGTTTTTGTTTTGTTTTGTTTTGTTTGAGAGGGAGTCTCACTCTGTCGCCCAGGCTGGAGTGCAGTGGCACGATCTTGGCTCACTGCAACCTCCGCCTCCTGGGTTCAAGTGATTCTGCTGCCTCAGCTCCCCAAGTAGCTGGAATTACAGGCACCTGCCCCCACCCCTGGCTAATTTTTGGATTTTTAGTAGAGACAGGGTTTCACCATGTTGGCCAGCCTGGTCTCAAACTCCTGACCTCAGGTGATCCACCCGCCTCGGCCTCCCAAGTGCTGGGATTACAGGTGTGAGCCACCGCACCCGGCCTTATTGTTATTTATTATTAGAACTTTCACCCGCTATTCCCTTGTCCCTCTGAAGATGGAATGTGCAAAAATCCTTGGAACACTGCTGTCTGAAGACATTTTTATAGGATTCTAGACTTGAAAAGGACCTCAACAATTTATTCAAGACCACAGTCTCTTAGCAGAGCCACGCCTCCATCACCTGAGATGAGTCACCGTCTACACCATCTATCTTATTTATTTCTCTTTAGAGAGACAGGGTCTGGCTCTGTCACCCAGGCTGGAGTGCAGTGGTGTGATCGTAGCTCACTGCAGCCTTGAACTCCTGGGCTCAAGCAATCCTCCCACCTCAGTCTCCAGAGTAGCTGGGACTACAAGTTCACGCCACCACCCCCAGCTGATTTTTAATTTTTTTGGTAGAGAGAGGGTCTCGCTATGGTGTCTAGGCTGGTCTCAAATTCCTGGCCTTAAGTGATCCTCCCACCTCAGCCTCCCAAAGTGCTGGGATTACAGGCATGAGCCACCACGCCGGCCCATCTATTCGATTTCTAAGGAGAGAAGTTCTTGCAGGGGAAGAACTGCCCCAGCGTCCCTCCATTGTGGTTCCCAAAGTTAGTCATGATAGGCATGGCTTTCCTCTCCATGTCCAGCTGAAGTGCTTCCTGCCTCCTTTTCTTCTCATGAATTTCTTTTATGTTCCACATCAAGATACTAACTTCTCCTTCTTCTAGACAGATTGGCCAAAGACGCAGACCTTCCTCCCACTCTAACCACCGTCACCCTGGAGACCCACAGGAAGAGCTGTGAGCCCTGAACCCAATGCTCGCACCATCCTTCCCCCACCTGGGCCAGGACTGCCACTGTCAGCTGCTGCTCCAGCCTCACGCTGAGCATAGGGGACACGGCCCAGATGCAGCCACCACCCACCTGATACGGTTCCTGCCTACCCCGTGCCATACCACTGCGGTCCATGTTGGACAAGTGGAATATGAGGTCTAAGTCCCTCTGGCTCCATTCTAGCCAGCACCGTGGCACCAACCCAATCACAGCCTGTGTGACAGTCCAGGAGGTCAACCATTGTCACACCCCCTCAATGCAGAGTTCAGCCTCCTCAGGTGGGGCCTCCTACTGAGAACTGCTCTGCACTGGGACTTCTGACTCCCCTCCCTGGCACTTGCTGGAGAGCACGGGAGGTGGGCTCCAGGGAGGAGACGCCATGTCTTGCTGTTCAGCTGGTACCTAGCATGTGCTGGTGCATAGCAAGTGCCCAATCTAGAGAATGAATGAATACTGTGGTACACAGCCACTCACCTTTCCCGTAACTACATTCAGTAGTTGTCCACTAGTTCCTGCCATAAGTGAGGGACAGGACCAGCACCTAAGATCTTTGGTTGCTTCTCTGTTGTACCCTGAAGACCCTCTCTCCTCCAAAAGGGAAATCCACCCAGCTCTGTGTCCCAGCAGGCTCCCCTGTATGGACCACCCCGTCAGGCTCCCCTGTATGGACCACTCCATCAGGCTCCCTGGTCCTCCGGCTGCCAAAGCCATGAGATCAGAGGGAGGAAGGAGTGAGGTCTAGGTGAGGATTCTCCCAGCTCCCCCTCTGCAGGCCACACACTGCCTGCCCCTCCAACAGAGGCCACAGTCCCTGTCAGGCTGTCCCTAGTTTTGGCTCTGCCACTTGACATTTTAAACCTCGAGGTGCTAATGCCCAGGGCTCTGCACTATCCCTTCCGGTTTTCCTATCTCCTACCCAAATCTCCCCATCGTTAAACTCCTCGACTTGCCTGGCACCCGCCGGGCCCCTGACGGAGCTGATCCCAAAGTCTGAAGCTTGTCAAGAGGCAGAAGCGCAGCCTGGGGAGGGAATCCGCAGCTGTCCCTGCTCGGCTTCCAGCCCGCAGAGGACAGACGCCTTCTCCAGATGGCTTCTCTTGGTTTTGGGAACAGGGCAGCAAAGTCTTTTCATTTCCCAATTTTTAAGTTACTTTTCTGAATAGTTAACACATTCAGATGGCTCAAAGGTCAAAACATACAGAAGAGTAGCTGCACTGGCGTGTCCTGCACCTCCGTCCGTGAGGGTTGAGGCGCCGTGCTGTCCCTCACAGGAGGACCTCGTCCCCTCCAGGCAGCTTCAGACCATGGCTCAGCACCAAACCCAGCCACGGCCTGGCTCTCTGCAGTTCCCACTTGCTGTGCTTACTTCTAAGTGAGAGGTCGCACCTGCAACTGGGGAAGCTCTGCCTAGATAAGGCCTCCAAGAGCCTGCGCCCTGGCTCACACCAGGGCGTCTGGGAAATGCAGACAGCACTTATGCCAAGCAACACTGTTTCTTACACCCTGGGACCTCCAGGAAGTAGCATCTGCCAAATGGAAGGATAACGTTTTCCTCTTCATGCAGCAAGGTCTCTTCAGATTAAACAATGATAACAATAACCAACAAAACCAAAGCTTACCTTGGTTGGCAGTTTGCAAATGTTTTGCCCTGTGTGATCTAATAATACACTAAAATACGCTGTCATAAAGCAAAATCTTCATATGCAAACAATACATTAGCAGCTTGGCTATTTAATACTTTGTCGCATAAGGCTCTGTACTGAGGGCCCTAACAAGTAAACAGAAGTCTGTCCCTTTTAGGAGTTTCCCAACCGGAGCCCACATCGACAAAAGTGGGCAGAAGTGATGAAGTCAGAGATAAATGATTGTTCCCTGCAGTTAATGAGTGGGGGGGAGGGACACTCTGAGAGCCTCCAGAGAACCCAGAGAGTCAAGGTGGCCACATCATACCTGGATTAATGGAGACACCGAGGACAGTGGCCGTGGGACTAAACGTGTCCAGCTGACAGAGGAGTGGCAGAGCCCCTGCTTGCTGGCTGTCACCTTCCTTCTGGCCACCCTCCCCATCTCCCTACCCCAACAGGACAGGAGAGTCAGCAGCCACCTTCACCGCCAGGAGCCCACGCTGATACCTAGGCACCCTCTGTTTGAAAAACAAGTCCAGTACAGCCTCCAAGCAACCGTAGCATCACGCTGGCCGTGCCTCTGAGTTATGAGAGAAGAGAGGCAGAGGGGTGGGTGCGGGGAGGGAGAGACGACACAGCACAGGCCCAGTGCCAGGGGAGGCCAGGCTCCTCCCCACACACACACACAGCCAGTCCTCAACGTCCTTAGTGTGCCCAGGTCGCAGTGGGGGAGTCTCGGGTATTGAGTGACAATCATCACCAGAGCTCAACCCCTCCCAACCCAAACACAACTCTGATTTGAAAGTCAAATCGAGGCCCCCCTCCCCACACTTCTGCAGCTCCCACTTCTCTCCGGGGTCTTTGAGCTGAGAGTGGCCCAGGGCTCTGGGCAGTGCTGGGCCTCCAACCACCCGGCCTGTAAACCGGGGTCCAGTGGCTGGGACCCCCTCCCCGCCCCGGTGCGGGTAGGGAACATGAGGTAGCCGGGCCTTTCTGGCAGTCCCGGCACGCAGGGCGGAGAAGGCAGACGGCAGCCCCTGCAGGAGGGGCCGGGCCGCGCTCATCAGCGGGCCTGAGTTTGCTTTTCTGGGGACGGCTCCCATCCTCACGCGGCGGTCCCTATCCATCCGTCGGTTTTGCCCAGGAGGCAACGGAGGCTGGGGGCTGAAATGACTGCGCCGGGGTCAGAGCGCGGGAGGGGCAGAGGCGGGACTCAGGCCCAAGCTGCCTACCTCCCGCGCCCCGCTGCCCCTCTCCGTGCCCCCGAGCTCACCGCTCCCGCCCTCGGGACCCCGGGCCCCGCCGCCCTCCGGGTCTCTCCGGGTCGGGGGCTCTGGTCTATCGGGGGCCCTGGTCTATCTGCGGCCCGGGGCTGGAGCGCAGCGGGAAGCGGGAATTCGCTGCAAGTGCCGCCCCCGGCTCGGGCACGTGGTGGCGGCCGCGGAGTCGCCAGAGGGGACGCGCGGGTCTGGAGGAGGTAGCTCGGGTCTGGAGGCACAATGCGGGGCTGCAGAGGAGACGCCGGGCCGGAGAGGAGACGCGAGGCCGGAGGGGGGACGCGCGGGGCCGGAGGGGAACGCTCGGGGCCGGAGGGGACACGCAGGACCGGAGGAGACAGTGCGGATCTGGAGGGACACGCGGGTCCGGGGCGCAGCGCAGGGCGGAGGGGACAAGGCGGAGCGCGTCTCGCTCGGCCCGGGGAGGCACCGCCGCAGCCCGGCTGTACAGCGCTTCCGCGCCTGGCGAGGACCCGAGGCTCGGGTACCCACAGGCGGCCGCTCAGGTCCCCGCGCGCGCTGGGGGCGTGGGCCGCGTCACCGGGACTCCTACCTTTCCTGAAGGGCATCGCGCCGGGGGCGCTCCCCGCGGGGCTGGCCCGCGACACCCAGACAGGACGACGTCCAAGCGGCAGCCCCGCGGCTCGGGGCGCCTGCGGGCGGCGGGGCGGGAGAGGGAGGGGAAAGGGACATATTTGGTCAAAGCCTGGCGCGTCACGGCGCGGAGGAGGATCCGCGGCGAGGCAGGAAGCGCGGGGCGGTGCCAGCCGTGAGCTCCGGGCGCCCTCGGGCTGCTGGGGGAAGCCGGGGTTGTGGGCCGGGCCGCCCTGTCCCGCCCAGTTCCCCCAGGTCCCGCAGGGGCGGCCCGCGGCCCGCAGCCCCCCAGACGCGGAACTTGCCGGCCTCGGAGCTGCCGCCTGCCTTGCGGACTCCACGGGACAGGGGAAAATTGGTCCAGGAAGAAACCAACTCCTTTTGCTCTTTCGGGCTGTTCCGAGCCGTCCTTCCCGAAGGACGGGACCTGAGGGAATTCCATCCCATTTTTATTTTTATGTCCTACGGGCACAGGGGACACGCTCAAATCACCAGCTGACTCAAATTGAACAAACTGAAATTGTGTAATTTTTTCTTTTTCTTTTTTCTTTCTTTTTTTGTTTGTTGTTTGTGTGTGTGTGTGTGCGCGTGTGTGTGTGTGTTTTGAGACAGGATCTCACTCTGTCGCCCAAGCTGGAGTGCAGTGGGATTACAGGCGTGCGCCACCACGCCCAGATAATTTTTCTAAATGTTTTTGTAGAGACGGGTATTGTCATGTTGCCCAGGCTGGTCGGGAACTCCTGACTTAAAGTGATCCGCCCACCTCGGCCTCGCAAAGTGCTGGGATTACAGGCGTGAGCCACCGCGCCCGGCAGAATTGAAATTAACTGCTGGCTAGAGGGAGCACCCCAGAAACTCGCGTCTTTCACTGGGGGCCGCCTCCCCACTGCCTCGGTTTAACCTCGACCCCTCCGCGTCCCGCCGGCTGCCTTCTCTCCACCGCACGGGTCACAGCCTGACCGAATCCCTATGTGCTTATTCGTGTGTGGGGTCTATGAAAGCAGTCAATTTTTTTTTATTTTGTTCGCTGTTTTCCCGGAGCCTGGAACAGTCTCACACACAGCTCAATAAATATTACTTAATATTACGGCCCTTACTCAAGGGAAGTAATAGTGCGACTTAACAAACGGACATACGGAAATGCAGGGAGTCACCTCCCGGCACCACTGGCCTTGCCTCTCTGCAAAGGCCAACATCTGAGAAGATGCCTTTTATTCCTCCCAAATGTCTAAAAAGCAGACCTTCTTTGGAGCCAGTTAACAGTTAATTGTTGTGAAAAGTGCTATTTTCTGTTGCATTTTGAAAAACAATGATGTCAGGAGCAAATCTCCTGATCTCCTGATATTTAAAACACCCGTGCAAATAGCAATTGGCCCGCTTTCCATGCGGTGGCAAAAATCATGCAGGAAAGGTACAGCCAGTATGTGTGGGTGGTTTTTTTTTTCCTTTAATCTTTCATAATCATAATTTGTTTCTTAGCCTGCTACCGTTCGTGGGTAATAGTCCAAATTCCTCCCTCTTTGGAAGGGAGATGATGCCACGGGGAGGAAGCCACTGTGGGGTGGGACGGTGTCTTGCCAGTTGGCTTGGGACAGAGCTGTTGGTGGAGCCTTCAGAACAGACCCTGCTCGTGGGCCTGGCTGTAGATGAAGTCCTGAGCCCTGACTTCAACTTCTGCGCCACCGCCTTTGGGGGTGTGTCAGCGGAGCAGGAAGTGGGGGAACAGAAAGGCGCCCCAAATTCGAAGTTAGGTGTAATCGTCAGCTCCCTCTGTCCTTTTCCCTGCCGTAATTGCAATGGCAGGTGGACCTGGACTTAGCTCCATGGACTTACCTGCTACAGAAGACAAATTTAATCCAAGGCCAAGGGTTCCAGATAAAGCGTGCATCATCCTGCCTGTATCAGACTCGCCGCCGCGGCTGTCATAGTAAGGCCAGAGCACATGCCCTCAGAGGTGGATGGTGCCGTGGCTGGATATTTGGTCTTTGATCCTGTTTTCTGGTCCAGAGCTTCTAAAACCCTTGGGATCTCCAGAGGGATGAGTGTTTTTTGAATGTCAATGAGAGGACTGGGCAGCTCTAGGATGGGGGCTGGGAGCTGGAATTAGTCAGAACTTTCAGCTCAGACCTCTGACCTTTGGGGAGGGGAGAGGGGCTGAAGATTAAGTTAATCACCAAAGGCCAGTGATTAATCAATCATGTCTACATAATCAATCCAAAAAAAAAAAAAAAGAGCCCCAAATGACAGAATGTGAGCCAGGTACCGTGGCTCACGCCTGTAATCCCAGCACTGGGAGGCCGAGGTGGGTGGATCACTGGAGGTCAGGAGTTTGAGACCAGCCTGGTCAACATGGTGAAACCCTGTCTCTACTAAAGGTACAAAAATTAGCCAGACGTGGTGGCAGACACTTGTAATCCCAGCTGCTCGGGAGGCTGAGGCAGGAGAATTGCTTGAACCCAGGAAGCAGAGGTTGCAGTGGGCCGAGACCATGCCACTGCACTCCAGCCTGGGTGACAGAGCCAGACTCTGACTCAAAAAAAAAAAAAAAAAAAAGGAATGTGGAGAATTTCTGGGTTGGCGAACACATGGAGGTGTGTTGGGAGGGTGGCAGCCTGGAGAGGACGGGGAAGCCCCTTGGCCTTCCACCCCCCTCACCTCGTCCTAAGCATCTTTTCCATCTGGCTGTTCTGAGTCCAATGCTTTATATTAATAATAAACCAGTACCAGTAAAGTGCCTTCCTGAGTTCTGTGAGCTGTTCTAGCAAATTACTGAATGTGAAACTGGGGGGGGGGGGGGTGGGGGGAGTGTAGGAAACCCCCAACCTTGTAGCCAAGTTGGACAGAAGCGTGGGTACCCTGGGCTGGAGTCAGGAGGCTGGTGTCTGAACTCAGGGCAGTCCTGAGGGACTGAGCCTCGGAGCCTGTGGAGTTAGTGTCAGATTTGAATGGAATCATAGGCCACCCAGTTGGTGTCTGGAGAGCTGGGGAAACTGGTTGTCAGTGTGAAAAAAACCCACGCACTTGGTATCAGAGGTGTTGTGAGTAAAAACAGGTCAGACTCATGTATTCTGATCTCGCTACTCTGAGTTCGTTTGAATCCTGTGTAGAAAAAAAAAAAAAGAACATTGGAACTCGTTACTGTCTTGTTTCTGTTCCATGTTCAGACAACCGCCCTCTCAGATTTTTGTGGTTGTTTAATAGTCCCTGGGAACATTTGTTCTCTCACCACCAACCAGAGTCAGCCAACTAGGATTGATGTCAGTGTCAAATAACTCAAAGAGTGGTTCTGTGTTGTCCTTCGCAGAAGGCAAATCCACCCGGCAGGAACGGCTGCCTCTGCAGATCTGTAAGCCCATAGAACAGGGCGGAGGGGATTGGATTTGCTGAGCCATCCGGGATTGAACAACAAACTCGCCACAGCTGTGCTGGTCAGGGACAGCAGGGACCGTGGGCACGGTCCCTCTGGTTTTCAGACCTGGAGAAAAGATCTGAAGCAATTTTAAATTAAGACTATATTCCCAGACCTGTCAACAATATAGTATGAATCACAGAACTGAGTACTTTCATTATTACTCACCAAACTTTCAAGTGTGTCTGCTGGCATCTCCGTGCTCAGTCTGGACTATTGATGTGAGCACTGCTGTGCTCCAAAGGAGCTCTTAGCATGTCCAAGTGGTGTTCAAAATGTAACCCGATCGCAAGGGTTCGTAAGGAAACCAAGGATTGCCCGGCCAGGCTCAAGTCTTCCTCATCCTTCTTCCTTCTGTCATCATTTGAGAATGGTCACCGTAAGTGGCATGATTTGGTAACCGGAGGTCCTGAGCGCAAAGGTTCTCAAACCTGAACAGATATCAGAGCCACCCACCTGGAGGGCTGGGCACACCGATTGTTTCCTGAGTTTCTGAGTAAGTCTTGTGGGGGTGGGGGGCAAGAATGCGCCTTTCTAGCATTCTAGGTCGAGTGCCAGGTGATGCTGACCCCTATGCTGCTTAGTTCAGTCCACTACTTCTGGACCACACCTCAGAGCTGAAGAGGAAAGGAGCGACTTTTGCCTGCAGGTGACCTAGGGTAGGGACCCCAGGGCCCCAGGGGCTTCAGACCCATTATGCGGGGACCCCTCCCTGGGCAGACCTACCCGCAGATGAGCTCTCAATCCTGAGGCTCCTGTGGCCAGGGCAGGGGGAAAGGGAGGCGCCGCCTTCCTCCCTTACGTCGGTGCCCAGGCTCCGGGGACAGCAGGTGCCGTGGCCACAGCTTCCAGTTGTCCTCATTGCAGGAAGAAAAGGGCTCCTTCCTGGAGTTCTCTCCGGTTCCTAGGCTGACGGCTCCCATGCTGTCTCGGAAGGGAGGGTGGCACTCAGTAGGAGGGGTCTGACACTCCCTACTCGGAAACTCCTGCCTGCCACAGCCTCTCTCTGGCTGCATGTTTGCATTTTGGGCCTTTCCTCTCTGAAGATAGAGCGTATGGCTTTGTCTCCCATTCCCAGCAAAGGAATTCCAGGCATGTGGGAAGCATGCTGGGATCCTTTGATGCGGGCGGGGACAAAGGCAATAAAGAACGTGTGTGAAGGAGTGTGGGGGGCAGGGCCAGCCAGGTCCACGGAGTACTTGAGGCCGATGCCTTTCCTGTCCACGCCCACCCGAGGCCTCTGCCACATCTCCAATGTGAGAGTCCAGAGCCGTTCCCACTACCTGGCTGGCCCCATACCACGGCCCGCGTGTGGTGTGGATCCCCCTCCTCAAGCTCCCCATCTCCTTGGAGTTTGCCAGAAGGCTGGGGGATCTGGGACGGGTCTGAGTCCCTGCTGGGTCCCTTCCTATGCTGTGTGAAAAGCGCTCTTTGAGCCTCAGTGTTTTGTCCATGCAGCACAAGGAGAGCTTAGTAAATGGGTGGTTCTATTGTTATTGTCAGTATTATCATTATCATCATCATTATTATATTAACATTATCATCATCATTATGATCATTGCCATTATCATCATTATTGTTTAGCTGGGAGCAGGGAGGGGCTGCTTTAACTGCCCCAGGGTAGTGAATAGGAAGCTGTGGTCTCCAAGAGGAGTGAGGAGGAGTGGTGGGCACCACTGCTGAGAGGGACAGGACAAGAGAAACCCCACCTGCTGGGGCATGGGCTCCCAGACCATTCGTGTGTGTGTGTGTGTGTGTGTGTGTGCACGCACATGCATGTGACTGTGAAAGGATTCATGATCCACAGTATTGGAGAGAACTATGAACACTGAAAGTAAGTAAATGAGGCCGGGCGCGGTGGCTCACACCTGTCATCCCAGCCCTTTGGGAAGCCGAGGCAGGTGGATCACCTGAGGTCGGGAGTTTGAGACCAGCCTGGCCAACATGGTGAAACCCTGTCTCTTCTAAAAATACAAAAATTAGCTGGGTGTGGTGGCGCACATCTGTAATCCCAGCTACTCAGGAGGCTGAGGCAGGAGAATTACTTGAACCTGGGAGGCGGAGACCACAGTGAGCCGAGATTGCACCACTGCCCTCCAGCCTGGGCAACAAAGCAAGACTCTGTCTCAAAAGAGGCAAGAAAGCAAGCAAGCAAGCAAGCGAGAAAAGAAAGAAAGAAAGAAGAAAAAAAGAAAGTAAATGAGTGCATCCACCTCCCAGGTCTTGGTATTCTAAATACCATCCTCCAATTAAAGGAACCAGGAGATCTCAGAGGGTTAGAGGGTTAGGGTGCGAAAGCACAAGATGAGCCGGGAGTATCTGTGGTGCCCCAAAGTGATGGGGACATGTCCCAAAGACACCAGGGCCGACCTGAAGGGGCTCTTCTGGGACAGTCTGAAGAACAAGATAGTATGGTAGTAGACAGATTGTGACCCACGGAATTAAAGAAGAATCTTGAGCCCATACTGATTTAAATAAATAGATGAATGAATGAATGAATGAATGAGGGAAGAGAGAAAGCTTTTCCTTACAGTAGAATTCCAACCAATACATGTAGAAGGAATCGTGGAACTAGAAAAATCACCATTTGGTAAATGCCACAGTGTACTCGTTTCAGGGAAGAATCATCAGTGGGTGTTAAAAGTAGTGGGCAAAATACCATGAGAAACAGGATATGGACAGACTCAAAGCATCTCCCCACCAGATAATTATCCATTACAAAGGGGAAAACGGTAACTTTATAGGGGAGAAATCTGGCAGACCTCACCAGGAATGGGCGGAATCAACGTCACGTCCTTCCCGACATGGTTCATAGAAAAGGATACCCAGTCATATTTGTGGTATTCCTGCCAAAAATGCATACGCGGAATCTAATCGCAAGGCAACATGAGACACCTAAAATAAGGGATGTGCAACAAAATACCCAGCCAGGACGTCCTCAGAAATGTCCAAATCACCAAAGACAAAGCGGGTGGAGGAAGCGTTCCACATTTAAGGAGACTGAAGAGACACGATGACCAACAACCACACAGGGGGACCCTGGACTGATCCTGAATCCCCAAAAGGATATTCATAGGACAGTTGATGAAATGCAAGTTAATTATTATTCACTTATTATTAGCCAGTTATTAATTCTCACATTTTGATAACTGTGCTGTGGTTATGTGACATTTAGGGAATCTGAGTGAAGGATAAAGTCATAAGTCATTTAACCACGAGGATGCATTCTCAGATTGGCCAGGTACAGTGGCTCATGCCTGTAATCCCAGCACTTTGGGAGGCCAAGGCAGGAGGATCACTTGAGGCCAGGAGTTCAAGACAGCCTGGGCAATATAGCAAGACTCCATCTCTACAAGAAAATTTTAAAAATTAGCTGGGTGTGGTGGCAGTGCACGCCTGGACTCCCAGCCACTGGGAAGGCTAAGGAGGGAGGATGGCTTGAACCTGGGAGGTTGAGGCTGCAGTGAGTCATGATCACGCCATTGCACTCCAGCCTGGACAACAGAGCGAGACATGTTTCGAAAAAAAGAAAAGAAAAATCAGTTTTCTTCCACTAAAACAGTATGTTTAATTTTCCTAATTTGCTGTTTATACAGTATGGTCCTCTGCTCCAAGCTTAAAACAAAAATCTATAGGAAACATTGCCTTTCTAGATGAAGCTGAGATGGAACAGCTCTTGTTCTACAGGTGGGGCTGCACAGGCTCTCACCACACATCTCTGACCTCAGGAAAAGCCTGTGCTGAGTGACCGGGAGTTTCTTGTCACTGCTGCATTTTCTTCTTCTTCTGTTTTTTTTTTTATTTTTTAGACAGGACTGTTGCCCAGGCTGGAATGAATGCAGTGGCATGATCACAGTTCACTGCAGCCTCAACCTCCCGGGCTCAAGCGATCCTCCCATCTCAGCCTCCCAGATACCTGGGACCACAGGTATGTGCCATCACGCCCAGCTAATTTTTTGTATTTTTGGTAAAGACAGGGTTTCACCATGTTGCCCAAGCTGGTCTTGAACTCCTAGGCTCAAGTGATCCGCCTGCCTTGGCCTCCCGAAGTGCTGGGATTACAGGTGTGAGCCACCACACCTGGCCTCATCCCTGAAGCATTTTCTGCCATGTCTTAGGCTGCATTGGTGACATAATCTGGGGGCTGCCGCCCCTCACAGCTACGTGACTTCATACGCAAGCTCCTTGGCCTCACTGTGCCTCAGTTTCCTCATCTGTAAAATGGAGACAATAATAACACCTGCCCCTAGGTGGCTGTGAGCATTGCATGAGATAACATGTGTGTCAGTCAGGGGTTTTGGTTGCAAGCTAGGGATCCAACTCTGGGTGATTAAATCAGAGAGGAATTTATTGGAGGGTATTGGGTAGCTTACAGGTTTGGGAGAAAGTCAGGAGAACTAGCCAAAGCTGTCAGAACTCTGGCCAAATTCACATCAGAGAGCGGCTCTGGCAAACTCAGGATGCTAGATCCGCACGGGGGCACCACCTCTTGAGCCTGCTCCTTTGTCTCTGTCACCTTCAGAGGCTGGGCAGGAGCGTCTGGCTCCCCTGTGGAGGTCTCAACCTCACCCCCTTAGCTTCAGGGAAGGCTGGGGAAGCATCTGATGGTTTCAGCAGCTATAGTGCCTCATAAGTCTGTAAGGTGGGGAATTCCCCAACCTAGGAAACGAGCTCAGATGAGGAGCAAGACAGAAAGAAGAGGGGATGGGGTGTGGAGAAGAGGAGAGGATGCCTTTGGAGCAGAAGCCAGCCGTGGCAAGCACACAGGTTGGTCATCGCAGGTGTCCTGCACCACCCCAGGCTCCCTTACCTCCCCTTGGACTGCTATCGGATCTAAAGAGGCCACCGAAAAAGAGGAGGTGCAAAACAGAGGCATGAGTTGTTCAAAGTCAAAGAACACAATGAGGGAAGAATTAGTGATTTCAGAACTGGAATGAACCTTACAGCTCATCGAAACCAGATGCCCCATTTTACAGAGGAATGAGGCATTCGGAGGCTAAATGACTCGTGCAGGTCTCCCAATAGCTGATGGCGAAGCTGTGAATTCAGACCCCCACTTCGCTTGAGCAGTGATGGGAAGCTGGTGACTTCAGGCTCCGGCAGGTCAGCCCGGGATGCAGGGGGCGGCTCCTGGGCTCCTCCTGCTCAGCAGCAGCTGGAGGGGGGCTCCCCCTTCCTGAAGCTTTGAGAGCTGGGGGGCTGAGCACATTCTTGGGCTGTTGGGTGACACAATTCCCCTCTCTGAGTCCCCCAAAGGAATGGCTGTGGCTTCCTTCAGTTACAGGGCTTCCTATATTAAATCTCAGCTCTTCGAAACACCCAGAGTGGTTTATCTTGTTCCGACTGGACCCCAATTGAAACAGACAGAACACAAGGAAAAGAGCCCAGGATTTCAAGGTGGAACCTGGTTTTGCCACTTACCATTTGTGTGGCTTTGGGTAAGGCATGTAACTTTTCTACCTTAGTTTGTCCATCTGTAAAGTGGGCATATTCATACTTCATATTAGGTCTATAGAATAGACATTTCATCAAGGTTGAATTTTTTATGTGCTTACATAAATGAATATCTTTCTTTGTAGGAGTAAATGGGCTTGATGTTCATTTGTAGGGGTAAATGGGCTCAGATGGCTCAGAAAAAAATACGAACTCGCACATGACACACACATGCAGAATGATTTAGCACATACATAGACAACTGGTGAGGAACAATTGGTCAGTGCGGGAGAAGGGGATAGAGATGTTTTTCAGTTTGAAACTGTTTCAAAATAAATGCTTTCAGGGCCGGCACGGTGGCTCATGTCTGTAATCTCAGCACTTTGGGAGGCCAAGGCAGGCAGATCAGCTGAGGTCAGGAGATCGAGACCATCCTGGCTAACACGGTGAAACCCTGTCTCTACTAAAAATACAAAAATTAGCTGAGCGTGGTGGTGCACGCCTGTAGTCCCAGCTACTCAGGAGGCTGAGGCAGGAGAATCATTTGAACCAGGGAGGTGGAAGTTGCAGTGAGCTGAGATCGCACCACTGCCCTCTAGCCTGGGCAACAGAGTGAGACTGTGTTTCTAAAACAAAAAAACAAAACAAAAAAAAAAACAAAAAAATGCTTTCAGGAAGGAAGAGACAGATGTGCTAATTTACATCTACTGAACTTCAATAAATGTGCAATTTAATGGAGGGGATGTTTGTTTACTTTCTATTGCTATGTAGTGTTCTTTTTTAAACACACACACACACACACACACACACACACACACACACACACACAGATTTGTGGTTTAAGACCCATCCTTCATTAGCTCCTGATTCTGAAGGTTAGAAGTCGCACTGCCTGACTGTGGCTCTGCACAGACCTCGCCCAGCAGAGATCAAGGTGCTGACTGGCTGAGTTCTCATCGGGAACCTCTGGAGAAAACTCCACTTCCCAGCTCCTCCTTGTTGGTAGAATTCAGTTCCTGTGGAGTGAGAATAGGGTCCCCATTTGCTCGCTGGCTGTCAGCGGGGTCACTCCTAGAGGCCACCCTCGTTCCATGCCACGTGGCTCCTCCTTCCGCAAAGGCAAGGGCAGGTTGGATCTTTCTCATGCTTTGAACACTGATGTCTTCTTCTGGGTCCTGCAGGAGAAAGCTCTCTGCCTTAAAGGACTCAGGCCCCCAGCAGTCTGCCATCTTACAGTCAACTCATGGGGACCTTAATTCCATCTGCACAGCCCTTCCCGGCAGCTCCTAGGTCAAAGCCGAGCTGAACACCTGGGAGGAGGCGCACACACGGGCCCGGGAACCTGGCAGCAGGCTGCTGGTGGGGGGGCACGGGCTCCCCAAGGGCCCACGGTCGGCCTGGCCCAGCCCTAGCACAGCTGGTGTGCTGTGTGCACCCTTTCTGTCATCCTCCCCTCAAAACGCAGCTCCTACGTGCTGCCCTGGCTCTGGGGAAAGGCGATGCATTATCCTTTCTCCTCCATTCAGCTGAAGTTTCAGACATCAGGATTCCTCTCTAGGGAGAGGCTGTTTTCTTCTCCGTGGCGATGCCCCGACAAAAGGAGAAGAGCGTTGCGTTGATTGCCCCACCGTCCTGGCAACTCCACAACCGGGGAGCAGGACAGTGCCCAGGACCGACAGATCGGGCAGCCACCCCTCCTTCACAAGGGACGAGGAGCCACAGGGAGGCTGTAGAGTCAGGAAAGGCTCTTGCCAGCTGTTCACAGCGTCACTTGGGGCCTCCACAGCCCGCTGAGCCAAGGACAGTGTCGCACGGGTGACGGAGGCCCTGAAGACACCAGAGCCCTCAAGCACACCCGGCTGTTCCCTGTCTGCTCTCAGGAAGCCCAGCCCCTGGCAAATAGGCAACAGGTTTTTTTATTTTATTTTTTTTTAATGTTACAAAGAACCTTCACATAATTTTTTCCATAGCATCCTGACAAACTCTGGATTCAAGCGGAGGCAGCATTCACCCATTTCTCTGCCGACAAAGCCGGCCTCGGCCAGGGTAGTGACTTGCCCCGATCGCTCAGCCAGACCAGGGGCAGAGCCCCAACGCCAGGTCTCCTGGCCAGCGCTGTGTCTCCTCCCGCCTCCATCCTCGTCCGAAGGTTGGGACGTCACAGTCCTTGGAGGCTCGCTTAGCTGGGAACTGAGGACCTTCGATCTCAGTGTGCTGAGTCTTCATGACCTGCATAAGGCCGAGGAGCCTGGCTGCCTCTTTCCCAGAAATTAGTCTCGGTCTCTAGGGCCAAGTGGTTGCTTTCTACTGCATTGCGCTCCTGGAATCCTGGAATACGCTGCTGTCTTCTGCAGAGGAAATCGGAGTCATGGTGACTTCAAATTAATCGCATAAGCACTCCCAGAGAGAAACGGGAGTCTCTGTGGCGGGGCTGCACTTTGCTTGTAATGAGGACGCTTTACAGGTCAAACGAAACCACGCAGGAGAGCCAGGCCGTGTGGGCGGGGCTGGGCCTCTGCTCCAGGCACTCCCTTCCTCCACCTCTCTCCTCACCTGTAACATGCAGACAGTGTTCATCAGGGGCCAAATGTGAGGAGCAAATGACTTTTTTTTTTCTTTTTTTTTTTGAGACAAAGTCTCGCTCTGTCACCCAGGCTGGAGAGCAGTGGCACAATCTCAGCTCACTGCAACCTCCGCCTCCCAGGTTTAAGCGATCCTCCTGCTTAACAAAATAAGATTCTCCTGCTTAACAAAATAAGATTCTCCTGCTTAACAAAATAGATTTTTGTCCAGCTCAGGCTGGAGTGAAGTGGCGCAGTCTCGGCTCACTGCAACCTCCACCACGCAGGTTCAAGCGATTCTCCTGCCTCGGCCTCCCGAGTAGCTGGGATTACAGGCATGTGCCACCGCGCCCGGCTAATTTTTGTATTTTTAGTAGAGACGGGGTTTCACCATGTTGGCCAGGCTGGTCTCAAACTCCTGACCTCAGGTGATCTGCCTGCCTCAGCCTCCCAAAGTGCTGGGATTATAGGCATGAACCACCACGCCCGGCCTGCGCCCAGCCTACTTATTTATTCCTAACTTTATCTTTTTTTTCAATAAGCCTTTTGCACTCCTACATTTATTTTTAACTTTTATTTTAGGTTCAGGGATACATGTACAGATTTGTTATATGGGTAAATTGTATGTCACAGGGGTTTGGTGTACAGATTATTCTGTTACCTAAATTATAAGCATAGTGCCCATAGGTAGCCTTCTTTTTTATTATTATTATTTTTTAAAAATTTGAGGCAGGGTCTTGCTCTGTCACCCAGGCTGGAGTTGGAGTGGCATGATCACAGCTCACTGCAGCCTCTACCTCAGGCAATCCTCCCACCTCAGCCTCCCTAATAGCTGGGACCACGGGCATGCACCATCACATCTGGCTAATGTTAAGTTTTTGTAGAGATGGGGTTTCGCCATGTTGCCCAGGCTGGTCTCGAACTCCTGAGCTCAAGCGGTCTGCCTGCCTTAGCCTCCCAAAGTGCTGGGATTACAGGTGTGAGCCGCCGCGCCCGGCTGACAGCTATAGCTTTTTGGTCCTCACCCTCCTCCCACCCTCCACCCTCAAGGAGGCCCCGGTATCTGTTGTTCCCTCCTTTGTGTCCTTGTGTCCTCAGTGTTTAGCTCCCACTGATAAGCAGAACATGCAGTATCTGGTTTTCTGTTCCTGTGTTAGTTCGCTTAGATAATGGCCTCCAACTCCATCCATGTATAACTTTATTTTATAATATAGAAAACATTGAACAGTCATTGTTAAGGAAAACTTTGATGACTGTTCCTATTCAGAAATTTACTTATTTAAATGTCCTTGACATTTTTTCTTTTGGAGACAGAGTCTTGCTCTGTCACCCAGGCTGGGATGCAGTGCCGCGATCTCTGCTCACTGCAACCTCCACCTCCTGGGTCCAAGCGATTTTCCTGTCTCAGTCTCCTGAGTAGCTGGGACTATAGGCAGGCGCACACCACCATGCCTGGCTAATTTTTTGTATTTTAGTGAAGACAGGGTTTCACCATGCTGCCCGGGCTGGTCTCAAACTCCTGAGCTCAGGCAATCCGCCCGCCTCAGCCTCCCAAAGTGCTAGGATTAGAGGCATAAGCCACCGCACTTGCTGCCTTAAAATTTTTAAACTGCATTTATAATATTAATACTTTATACTTTTAAATACTTTAATTTATTCACAAGCATTCTCAAGTGCTTAACAACTAACTTTGGCGAATCTCTGGTTTTTTTAAATGTTCCCATACTGCCTACAATCTTAATAAATTGGCGTTGAATATCTGAGTTTAAATCACAAATCTATATCAATTACTCAATTACATATTTTAAGTTGGAATCAAGAGGCCAGTCCATTCATTGCATTTAAAATTACAAGTTAAAATATGCCACATCCTCTTAAAATGGCAACTTCTTAAAATATCAAATATGTACAGATCGCCTAAACGTAACCCCAAAATATCAAAAGTATGAGTTTGTTTCACGCTTCTCTGTGTAAACAGACTTTTCCAGGGTTAAGAGAGACTTACCCAGTAAAGAAACAATGATGTCATTACCAGCAAGTCTGGCGTCCTGTCCCAAGGAACTGAAGTTGCTTATTGACTGGGACAACCCCTGCTCAGGACACAGAATTGAATTCTTGCCTGTAAAAGGGACAGAAAATACGGAGGCCTGTTGGAGCTCTTATAACAGGAGCTCCTGGCCCCCCAGGGGGAAGGGGTCCCCACCACGCTTGCTTCCAGACCTACTGACTTTCCTTCAAAGCCCACAGTGGCCTCAAGGGGGTCAAGAGCCCACCCATTCAGGTGCCTGGCTGGTTGGCTTGGGACATCCCTGGCCCAGTCACACCCCAATTCAGGTGACAGCCCAGGAGATGTCAGCAGACCCCCTCCTGGGAGTGTGGAGAATTAGCATTTCTCTATCCTTGCCAAAAAGCAATCTCAGTTAGTGCAGATGCAAGAAAACCACATCATCTTTCTCTCCCCATGGGGGAAGGGCTAGCTTTATTAGTTCTGGAGTACAAATTAGTCATCACTGTCATTCTAGCTAAATCGAGGTCAGCTTTCTCCCGATTTAGGCTGAAATTAGCAAAGACCCTTCTGATTTGACAGTCAAATGGGAAGGGAATTGATGGATCCCAGCACAGAGGTTGAAGGTGAGAGGCTGCAGGGATCCCAGGGTGCCCTGTGCTTCTGTTGCAGCCTTTTTTCTTTCCTTCTTTTTTTTTTTTTTTTTTATATGGAGTTTCACTCTTGTTGCTCAGGCTGGAGTGCAATGGCCTGATCTCAGCTCACGGCAACCTCTGCCTCCCAGGTTCAAGTGATTCTTCTGCCTCAGCCTCCCGAGTAGCTGGGATTACAGGCTCGTGCCACCACACCTGGCTAATTTGGTATTTTTAGTAGAGATGAGGTTTCCCCATTTTGGCCAGGCTGGTCTTGAACTCCTGACCTCAGGTGATCCACCCCCGTCCTCAGCCTCCCAAAGTGCTGGGTTTACAGGTGTGAGCCACGGCGCCTGGCCTTCTGCTGCAGTCTTGATGCCACGTGCTTTACTCCCTGTCTCAGAGAAAGAAAAAATTTTTTTTTGCTCTTTCCCTAGAAACCGAGAAAATTAGGTTAATCAGGCAAACAAGTGGTAAAGATAAAAGACTCCCCCGCTCCCCACTGACCCCACCACACACACACTCACACACACACACACACACACACACACACACACACACTCCTCCAGGTCCTGGCTCTCCTCCTCCTGCCCCAGCAGCTGAGCCTGCAGCCCTCCCTGCTCCCACCCCCACCTCAGGGGCTTGGACTCCTCTGCCCTCTGCTCACCTTCCCCATGGCTGCCCAGTCATCCCCAACTGGCAACATTCACTGCGATGGGAAGGGCACAGGCAGCTCAAGACTAAGTCGCTTCAGGAAGACGGGAATCCCCTGTTCACACCACAGAATGAGGTTTCCTGTGTGCAGAGAAGGAGGAGGGCTGGGAAGAAGCAGCTGGAGACAGGAAGGAATGACGTGCAAATGACGTAAAGAGAAACGACACTTCTAAGTCATCAAGAACAGAGTGCTAAGAGGAAAGAGGTCTGTACTGGAAAATGAAAGATTTGGATTACATGGAGAAATTTTCTGAAAGTGAAATCTGTTACAAATAGATTTGGCTGGCCGGGCGTGGTGGCTCATGCCTATAGTTCCAGCACTTTGGGGGGCCGAGGCGGGCAGATCACCTGAGGTCAGGAGTTCGAGACCAGCCTGGCCAACATGGCGAAATACTGTGTCTACTAAAAATACAAAAATTAGTCAGGTATGGTGGCGCACACCTGTAATCCCAGCTACTTGGGAGGCTGAGGCTGGAGAATCACTCGAACCAGGGAGGCGGAGGTTGCAGTGAGCCGCCATTGCACTCCAGCCTGGGTGACGGAACAAGACTCTGTCTCAAAAAACAAAAGAAGAAAGAAAGAAAAGAAAAAGAAAAAGAAATGGCTTCTGGGATATAGGATCTGCAATGCGTGAAACCACAGCCTGGCTTTCTGTGCCAAGCTCCCATGCTGCCGTCCTCACTCCTGGCTGTTCAGGCCCCTCCTAACAGCTGTGTGTGCGTGTGTAGATACCGCGCAGATTGTGTGTGGCTCTGCGTGTAGAAGTTCAGGCAGCAATAACAGGACTGCTGGAATTATTTTAGGTAGGGAGGCCTCCTCACTGCACCCCAAATCTCACCCCCTGGGAAGATCACTAAGCTGTTACGTGAAACCAGTGTTGACTGAAAAAGGTTCATCAACTTCACCTAACAGTTTTTGCTGATGGGGTAGAATCTTATCTCTCGAGTGTGTTTGCACCCTTCAGAAATGCTTTCGGCTACATGTAAATGAGAACCTGACTCAAGGAGGCTTAAACACATTGGGATTTGTTTTTCTCACAAAACAGGAAGGTCTGGAGGCAGCAGCAGTTAATCCTTTGAAGGCTGAATCATGTCAAGGACAGCCTCTGTAGTTCCTGCACCCTCTTCCTCAAGGCTGCAGCTGGGCTGCGGTAGTGGCAGGCATCACGCCGCATTTGGGATTCGGGCAGCAGCGTATGTCCCTTTAATCCAGAAGGCTCAGCACCCTCGGGACCCCTCCCCGCCCCCAGTGGATGTCTGCTTGCGTCTTCTTGATTAGCTGCAAAGTGGTGCTGAGAGAGAGCAGATGGAACGTTTCTGAAAAGTTAAATACAAGAAAGGGTTTGGGAATGCGAATCGGGTTGGTCTTTTCCCGGGTCAGCCCCAGTGCACCTCTTTCTATAGAACACACTGCCCCCGCCAAAGGCTTGGAGGACGACCCTCAAGACCCCCCGAGCCATGGCATCCACCTTCCCGAGTCCTGCGTATCCAGATGACATGCAGGCGTCCCCCTGGGGTCCAGAGGCAGCTCCTCGTGATCCCACAAGCTATAGCCCAAAGACATGTAGTCGATTATCAACACATCGAGTAAGGAATGGTGGAAGAGGAAACAGACCATTGCAATACGATCCCCCTCCAGAAACTCAGAGGATGGGAAGACAAAAAGAGTCACACACGAGATCCCGCTGGAAGGAGCAGTGAGGTCTCCCTGCCCTGGCAATACAGCAAGCTCCCCAGTGAGCCAGCCTGGCACCTCGTATCAGACCTTCCCACTAACTTCCATGGCCTCTGGGAGGGTCCTCCAAGGCCTCATCTAAGGGGGGCAGGGGCTACTGCTAGCCAGCCTGAGGGCTTCTTTGTTGCTGTTTTTGAGATAGGGTTTCACTCTGTTGGCCAGGCTGGAGTGCAGCAGTGCAATCTTAGCTCACTACAGCCTCGACCTCCGGGGCTCAGGTGATCCTCCCACCTCAGCCTCCTGCGTAGCCGGGACCACAGCAGGCACGTGCCACTGCACCCAGTTAATTTTATTTTTTTTTAGAGATGGGCTCTCACCATGTTGCCCAGGCTGGTTTCAAACTCCTGGGCTCAAGTGACCCTCCCACCTTGGTCTCCCAAGGTGCTGGGATTACAGGAGTGAACCACTGCACCCTTTGATTTCTGGGACAATGTAATTACCTTACACATCTAGCTGTAAATTCCTCGTCTATTCTGTTTGGTTGCATGCTCAAGCAGCCATAGCAAAGGCCTTCTCTCCACACATCATCCAACCTAACACCTTCTCTCTCCCAGAGGCTGGCCCTGGTGACCTGCCCACCTCCTCCTTTGTCTCCTGGAGGCTGGCCCTGGTGACCTGCCCACCTCCTCCTTTGTCTCCTGGAGGCTGGCCCTGGTGACCTGCCCACCTCCTCCTTTGTCTCCTGGAGGCTGGCCCTGGTGACCTGCCCACCTCCTCCTTTGTCTCTTGGAGGCTGGCCCTGGTGACCTGCCCACCTCCTCTTCTGTCTCCTGGAGGCTGGCCCTAGTTGCAGGAAAACAGGCTCAGGGCTGCCACCGATTCTACATTATGGTGAGTTGTTTAATTATGTCACTGAATATTACAATGTATTAATAATAGAAATAAAGTGCACAACAAATGTAATGCTCCTGAATCATCCCCAGACCATCCCTCAACCCTGGTACATGGAAAACTGTCTTCTACAAAATTGGCCCCTGGTGCCAGGAAGGTTTGGGAACCACTGTTTTATGATACAGCTTTAGTCTCTAGGTCTCACAACAGGTGGGCATGCAACTGATCATTTACCATCAAGTAGGACCCTGATTTTCCAGGCTGAAGGAGTTGGGTCCCCGCCCCACCACTGGACCTCCTCTTAGCCAACGCCATACATTGGTGTCTGTCCCGTGGAGCCACTGGCTCTCAGATACCAAATTCCCTATCCGTTAGGTATAGGTATGTTTTTTGTTTGTTGTTGAGATGGAGTTTTGCTCTTGTTGCCCAAGCTAGAGTGCAATGGTGTGATCTTGGCTCACTGCAACCTCTGCCTCCTGGGTTCAAGCGATTCTCCTGCCTCAGCCTCCCGAGTAGCTGGGATTACAGGCATGCGCCACCATGCCTGGCTAATTTTGTATTTTTAGTAGAGACGGGGTTTCTCCATATTGGCCAGGCTGGTCTCGAACCCCTGACCTCAAGTGATTCACCTGCCTCGGCCTCCCAAAGTGCTGGGATTACAGGTGTGAGCCACTGCACCCTGCAGGTGTACGTCTGTTAAGTAACAGAAACCCCAACTTACTGTGACTTAACAAAAAGGGATTTCTTTTTCTTGTAGAAGTGAGGGTGAGCAGTCCAGGACTGGTGCAGAGGCTGGATAATATTCTGCTGCAGTGAGCTGGAGTTGCTCACGGTCTGAGCCCTCCCCTGCATCTCCAGGCACCGGGCCCCAGTTCAGGGTTGAAGCCAGGGACACAGGAGTTGCAGCGGCTGCGTTTTTCCTTTCACCAAGAAAATGAAAGCTTTCCCCAGAAGATGGAGATATTTCCACTTTTATCTCCCCAGACAGAATGATGACACTTAGGTGCTGGGGAAGTGAGAAATTTGTTTCCTACAGAAGGGGTTTCCCGGAGAAGGGCTGGGGATGACAGGTCACCAGCTCAGCAAGGTCCACAGCGCTGCTCTCTGGGGAGGAGGAGAGGGCCTCTGCCGGCCTGCAGGGCCTGTTCAAAACACCCTGAGCCTGGGGTATTTAAGGTGCTTCGTACCTGATTCCTTACAACTCACTCAGAGCGAATGGTTTAGACAAGCACCAATCTTGAAGGAATTGAAAACACTTTGCTAGATAAAATGAATCATTTCAGATTCCCAAAATTAACTGAAGTTCTGTACGTCGGCACAAAGTTGTGGCTTTGCCATCTGACGGAGGACGCGCAGCAGTCGTCTCTGGCAGGGTAGACTGAGACCTGAACGCTGAGGGACTTAGGACCAGCGGTGCCGTCCAGGCCTGGCTGCAGACGGTGAGTCGCTCTGCCGCTCAAGGATTGGGCAAAATGTGCGAGCCAGTGTTAACTTTTGAAGTTTTGGTGTGGATGGGTGTTCAGTGGCTTCAGTGAAGAGTTCACGCTTTGGAATGACAATTTTTGTCTTTTTTCTTTCTTTCTTTTTATTTGTTTATTTTTTTTTGAGACCAAGTCTTGCTGTGTCGCCCAAGCTGGAGTGCAGTGACACGACCTGGCTCACTGCAACCTCTGCCTTCCGGGTTCAAGCAATTCTCCTGTCTCACCCTCCCGAGTAGCTGGGACTACAGGCGCGTGCCGCCACACCCGGCTGATTTTTTTTTTATTTTTAGTAGAGAGGGGGTTTCACCATGTTAGCCAGGATGGTCTCGATCTCCTGACCTTGTGATCTGCCCACCTCGGCCTCCCAAAGTGCTGGGATTACAGGCGTGAGCCACCGTGCCCGGCTGTGTTTTTTTTGTTTGTTTTTTTGTTTTAATTTGAATCCTCAGTCACCAGAATTTTTTTTGTTTTAGTAAGGCTGTAAAAGCCAGAAAGGGGGAAAAAAGTAATATATTTTCTCTAAGCTCTGAATGTGGGGGTTTCTTGGGCCAAATTATATTATACCTTCATTTGTTTACTAGCATTGTTTTTTACATATTTTAGAATCATATTTGTGTCTTTTTGAATAGGATTTTGGGGTATCTAATACTTTAAACAAATTCTCATACTGCCTAATAGTAAGCTTTTTTTTTTTTTTGAGACGGAGTCTCGCTCTGTCGCCCAGGCTGGAGTGCAGTGGCGCAATCTCGGCTCACTGCAAGCTCCGCCTCCCGGGTTCACGCCATTCTCCTGCCTCAGCCTCTCCGAGTAGCTGGGACTACAGGCACCCGCCACCACGCCCGGCTAATTTTTTTTTGTATTTTTAGTAGAGACGGGGTTTCACCGTGGTCTCGATCTCCTGACCTCGTGATCCGCCCGCCTCGGCCTCCCAAAGTGCTGGGATTACAAGCGTGAGCCACCGCGCCCGGCCTATAGTAAGCTCTTCATAAATCCCTCCTCAATGGTTAACTTCAGTGCTATAAAAATATATACTTTCCTGAATGTTTCTTACTCTGTAGTTAAGTACAGAGGTAGCATCTTTCAATACTGGAAAAAACAAGTTACATCACTATTTCCTCCTTGCCTAATATTTCCAAATTCATTTGTTTCAAAAAGAAGTTCTGCCTTGAGTCTCTCCTTCCCGTCACGCCCAGGGAAGGTAATCTACCCAACACAAATCAGCTCACTACAGGCCACTAAACAGCTCAGCAAATCTGGTGGCACCACCCTGTTGGAAATGTTATTTCAGTCTCTGGAAACAAGTTCTGGGTGTGCCCGGAGGATTGGCATTAGCGGGAGGGGACTTGCTTCTCGGAGCGAGAGGCTGTGTGGGAGAGCAGTGGGAAGCCTGAGAGGACATGTGAGCCCGTGGGATTATTTTTGTCATAAAACATGCTTTGTCCAAAGGCTTGGAGGAAAAAAGCACTGGCTTCATTTCTGCACAATCATTGTTGTTAAAATAGCACAATTGGTGGCAGCAGAATGTGAAGATTCTGTATCATCCTCCCTGCAAGGGTGAAGGTGTTTGTGAGCTTTATCAGAGGGCATTGGAGACTTTTTTTTTTTTTTTTTTTGAGACAGGTTTGACTCTGTCACCCAGGCTAGAGTGCAGTGGCACAATCTCGGGTCACTGCAGCCTCCGCCTCCCGGGTTCAAGTGATTCTCCTGTCTTAGCCTCCCAAATAGCTGGGATTACAGGCACATGACACCATGCTGGGCTAATTTTTGTATTTTTAGTAGAGAGAGGGTTTCACCCTGTTGGCCAGGCTGGTCTCGAACTCCTGACCTCAAGTGATCCAATATTGTTGAGCTGGATCAGTGGATGTTAGGCATCAGAACTGCCCTTGAAGGCTGGTATGGTGGCTCACACCTATAATCCCTTGCACTTTGGGAGGCCAAGGGGGGACGGTCGCTTGAGCCCAGGAATTCAAGCCTGGGCGACAAGAGCAAAACTCTGTCTCAAAAAAAAAAAAAGCGAAAACCAAAACAACAACAAGAAAAAAAACAAGAACTGAATGTGTTTTCCTTTGGAGAACGGGACTGGTGGAGGCAGAGTGCTGTTCTGATTTATGAGTATTTGAAGACTTAGTTGATTTTATAATTATGTACAGATATTATTTTGACAAAAACTAAAATTAAATAGGAATACCAGCTGTAAACTTACTTTTCAATCCAAATTTTGGTAATAATTATGCAAAATTCAGTTCAGAATGACTTAATCCAGTTGCACCCTCATAAAATACCTGTGTATACAGCGGTCGTCTGGGAGAGTTTATTCAGTCACCATCAGCTTACTTCTGAAGCGATTCAGCATCAATGATTGTTACTTAGTTCCTTATTCTGAACCTAAGCACAGTATTGCAAGTAACTGCAAAGCATGTCTGCCAAATTATCAGACTTTTATTCCATTTATTCCTTCTGCTTTTTTCCAAGAGAAATGAGTAACAAAGTTCCCTTAGCAACCCCCTTCTTGTCAACCCACTTCCTCCCCTCATGTGAAACCTGGTTTCAGCAAGCCAGGGACCCACAGGGGTTTGTCACGAACCGGTCCATGGATAGACACTGTCTTAGCTTATTGGAAACCTTATGTGTTCACTGCTTAGATTTGAGCCTTAAGTTGTGGGAGAAAAATGCAACAGGAAGAGAAGAGGATAATAGAGATTTAATAGGAGGTATTTTAATATTGTGTGAGAGTACAGAGGAGGAAAAAAGGGTGGTTACTAAATAAAAAAACCCAGCTGTTATCAAATCTGCAATTTGCTGATACCCTTTGACCATATTTAAAAATACATTGACCAGGTGCAGTGGCTCAGTGCCTGTAATCCCCACACTTTGGGAGGTCAAGGCAGGAGGATTGCTTGAGTCCAGGAGTTCGAGACAAGACTAGGCAACATGGTGAAACCCCGTCTCTACAAAAAATACAAAAATTAGCTGGGCATAGTGGGATGTGCCTGCAGTCCCAGCTACTTTGGAGGCTGAGGTGGGAGGATCGCTTGAGCCCAGGAGTTTGAGGTTACAGTGAAATATGAATTTAATAATCTTGACATTTCATATAAATGACATTTCAAAATCTTTACAATATCTTGCTATAAATAAAGTAACGTGTACAGCTCCATCATTTACATAAATCTAGACCCTCACGGCTCTGGTCAGGACTCAACCACCTCTATACCTTAGTGCCTTAGATCAGGGGTTGCCAATAAAAGAGAAAAGAGAGAGACCAACCCAGAAATCCACTGACTAGTAAAAGTCCCAGAAAGAGAAATACAGTGAAGCAAGGAGGGTCAGTTATCAAAGAACTATCATGAGAAACACTTCCAGAATTGAAGGATATGAGTTTCTGGATTGAAAGAGTTCATCCCCTGGCCAGGCACAGTGGCTCATGCCTATAATCCCAGCACTTTGGGAGGCCGAGGTGGGCGGTTCACTTGAGGTCAGAAGTTCAAGACCAGCCTAGCCAACATAGTGAAACCCTGTCTCTACTAAAAATACAAAAATTTGCCAGGCATGATGCACATGCCAGTAATCGCAGCTACTCGGGAGGCTGAGGCAGGAGAATCGCTTGAACCTGGGAGGTGGAGGTTGCAGTGAGCCGGGATCACACCACTGCACTCCAGCCTGAGCAACAGAGCAAGATTCCGTCTCCAAAAAAAAAAAAAAAAACAACAACAAGAGGGTTCATTCCCAATGCCCACCATGCTGAATGAGAAGAGGTCCACGGCATAGTCGTGAAACTTCCAGACAGTGGTTCCAGAACCTTCCAGAGAGAAGAAAAACAGGTCAGCAAGGAGGACACTGACTTTACCAACAGCAAAACAAGAAAATGAGAATGTAGCAATGCCCTCAAAATTCTGAGGGAAAATGGGTTTTAATCAAGAAGTCCACATTTAGTCAAACTAGCAATTCAGCATGACAGAATTATGATTTTTGTGGGTGGTGGTGAGTGCCTGTGGTCCCAGCTACTCTAGAGGCTGAGGTGGGAGGATCGCTTCAGCCCCTGAGTTCAAGGTTGCAGTGAACTATGACCACGCCACTGCACTCCAGCCTGGGCAACGGAGACCCTGTCTCAAAAGAAAAATAGAAAAAGAAAAATGCAGAATTAAGATTTTTCAGACATGCATGGCCTAACAAACTGTATCTCCCCTGTATCTTTTCTTAGGAAACTACTTCAAGATAAGCTCCACCAAAAATAGAGAGAAAATTAAGAAGATTAAGACACAGGATCCAGCACAACGCTCCAGCATAGGAGAGACCAAGAGAACATTTGACAATCCACTGACTTCCTAGAAAACACAAGAGTGGGCTGGGCATGGTGGCTCACACCTGTAATCCCAACACTTTGGGAGCCTGAGGTGGGTGGATCACCTGAGATCAGGAATTCGGGACCAGCCTGGAGAAACCCCGTCTCTAAAAATACAAAAATTAGCCCAACGTGGTGGCGCACGCCTGTAGTTCCAGCTACTCAAGAGGCTGAGGCAGGAGAATGGCGTGAACCCAGGAGGCAGAGGTAGTAGTGAGCCAAGATCGTGCCACTGCACTCCAGCCTGGGAGACAGAGCGACACTCCGTCTCAAAAAAAGAAAAAAAAAAAAAAAAAAAGAAGCAAAGTTTAGCTTTCCCATGCCCCCACCCCCCGCACCCTCCCGCCCCCACCAAACACACACACACTCTCCTATTCATTCTTTCAAGTTAGGCCTAGGGCAACATTAAAAAACAAACCTGTAATCAGTATTTATATGATATGGCATTTTGTGTATTCATCTCAGCTGAGTCAGTTGTATATCATGGTTAATTACCATTATTTTACAACTTTGGAAAGCCCCTCATCTTCCCGCTCCCGGATGGACCACGAGTTCTCCAGGCCCCTGTACGGCTATGGACCAAGACTTCTTTAATCATGACCTTGGGAACTGCTTTCCTCTCTCCTACTTTGGGTTCCCTATTTCCCCGAGTCAATGCCATCTTTTTCTGGGTTTACTCCTTCAGTTGTAGCGAGTTAGACTGAATGGAGATGAGGGAGGTGGAAAGTAAGTACAGCCTCTTCTTCCGAGACATCTGCTTAGGAAGAGAAGGAAGGAGCCTCATGAGGATGTATTTAGAAGTATGGAGGCAGAGACCAGCAGCAGGTCAGCTAAAAAGTTAAAAGTAGTTCCCGCGGGGGAGGTATGCAGCTGGGGACTGTTGTTTCTCAATTATGGGGCTTGTGGTGCCAATAAACCTCACATGAGTAGCAACTCAGCAGGCCCAGGATACGTGTTGGAAGGAGAATGAGGGAAGGGGCAATTCTCCAGGCAGCGGGGAGAGCGTGAGCAGAAGTCACTGCCAACCCTCCCACCACAGGAACCTAAGGGAAGGCGCGGCGCAGCGAGGGCAGTGAGAACGCCCCGGCTTCCAAGCAGGAGTCTAGACGTGGTAAGGATTGTGTATATGGGAGTGGCTTGAACAGCTGAGGCATTGCCTTGGAAGATGAGAGGGGTGCACGGTTAAAGCAGGGAGACCAGCGGGAGCCCACGGGCCTATTCCCAGGAGATGAGGGGTCAGAAATGAAGGAGCTCCACTGCGTTACCATGAAAGATGGAAAAGAAACAGAACCGGCGGTCCTCAACTACAGACTGGATCTAGATAGAAGGGAAAGTGAGGAATCGAGGGTGATTCTTGGGTTTCTGAGTTAGATGACCGAATAGATGATGCTTTCCCCCAAATCAGAGAGTTTGGCAGGAGAGCTTGAAAGGGAAGAAGTGAGTTAAAGTTTGGGACGTGTGTTTGAGGTGCAAAGGGGACAGTCAGGGGATGGTGTCTAATAGGCACTTGGATACAGATCTGAGGTTTGGTAAGAAAGACTGGCTGACATTCAAATACGGGTGAGTCACAGAAGCAGCCCAAGGCCGAGGCAAGGAGATAAAAACACTTGGGAAGAGGTAAAGGGTGAGCGATACAGGGAGGCACTGGGAGGGCCGCGGTCTCTGTCCTCAGGAAGGGAGTGGTTACCAGCGTCAAGTGCCATAAAAGGTCAGGAGACTCACTGCACGGCTCTTAGCTGAACTATCAAGGAGGCCTGGTGGAAGCAGAGGTCTAATTTGTAGTCGACGCAGTCCTCATTCCGCAAGTGTGGGCTGAGTGGAAGAGGCAGTAAGAAGCAAGGAAGTGGAGGCGGGATGTTGGGATTCTCTGAGGAGAAAGAATGGGGACACCAGGGAGTTGGGGAGCGGCTAAAAACTCAAGGTTTGACCTATTTCCATTAAAGATGGGAGAGATTTGAGGAAGTTTATATGCCAGTACAGTTTGAAAACGGGAGAGACAAAAGGAAAGTCTTACCATGTAATCCAGCAATCACACTCCTAAATATGTACCCCGCTAATGTGAAAACATGTCCATGAAACACCTGCACATGGATGCTTATAGCTTTACTCATAGCTGCCAAGAACTAGAAGTAATCAATATGGCCTTCAGTAGGTGAATGGACAAACATATGGTGGTACATCCGCACAATGAAATAAAGAACGAGCTATCAAGCCACAACAAGAGATGCATGAATCTGACAGGCACATTGCCAAGCAAAAGCAGCCAGTCTGAAAAAAGCTGCATGGTATGTGCTTTCCAGTTACATGACATTCTGGCAAAGGCAAAATTATAGACAGTCAACACATCAGTAGTTGCCAGGAATGCAGGTGTGTAGGGTGGAAATTTCACTACATAGATGAAGCTACGTAGATTTCTTAGGGCTTTGAAGCCATTCTGTGTGATACTATAAAGATGAATCCATTAAGTTTTTTTTTTTTTTTTTTTGCGACAGGGTCCCTGTCACCCAGGCTGGAGTGCAGTGGCGCAATCTTGGCTCACTGCAACCTCCACCTCCTGGGTTCAAGCGATTCTCCTGCCTCAGCCTCCTGAGTAGCTGGGATTACAGGCATGCACCACCGCACCCAGCTAATTTTTTTATTTTTAGTAGAGACAGAGTTTTGCCATGTTTGCCAGGCTGGTCTCAAACTCCTGACCTCAGGTGATCTGCCTGCCTTAGCCTCCCAAAGTGTTGGGATTACAGGCGTGAGCCACTGCACCCGGCCTGACATTAAGCTTTTGTCAAAGCCCATAAAACTTTAGAGCACGACTAAATCTTAATTTACGTACATTAAAAAAAAAAAACCAGGCCAGTGGCTCACATCTATAATCCCAGCATATTGGGAGGCCGAGGCAAGCCATAACACCAGCCTATAGTCCAAGGAACAGCAGCAGCTTGGCTAAATGCCTCACCACCAAGTAACGAGGTTCATCAGTTTTTCAGCCCAGGGAAATTGGGTCCTTATCGGTCCCATCCTACCTCTTCCATCTTTCAGGATTTGTCATGTGCAATCCCAGCTACCAATCTGTTATCAGTCAGGGGTCTTAGGTGCAGATTTAAAAATTCACTCTAGCTTAAGCAGAAAGAAATCTACCAAAAAAAAAAAAAAAAGGATTGGGTGCAGTGGCTCATGCCTATAATCCCAGCACTTTGGCAAAAACATCGTTTGAGCCCAGGAGTTCAAGACCAGCCTGGCTACCATGGAACTCTTTTTCCACTAAAAATAAAATTAGCCAGGCGTAGTGGCACATGCCTGTAATCCCAGCTTCTTGGGAGGCTGAGGCACAAGAATTGTTTGAACCTGGGAGGTGGAGGTTGCAGTGAACTGAGATTGTACCACTGCACTCCAGCCTAGGCAAGAGTGAGACTCTTGTCTCAAGAAGAAGAAAAAAAAAAAAAAGGACTTAAAGGCCAGGGACATGCTGCAGGTTTTATGTAAAACAAAATTCCCAAACCCCTCCATAGACTGCTCTGCCAGATACCAGACACCAGCAGGGGTGACAAGGTCTCTGCCACTGCTGCCCCCAGGGCCACACAACACTGTGCAGAGGAACCCTTGCCGAAGTCAGAGGACAGACTCTTCACACAGCTTCTCTCCCACACTGCGGTGCTGGTCTGATCAGAGATCCCAAGCGCATAACCCTACTCAACCTGCAAGACAGGCTGGGAAAGCAAGTTTCTAGTCTCTTGCGGGGAGGAGGGAAACGAGGAAGTTCCCCACACAGAAAAAGGGGTTTCAGGCTGGGCATGGTGGCTCACGCCTGTAATCCCAGCACTTTGGGAGGCCGAGGCAGCCGGATCACAAGGTCAGGAGATCGAGACCATCCTGGCTAACACGGAGAAACCCTGTCTCTACTAAAAATACAAAAAATTAGCTGGGAATGGCGGCGGGCACCTGTAGTCCCAGCTACTTGGGAGGCTGAGGCAGGAGAATGGCATGAACCCAGAAGGCGGAGGTTGCAGTGAGCCCAGATCACACCACTGCACTCCAGCCTGGGCGACAGAGCAAGACTCCGTCTCAAAAAAAAAAAAAAAAAAAGAAAAAGGGGTTTCAAAAACTCACAGATGGGCCACCAAGAATGACAAATGTCTATCACACAATCTTGCCAGTTATATTGTAGCTTATGTAATTTTTAATTTTTATTGAAATTTAAAATTTTTATATTAGCTTAAATGTTAATATTGAAAATTAATTTCAAATTTCTCAAGTACTAACTTGCAGATTTAGAAATTATTCCACTATCAGAAATTCATTATAAATAAAGCACTAACTGATTAGTGCAGTTATTTTAAAAATAAAAGACTGGGGAGAAAGGCATGCACGAAGTTGTGCCTATGTGAACGGAAATCAAGTAGTATGAGTTGCTTGCAATTCTCTGGTTGCTGACCATGAGAATGTTAGGAAAAGCCACCCATTTAGGTGCAAACAATGTTATTACAAAGCATAACAACAATAAATGCATGCATGAAAGGTGGGTTGGAACCATTAGTTTCTAAAATTAAACTAGTCCTTGTTACGTTCAGCATGGCACACTCGGGTACTTGTAAGCTCAAACATGGTGTCCGCTTGAGGAATGGTATGCCTAATTCCACAGATAACTAAAGTTCCAGGGCGGCTTTTCATTCTTACCGTCCTCCACAATGTTCAATTATGTAATTTACCTCACATTCCTTCACCCCAACTTACTTTACAGAACAGGTGCACTTTTATCATAAAACTGAATTTTATTCAATAAAATAATACCACAAAAGATAAAATGTTATTCTTTTATTTATGTTAAATAAAAACATGAGAAAATCCTTTTTTAAAAAGGGTCAGAATATTCCTTATGTCTCCAAACCAAGTCCATGGATGCAAAGAAATGCTGAGTTCTTGATACACTTTCATGTCATAATAACCAAAGGAGACAACACGGGCTCGAGTCTTTCAGCTGCCACTTAGGAAAGTCACATGCAGTATTTGGGAAAGCAAGGAACAGAACACAGGCATGAGTATTTTCTGGAAATACCTCCTGCCCTGGCAATGAACCTCAGTATCAAATAGTTTTGTTTTCTTTTTTGTGGTCCTGATAAATTTTTAAGCCACACATCCTACTGAACTTCAATGATACAATTTCTCACAATTCCAGAATTCTATTAATTGGCAGTACAGTTTACTTGGCCAATGTGGATAATCTTATAAATTTTAAAATTACATACAATAGAACACTATTGCAAATTTTGCCAGTAGAAACATGACCCCAAGGAACTGCCATTTCCAAAACATAACTGGGCACACATTTACAATGCACCTGCTAGGTTTTGAATTCATTGGTCATTTCTGATCTACCCTAAAGACTATACTTGAATCTCTGAAAACAAATGCTAGATTCATGATTTCTATACCCACATACTCCATAAATCCATCGCAAACCCTACAGTCTGACTTAGCTTAACGGCAAATGATTCATCCAACAGGCCATGGTATGTTCACAATTCTTCAATCTTATTCAGGTTGTAAAGACGTTTTTCTACCAGTGGAGTCACTAAGAATTTCTCTGTTAGAGAAAGCATCATTTTCACCTTTGGCACACTGCCAAGATGATACTTTACTACAGAATTTATGAAACTACAATTTAGTAACTTGCAGGCTTTATTAAAAGAAAAACAAAAACAAAGAATAATTTAATATAACCCTATGTCCCAAAACTTTCTAGTTTTTTTTTTTTTTTTTTTTTTTTTAGTGCAAGAAATGCTGCATCATTGAAGCACTTGAGAATTACCATGAAATCTAACAAAAAATGTCATCAACTCAGGAGTAATAATAAAAAAGAGAAACAACCAGAGAGGCACACAGATTGTTGTTTTTTTAAAAGGATTTTTATACTATATTAAAAAACCACAAAATAAAAAAGGGATCAATCAACATGTATCTTAGAAGTCCTTCCAAGAGTCTTGGTATGCAACAGCCATGGAGGCTGTGACCTTTTTCCTTCTTTTCTCAGCCTGCAGTTCATTTAAGGATCACCGGAGATGACTCGTGCTCTAGTTCTTAAAATCAAACTTGTTCTGCCAAATCCAAGACCCTGAATTTGTCCAAATTGTAGAAACATGCTTTTACCACCCGTCCACCAAAATACCTCCCATTCAAGTCAACAACCGCTGAAAGGCAAACAAAAGACAGTTAATATAGGTATCCTATAAGATAAAGGTTTAACTTTAATTAAACAGTAACTTTACTTGTAAAGATTAAGGCTGTAAATTCAACTTTTTTATTCTTTAATATTTAGCTGTACAACTAACCTTTAATTGCTGATTCAACTCTCTCAAATTCTAAAAATATCCGTACTGCTTCATCATCAGGGGCACCAGGAATCTGGAAGAAAATGAGGGCGTGATAAGTAAAGGGATTTGAGATTGCATTGAATGAGTTTTCTCTTTTAAATGATTTCTCAGAGTGAATATTCTAACTATCATCATATACAGTCAAGTAGTTGTCAAATACCAAGGAAATAAGTATGATTTGTTCATCATCGAAAATGTACTGAATGCCTGTTTTTATGACAGGCATTGTTAGATGCCAGGAACACAGGGCTAGGCAGTGTCTGACCTCATAAAGGCCCTGTGCCAGCTGATGATGTAAACAAATAATTATGTGGTCAACAAACAGCAATAGGATAAAGAAACAGAGGAAGCAGAGCTTTCAGATTAAAAAGGTTGGTGCTCTAGCAGCCTTTCACGTCAGGTCTCATTTTGACTAGCTCTGTCTAGCTTTCCTAGCCCTCTGTAATTCCACCCACCTAAGCACTTCTGCTAATCCCCAAGGGGCCCATCCATTCCATTTTGGTAGTCCTGATCTTCACTGTCTCCTACGAGCCATTATCCCAATCAGAATACCCTTCCCTGAAAATCCCACCTGTTCAAAGCGCAGCCCATAACTGCTATTGCTCACAAGGCAGTCTCTATTTTTTTCACTGATGTAATCCTTTTCTCAACTCCTGAACTTAGTCAATACTACCTGGTCTAGTATTTGAATATCCTTTAGTTATTTTATATGTGTTTCTTTTGTGTTTCTTCAACTGAACACACCGAGAGAACAGAGCATGCTTCCTGTAATCCAAGTGCTCTCCGCACAGTGCAGTGCATGTGAGAGGCACTAAATACTCACCAAATGACTGAAACCAAAGGCATATCTAAGGAACTAAACTACTGAGCACACTAGAATCAAGGTCTTCAGTCATCATACTGATCCTCGATCATGAAGCATTCCTGTTTCTTCACCAAATAAAACTTGAAGTCATTGTCTTTATGTTTAAAACTGTAATAACTGAGCAAGATAACAAATAACCAATGCCTGTCACCTTCTGCAGTAAGAATGTTACTTACAGCATACCCTGTCCTGTTTGTAGAAAATGTTTTGTAATCTGCCAATTACAACTTGTGTTATAAACATCAAAAGAAAATGCTCTTACTTCAAATATCACACATTTTCCAACTTTGCCATATTTTTCACATTCTTCCTTGGTTTCAACTTCCAAGTCTTCATCCACCTCTCCCGCACCAACCATGTTCTTTAAACACAAAAATAAACAAATTCAAGTACCAAGTATAACTTACAAACACCTAGCAGAGGTATATAAATATGACTTAGTGATGGTAAATGTTCTCAATCCCAAATGACATACTGAAAAATTTCATCCCCAAGGTACCCAAAAGTTAGTATTTCTTAAAACAGTAAAACATTTATTAAGCCTATAAAGAGTTACAAAAGCATCTATGCAAGCACCAAAATGTATAAACTATCTGAAGCTCTAGCAATTTCAAATATTTAATTACTCACTGCAGTCTTCAACACTGTACTTAGCAAAGAGACTTACACATTAGTGAAAAATCTAAAATCAGCCTTACGTGGGACCTGCCCAAAGTATTATCTGCAGAAGTATCATTTTCAGTTTTAACTTTTAGGGGGAGCAGGGTAGGTTGGGGTGACACACACAAATCGAGGCAGGCGGACAGCTTGCCTTCCTCAGCTTCTTACCCTTAGTAGGACCACTTTAGTAGGACACTTCAGTATTTCAGTCAGCGGATTGGAATCTGACTTCTTGGATGCATCTGTATCAAAACATATCATTAGATGTGTTACAGAACTGAGTCCTACTTCTAATAATTAATTTAATTTCAATAGCGATCCCCACCATTTATGTCCTAGGCATCTACACAATTGGGTCTTTGAGTGAAAACACTGCCTTATCTGCAGTGAAAGCCTCCGCTTTGCTTTGCCATGTTTTTACAATAGCATCTGGATGTTTTGAAACCCCACCATCACCTGCAATTTTTGCTCATTTCACTTCCCAAAGGGCTGGCAGGGCATGTGAGTGATAATTCCTATAGGTGAGTTGACTTGCAGCAAACGTTCAAGGTCACGGGCCCAGGGGAATATGGAGTTACTAATCCAGCCACCGGCTGCCTTACTTCAGATAACCTCGTAAGTCGGAACGATTGTTGGTTTCTGGCACTCACCTGTCAGGCTTGTGATGTATCCTAAGCTGTGCATGAACAGGGCTGCCAGAAAAGTTTTCTTCTTTCTTTAACAAAGGAAGTTCAGCTAGGCTGACTCAGACTTAATTTCCCTGATTAAAATGCTAACATATGTTTGTCTCTTTCCTGAATTCCCTCAATACAGAACAGACTGTAAAAATTAAATGAAAATAAAACACCAACTAGGCATCGTTTACCAGGAGACTGCAACATAACATTAGATCTCGCAAAGCAAACAACCTGTAAGAGAATCAGAAATCACATCTATACCGAAAGGGCAAGAGGGAAAAGTAGAGACGACCTCTGAGATGGAGATAGCAGGTATATTCACTGCCACACTATATGGCTCTGTCCTTCATGCTCTAAACACATAACCAAGATTGCTTCCTGAGGACTATTCATTTTCTGCCCAAGTCTCTCACCATCTTTTCCTCCACAAGCCTTTATCTCTCTACCTCTGTTCTGAAAAAATAAAGATGAGCCTCAGGATTCCTGGTTTCACAAAACAGAAGTGGCAGTGCATCATATGATCAGGATGGCCTGTGTTCTAGTGATGGGAGGGCCAGCCCTCTCCCTCTGGCCACACTCGTCATTGTCCCCCTGCTGGCACATCAGGATCAAGACTGGCCATGTCTGATATGGATGGGGCCAGTCCTTTCCCTCTAGTCACACGCTTCCCTGGGGACACACCTTTCTCTGTGGCGTCGCCCACGATGATCTTGCCGCCACGCTTGCTGGTCTTCTCCACTGACAAGGCAGTGCTCAGGCCCTGCTCGTGCTTCCCCAAACCCTGGCCCTCCCGGAAGCCGTACTTCTGCATGATCTTGTGCGCCACCGTGCCCCTGGCAGGAGTAGAAGGGAAAGGACTCTTAGCCTTGACATCATCAACTGGAGATAGGTTGTATTTTTACATCACAACAACCTCCTTCTGGAGAGAGTGCATGCTCCACAGGGGTTTCAACAAAGTCACTCATTAACTAGGAGTGGGCTATTAGATGGAAGCTGTGGGGATGTGCAGCATGAAAGAAATAGAAAAAGCTATGACTAAAATCCAGAATATCCTGTTGTCTTGGAGGGAAAATGTCAGTTTCTCTGGTGGAGTCTCCTCAGGGCCCTGCTAGGAAACACAAGACCTTTTGTGTGCTCCGGACCTGCACTGCCACATAGCTTATGACCACAGTTTATTAAAAAGTGGCTATCAAAAAGTATGAAGTTTCATATAATGAAGATGATCCCATTTTCCTAAACAGCACAGGAGAGTTTCCAACGACAGACTATATAAATGAAAGAACGCTTAGAGATCACCTATTTAACAAATGAGAAATAAACGGTGGCCAAGATTAGCTGACTAGCTTAAGGGGTGGACTTAGAAGTAATGCAAGACGCCATATTAGAAATTATTTGTACAGGCTGGGTGCAGTTGCTCACACTTGTAATCCCAGCACTTTGGGAGGCCAAGGTGGGTGGATCACCTGAGGTCAGGAGTTCAAGACTAGCCTGGCCAACATGGTGTAACCTCATCTCTACTAAACATGTAAAAATTAGCTGGGCATGGTGGTGTGCACCTGTAGTCCCAGCTACTTGGCAGGCTGAGGCAGGAAAACTGCTTGAACCCAGGAGGCAGAGGTTGCAGTGAGGCGAGATCGCACCACTGCACTCAAGCCTGGGCGACAGAGTGAGACTCCATCTCAGAAAACAAATAAATTATTTGTACCGCTGTTAATGGTAGAGCTGAAACCGGACCCGACAACTCTCAGTCACTGCTTTCTGTAACAACCAAATGGCTCTCACACTGCGCTCTGAGGTGCAGCATGGGTGTGAAGGGCACCCCAACCCCATGACCACTGCTGCTTAGGGCTTAAGCCACAAAACCCCGCTTCAACTGGAACTGCACCTACATTACTTCCTGTATTTAAATTCCCTTAACATTTTCATTTGAACAAACCATTCTAGGGCTAAAAAGACCAGCAACTGCTGAATGGTACCATCTTGCATCTTTCCTAAGCACAAGTTAAAGATGTAACTCCTGGTTAAAAGCAAATTCAGTAAAAAGTCAGTTTTTATCATAAACAGGGAAAACAAAACAAAACCAAACCAAACCAGCTTCATGTGTGTCCAACCCTCCAGCACACAAAGCTTCCTGCAGCAACGGCCATGTCCTGTGTCTGCACCATCCAACATGGTCACCACTTGCATGTGGTCACTGAGCACTTGAAAGGAGACTAGTGAGTTTCAACCCCACTCGCTGTCTCACCGGCTGCATCTCTGCTACAGGCAGCAGCCGGCAGATGCAACACAGCACAGAACAAAGCCTTCGTGTGATACCGCTGCATGGGACAGCCGTTTCACAGGATCAAAGTCAACAACACAGAATATCCTCTTAACCAAAATGTTTGCCAAGCCCAGCACGGTTTAAAAAAACCCCCAAGCCCCACCTGAGCGTCAGCCTTACAGTCAAATTTTATATGCTGGCAAACAAATGTCTACTTGTAGTTAGAATGACCCCGAGTTTTTTAGACCAAAGGTTTAGAACCATGACCTCAAAGCAAATGGCCCACTTTATCGGGAAAAAAAAGGTATCACCTGCCGTTTGGAGATAGTAAGTCAGCTCTGATTCACATGAGCTATTTTATTTGCAAATGTTATGAAGGCAAATGTAAACATTAATCAGGTTCTGTGCCTGTCTAGAAAAATAATGTTCAACATCAAAATGAGTCAAAACTTCTACTGGGAGATTGCTGTTTTGAACAAGCCCCATCATTACACGGGAACACGCTCCACATGATTGGGCAGGCACTGTGTGACCTGCACACACCAAGAGTCTCCCCACAGCCTGAATGTCCTCAGTTTCAAACAAGCTGCATCTATTGAAAGGGCTATCAATGCTTCACACTGTCTCTCACGTCCTTAGATAAGAACATTAAATCATTACCCCATGTTAGCAAGGAACGAGTTGCTAGGTCCGGTTGGAGATCTCGGTCTGTCTTGTTCCTCGTACACTGGGGGAGGAATGGCTGCTTTGGAAGACTGTGATCGAGGTCTTGAGTCCTCTTCATAAGGAAAATCTCGGGGTACTATTGGAGAAAAATAAAGTAGGCTCACCAAAATACTACAGAAAACACTCTGAAACCTCACTTGTATCAATTATTTATCTTGAACAAATTTAACCTACTTTTTGGTTTACCACAAGGAGAAAAACACCATGTCAATTTTACAGCCTTTATATGACTTTTTTTAAAACCACAGAGGGAGGACACTACTTTCCTGATTCTAACTTTCCTTTTGCTATTTCTATCTCCTCAAACGTCCTTTTAATATCTTACTGAAATGTTATTTACCCTTTAAAATCTTCTTCAATGAATATTCTTGCCGGAAAGATCTTCTGTATGTTCTAAAGAGATACAATCTTTTAACTCCTGCAGTACCTTGGGTGCACCTGTCTAGACCTCGACCTCACTATATCTCATCAGCCTCACGGCCCACAAAGGTCTCCGAGGTTAGGGGCTACGCACTGGAGCGGTGGCTTCAACCCTAGTTAAATGAAAGTCAGCAGGACGCTTTAAGACCATCCAGATGCCTGAGCCCCACTCCCAGAGACTGGTTTCAATTGGGGTTTTTTGGTTGTTCATTGTTTTCACATAATAGGTATTTCATAACATCTTAGAAATTATCTTCTTTAAAAGATAAATAATTCAACAAGTTTTAAAAAGTACTATAAATGAGAACATCCGCTTGGGATAGTTTAAGTATGGTCCAATCCAGAGAATGGGAAAATGACCTAGATGATATTAAGAAGTCCAATCCCAGCCCCCAAATTCTAGAGCAGATCACTGCGAGAAGGAACAGTGGGTGAGGGTGTTTTGGCAACGCAATGACACGCAAACTCACCTGCACTGAAATGGAAAGAGAAGAAAAAATCTAATCAAGGAAGGCATTGCCACCTTGTGGAGGGTCATGAATATAACAGCCTCTAACTCCCTGAGTTACAGAACTGTAATGATCTGCTGTTTTAACTCCAAATGAATCTAACAACAAATAAGAAATGTTAATGAAATCAGAGTGAATTGCATAAAAAAGAGATGGATCCCACTGCATGAAATCCAAGCCTCACAGCCTGGCATAGAAAGGTCCCTGCAGGAGAGCACTGCATTCTGAGATCCAGGTGTGGCCTCAGGTGACAGAGCCAGGCAGGCTTGCAGGCCGTTTCCCTCTACACTCAGGAAACCTGGGGGCCCAAGCTGAGATCCCCCATGATTGGGTTAAAGACCTGTATCAGAATAAAAGAGGAAGAAACAGATCTACTTACACTCTTTGTCTTTCTCTACCAGAGAAGTGGGTGGGGCAATGGCAGCTCCGCCCATACCTGCAAAACCACAAATCCAAGCATTAAAGGAGGTTTCCGATGCCAGACTCCCAAAGGACTATGACACACCATATATCTATCACCCACCCCCCAAGATAAAACTAAAAAAGGAGGACCTGCTACTTCAGATGACCTTCTGCTACATATAAACAAACCTCTGATGCTAGGATTTAAAATGTAGAAAAGTGGCAACACTCCCTCAGATATGCAAAATTGTTCCTTCATAAAAGGAACTCAAGAGCCCCACAATGTAGTCTGCAAACGAATTTTAAGGCAAAACAATACAACCAAGAGAACCTGCAGTTACTTAAAAAGAGAGTAATGTAACTATTTACCAAGAGCAATACCCATCAGGCCCTTTATACACATGGCCTCGTTCAGGCTTCACAGACCTCTGAAGTAGATATTACTGCATCCAGTTTACAAATAAGAGAATGATCAGAGGGGAGTGAATCAATAGAAAGGGAGAAAACCCAGCTCCCGGTGTTGCCAAATCTCCCCCACCACACAGCACGCTCCTTTTCCAGGGTGCAAACCACTGGAACTAAACACACATTTGAAAGTATGGGTCCTTCTGGCTCCTGAAGAAACTGCTGCATGTTGTCACTATTCCTGGTGTATTTCCTGGACAACGAATGGTGAACACAAACAAACCAAAAGAGATAAGACAGATCTTTTCTATCTGGTATCCAACAACTGGAAGGAGAACACCAGTGGAGACCACAAGGAATTTTGCATTAGGTATAAGTCCTAACATACATGGATTACGTATACATAATATTACATAATACGTATGAAATAAAAACAAAATGTAAAACTTTAAAAATTGATTACAAAGTCATGCTGCATCAGCACAAAATGTTTGACAAAAGAAATTATTCTGGCTGGATGCAGTGGTTCACTCCTGTAATCCCAGCTACTTGGGAGGCTGAGGCAGAAGAATCATTTGAAACTGGGAGACGGAGGTTGCAGTGAGCTGAGATGGCACCACTGCACTCCAGCCTGGGCAACAGAGCAAGAGTGTCTCCAAAAAAAAAAAAAAAAAAAGGCCTGGTGCAGTGGGTCATACCTGTAATCCCAGGACTTTGGGAGGCTGAGGTGGGTGGATCACTTGAGGTCAGGAGTTTGAGACCAGCCTGGCAAACATGGTGAAACCCCATCTCTACTAAAAATGTAAAAATTAGATGGGTGTGGTGGCACACATCTGTAATCCCAGCTACTCTGGAGGCTGAGGCAAGAGAATTGCTAGAACCCAGGAGGTTGGAGGTTGTAGTGAGCCGAGATTGCACCACTGTACTCCTGCCTGGGCAACAGAGTGACTCCATCTCAAAAATAAATAAATAAATTCTTCTAAAGAATTATTCTAGAAATTATTCTAAAGCCAGTGTCCACGCATTTTGATTAACAGGACTGGACCATATAAAATCCTCAAGGAGAAGTATGAACCTGAGTAAAACCTTCTTCTATTTCTTTTGAAATACTTCTATGATCATTTTACTAACCTTGTCACTAGGACCTAGAGTGATTACGACTGTGAAAAGCAGATTAGCTCTAATAAGTTCAGTTAAAAAAATTCAGGGTGATTACTGGAAATCTGCTACTAATCACATTAAAATAAGAACATCAATCTGTTAACAACTATACATATAATGGGCATGCCACTACTTCCCTATCATGAGCTACAAGGTCAAAGTCTTCTCATCAAAGCTATCTAGTTCCTGCTGGTGTTTAAGAAAAAAACAAACGTCCTTAGTATGGAAAGCATGCCTCCTTATTAAAAAGGGCAGTCAATTTATAAGCTGGAAGAACGAGACCTACAAATATTCAACCTATATACTGAATTCCAAAACAAGTTAATAAAAACCAAACATTTGGGGATTAACTAAGATAGTGGATATGAAATGTGTCACAATGCCCAACACAGACACACACTCAATGTTAACTATGCTTCTCCCCTAAGAGAAACAACAGTGGATTCAGCATAGGCCAACCGGACTGTGCTGCAGGTAAAGACAGTGCAGGAATAGATTTTAAGCTAGTCCCAAAGTATCCAATAAATAAATGTTAGAAAGTGGTTGTGAAGCTCAAAGGAAAATACATATGAAAACCCAATATAAATTAAAACTGTTGCACAAATGTGTATTGCTGGGATTCCAGAAAGAAAATTACCCAAATCAATGTCAAATGAACTATTTCTCAAACTGAAAAGAAAAAGCACATAGTGGAATTGCACTTCCAGTATTTACACATGTTTAAGACATATTTGTTCACGCCTTACTTCTTTTCCTCCTCTCTCGCTCATAATCTTCATCTTCATCAGAATCTGGATCTGGTCTCCTTGCAAACCCACTTGCTTCATGTCTGTCTTTACGCCTTCTGTGATAACAAAGGAAATAAATGTTCATCACAGATGAACCAATCTAGAGACCCGAACCTGGGATGACTTCCTCTTGACCAGAAGATATCCAAATCCTTTCACAATCAACTACTAAGTTGCAGGGGTAGAGGGGGTAGGAAGCATAACTGGTAAAAGACTAAAGTAGATAAAGTATGAAAAGTGAGAAAAATTCAAGAGATAAAATGAACCAGTAAGTAAGTATATAAGAGCAACCAGCAAGAAAAAAATGTTCCTTGACATTGACCTCTTCCAATGTTAAAGCCTATCAACATAGTAATAGTTCAGTCATTTCAATCATCTATAACACTTTCACTCATGAATGATTCAATAAATGGGAAACAGTATATTAATATTTAATATGTTAACTATCTGATAGTTAATACTAAGTATTTTTAAAAAGAACTACAAATACATCCTACTACTCGTACTTTGCAAAAACATAAATAAAAGCTGCATATGAATTTTTAAAAATTCTACCTGGCTCAAAAATAGTAAAGTTAAGAAGAATATTTTAAGTACTTCAAATAGCTGTGATTTCACAAGTTGAGAATCCCTTATTCCAAATGCCTGGGACCAGAAGTGTTTCAAATTTTGGAATATTTGCATTACAATTACCGGTTCAGCATCCCTAAGCCAAAATCCCCCAATGCACATTTCCTTTGAGTGGCATGTTGGCATTCAAAAGATTTTGGAGCATTTCAGATTTCAGATTTTTGAATTAGGGATAGTCAACCTATAGCAGAGTATCAGAATAGAAAAAAATTTTCAACATCAGGTTCATAAGTTATTTTTCTAACAACTCACTCAAAATATACACTTTAGGGTCTTCAGTCTACAGGTGAAGTTTGCTGTGATTCTGAGATGTAACAGGTACAAATCGTAAAACAGTTTGATTCCTTGTAGTGACTGCTCAGATCACCCATGACAATTAACTTCAGCCTTACAGACAGCAGCGACGCTCATTCATTAACATTTTAATGAACATTTCAACTGTAAAATATCCCCAAATCCAAAGGAAGCCTTACTTTTCCCTTTCTTCTATTTCCTTTTGTCTTTCCAGCTCCCGCTGTCTCTGTCGTTCCTCTCTTTGGCGCTTCACTACTTTCTCATAATCATTAGGAAACATAGGGTCATATTCGTCAGCTAAGGGAATCAGAACTTCCCCTGCAGAAAACCCACTGGGAACAGGATCCTGAGGAAGGTAAAAACAGCAGTAAAAGTCATCTTTATATCTTACCAGTTTACTCACAGAATTAAGGTCAAAGCATATGGGAGATAAAAGGGCCTTGAACATCATCTAGCCCCCTCCTTTGTTTTATAGACAAAGAAAACAAATACCAGACAAGGCCACATGCCTAGTCAGGTGGCAGCGGAAACAGGACATAAAATTTCACCTCTTAGATTAGTACTATTTCTATAATACTCTATGGCATTTTTCCTGGAATTCCTAAATAAGCCACCACCAGCTAAAATATGTTACTAGTACTTTGAGTCAAAAAATTAGAATATTTATAGTAAAGCACTGAATACTTGTTTTTATAGATCTCTATGACAACTTAAAAAATAAAACAACCATGAACATCACAATCATTGTTGCAGTCATCATTTTAATAGAATAACTTCAGATTCTGATTACATGCAGATAACAATATATGGAGATCTTAGAAAGCATCTTCTTGGTCTTTTTAATCCTCTGAACACATGTCCCTTCCCAGGTAGGCCGCATTTCAGGCACTGAGTTTGACACAAGGGGATGTGATGTCCCTTCCAGCATCATAATTTTAAGGTTCACCAAAATCAGGTTTAGGTAACACTTTGTGTTTTCTCGTCTATACATTCAGAAACTTGGTCTACCCTTTGAAAGAAAGAGGTAGCCATGACAAAGAAATCAGCAAAACAAGAGAGGCAGAGCACAGCCAGTATACTAGGAAATAACATGAGTAGACACAGAACTTTACCCTAGGCTGGCAGCCTTGGTCTACACGTGGTGCTGGAAGCCCTGACCCAACTTTCCTAAACCTTCCCACACTTTCTCCTGTTAGTTTTCTTAGCATAATTCTTCGTTATTATCTGTAACAATAAGATGCCTTCTCTGGTTTTCAAAGACACCTCAAACAAGCACAGGTTAGGATTAGCGTCCTCCGCTTTTTTAAAACAAGGATTCATGTCCCTGAGCGCCCAGTCTGTACCTCTTACAGGAGGTACAATGTCCAACTGTATCAAAGGCAAGAAGGTCGTTTGTAAACGTGTTTCCTGCTTGAACACAGAACTGACAAAATCAAGACAGCTTACACACCATATTAACAGACCTAAATCTAACAGTTCCTGTGTTTCATGGTTCGGTTTGACATTTTGCACTATAAAACAAACACTTCATCATTTCCTTACAACGAAATATCAGGAAATGCTATGATCCAATGAATAAGGGCAATTAGGAAAATAACCATAATCACCTCCCAGGCCCTACCACTGGAAAACGTATTTAATGTAGGGCTCCTAAAGGTTAGTTATGCATTTGTATTCATTTTATAAAAGACATTTAAAAAATACAAAAGCATATGAAGATTTCTTTTCAGTTATTATTTAGAGAGAAAATGACAACCAGCCACTCAATTTATCTAACACAATTTATCTAACACAATTATCACGTGTCTAAGAGAACAAACTGTCAATATGAAGGTCTGACACTTCAAAATTTCAAAGAAAAAAACTTTTACATATAAACCCTGCTACGCTTAACAGTGAAATCAATCATCCTTTTCTAAATGCTGCAATGAATAAAGTGATTTGTTCAATTTAAAAAAATTAAAATGTTAATACCCTCAATGCTGACGGGGGAGGATGGGGTAAAATTCACCCTCATATGCCTGAGGTGATACTGTGCACCGCTGGGAGTAAACTGGTGCCAGAACAGATTGGCCATAAAAACGGCTGATATCTTAATGCCACCTCAGAAAATCTAAGAAAATAACCCTAATTACATAGAAACATCTCTGTAAAGATGTTCATTAGAGGGCTGGGTGCAGTGGCTCATGCCTGTAATCTCAGCACTTTGGGAGGCCAAGGCATGTGGATAGTCTGAGCTCAGGAGTTCAAAACCAGCCTGGGCAGTATGGTGAAACCTCATCTCTACAAAAAATTAGTAAGTGTGGTGGCATATGCCTGTGGTCCTAACTACTCAGTAGACCGAGGTGGAAGGATCGCTTGAGCCCAGGAGGAGGAGGTCGCAGTGAGCCATAATTGCACCACTGCTCTCCAGCGTGGTGACAGAGTAAGACCCTGTCTCAAAAATAAAAACCGCAAAAAGATGTTCACTAGGGTGGTATTTATAAAGGCAATGTAAAAGCAAATCTAGGTGGTTTTACAGTTAGGGAATACTTGAAAAAGCCTTACTCATTAAATAGGAGACTAATATTATAGGTACTAGAACCAATACACAATTACAGAAGAAACGATGAACGAGTTTTTTAATTAGATGTAGTAGGAATAAACTAGTATCAAATTAATGGGGGAATATGCTCAATGACTAGGAATCCGCAAAAAAACACCTCCACCGTGGGGTGCCTTCCCTCCTTAAGACTACCAGCGGTCAGGAACAGCACCCGCTCCCCTCAGAAAAGGATAACTCAAGGGTAAGCTGCAGCCACAGCCTGGCCCAGAACATAAGCTGAACAGGCAGCAGACGGAGCCCAACCCAGAACAGTGATGCGAAACAGACAGGCAGGAGTGTGCCCTTGGGGCTGCCCCAGCCTGATGCAGCCCTTCCCACAGGTGGTGGGGAGGACAGGCACGCAATGCTAAGAAACCGTCTTGATAGCACTATAATTAATCTTTTGGTCATTTTTCATCAAGCGGTTTTGTGCAATTCATCATGCTGTTTAAATGACCACAGTCATTATTTGAATGCCATCTGTGGAAAGATAAACGTATACTTAAATTGTGGGTATAATTTTAACTAGTTTATTCACTCATTTTATCTCATTCTGTCTAGTTTTAACTATGATTTTGAGTTATCCTTTTCCAGATCTTCTTCATCCTCAGTAACCCAATTTATAGTTGACCACGTTTGTTTTCATGCATATGTAAAATCACTGGAATCATAAAGGTTAGGGTGGTAAAAGTGGGTTTTAAAACCCCTTTCTCTGTTTCAATCCACAATAAATCAGTAAGTACTAACACTGTTTATGATAGCAAAAAATAGAAACAACCCATATATCCAGCATTAAAGGAATTAAATTATAGTCCATCTATACAAGGGAATACAGTGAAGCCATTAACGTGATCATACAGTCCTGTATTTTTTGACAGAGTCACAACGTATTAAGCAAGAAAAGCAAGTTAGCAGAAGGTGGAGTAGGCACAGAATGGAAAAATACTAAGTTTTTCACTTCCGGATTGTATGACTGAAGGTAATTTGTTTTTCTTTCTGCATATCTCTAGTTTTTGATTTTTCTACAACAAACTATTTTATTTCAAATAGATAAATTTTAAAATTGGCAAAACAAAAGTAAAAATTAGGTGGAAAATAATATTGACTTGGTTTCAAAGGCCTACTAAGGAGACAGTCTGTTAAGAGTAACTTATATGCAAAATAAGCCACATGGAAAACAGAAAAATGTATCAAGGTCACAGGCAAGAGCGGGCTTACCTTCAGCCCAGCTGCTACATGCGGTGGAGTGTCCACAATTTGCCGGTCATCTGAGGAGCCACCTCGCTTCAGGTCAATGACTGGGGCGAGGACTGTACTTTGTTTCGTCCTTTGGCTCTAAAATCATCAAAAACAAGGAAAACATACTGAAGTTTCAAATTAAAATTCACACTAAAGATTTTCTTTCTGGTCCCTGCAACAAACCTTTGAGATATGAGAAAACCATAATCTTAAAACAACAGCCTTTTAATTTATTAGTATAATCATATATTATTTTCTTCCGGCTTTTTCAAAAACACGAGATTTTCTCCATTTCTGTGAAAGGTTTACGGTAAACTTAGTCACTTTCAAAAGATACTTGGGGATGAGAGTTTTGTTCCCTCCTACTAGGATACAGAATCCTTCCTACCTCCTTTATTATGAATCTACAAAAAAAAGTTTTTAAAAGAAAACCATTTCTATACATTCAATTATTGTTAATGTTCTACCATACTTTCTTGGCCTTACACCTAAATTTTTTGCTAGACCATTTGAAAGTTGGAGACATGATGACATTTCACCCCAATCTCCTGAAACTGTGGACATTCTCCTGACAGATTACCACCCCTAATAAAATCACTAATTCCCATGTCATTTCCCATCCAGTTCACATTCAGATTCTCCAAGATATCCCCAAAATGTCCTTTAAACAGCTAATTTTTTGGAACCAGGATCCTACCAAAGTTCTTGAAATGCTTTTGGTTTTTAAGTGTCTTGATTGAGAACCGTCCCTATTCCCCATCATCATCACCATCATCTTCACCTCCTCTTCCTTTTTTTCATCTGACACTATCTTGTAAAATGCTGTTTGTTCTACATCTGTCTAATAACCACCTGGTTATTTAGTTCAGCTTGTTCCTCTACGCCTTGTAATTCCTGAAACCTGGAGGTTAAAGGCTTGATTGAATTCAGGGTAAATGAACAGTTCAGGCAGGAACACTTCCCAGGTGAGGCAGTGTGCCCCTTCCTGCATCACACAGCAGGCACACTGCGTCAGGCTGTCTAACAGCAATGCTAAGGTTGATCATATGGGTATGGTGGTAACCATTAGATCTTTTGATTAGAAAGGTTTATTTTTCTCTTTTGCAATTTAAAGTGTTACAAATTTTCATTACCACTATAAAAGGCACAAAATAAGCCTTCATCTCTCTTGAATATAACAATACTTATAAATTTAAGCAAACAAAATTTAATCCAATTAACAACTCACAAATATGAAAGTTTAAAGAACGGAAGGGGGATTTATTAGAATCACATATTTTCTTTCTTTTCTTTTTCTTGAGATGGAGTCTTGCTCTGTCGCCAGGCTGGAGTATAGTGGTTCGATCTCGGCTCACTGCAACCTCCGCCTCCCAGGTTGAAGCAATTCTTCTGTCTCAGCCTCCAGAGTAGCTGGGATTACAGGTGCACGCCACCACACTGGGCTAATATTTGTATTTTTATTAGAGACAGGGTTTCACCATGTTGGTCAGGCTGGTCTCAAACTCCTAAGATGATCCACCCGCCTTGGCCTCCCAAAGTGCTGAGATTACAGGTGTGAGCCACCACGCCCAGCCAGAATCACATATTTTCTATTATTATTATTTTCTATTCAATATAGAGTTGGCCCTCTGTTATCTACAGGTTCCACATCTAACCCCAGTCTGAAAATATTAAGAAAATACAACAATACAACAGAAAATACAAATAAAAAAACCAATATGGTATAACAACTTTTTACAGAGCATTTACATTGTGTTACGTATTGCAAGCAATCCAGAGATGATTTAAAATATGGGAGGATGTGTGTTAGTTATGTGCAAATACCACACCATTTTATATAAGGGACTTGGGCACTCTTGGATTTTGGTATGGGTGGGACAGGGGGGGTCCTCGAACCAATCCCCTGTGGACACCAAGAAACAACTCTGTATTTTTTCAAACGGAGATACAAATGAAACCACAGCTTCAAATTTTCTCTACCAAATAAATACCCTCACAGGTTTGGCTAGGCCAATCTAGTATTCTGAGTAACTAAACAGCCTAAGAGAATGTAATCTTCACTTCCCTTAAAAAAAAAAGCCCCACAAAACTAACCGTACACAGCAATCTCAAAAGTTTTATAAAGTTAGTAGAAATAACTTCACAAGCTACCTCAGGTTTTAAAAATCTATATGAGGCCGGGCACGGTGGCTCACATCTGCATCTTTCCTACAAAGCAAAAGTTACACAAAATCTACAAAGATTTTATAAATGTACTTTTAAAAAAATTAAAGAGAAAAACGAGGTTTTGCTAACCTTCCTTACATTTGGAATGAAAGCTTGTTTTAAAAAAACAAAAAATACTGGCATCCAAAAAATCTAAATTTGGTGATGAATTTAAAAAAGACAAAAAAACTCTCTACAATACTGAACAATCAAATGTAAGCACTTCCATGTAAGTATCTATTGATGTGGTAAAGGGAAAAGAAAAATGAGTAGAACTCTAAAAAAAAAAAAACCCGTGTATTGGCTGGGCACGGTGGCTCACGCCTGTAATCCCAGCACTTCGGGAGGCCAAGGCAGGCGGATCACGAGGTCAGGAGATTGAGACCATCCTGGTTAACACGGTGAAACCCCGCCTCTACTAAAAATACAAAAACTTAGCCGGGCGAGGCGGCGGGCGCCTGTAGTCCCAGCTACGCGGGAGGCTGAGGCAGGAGAATGGCGTGAACCCGGGAGGGAGGAGCCTGCAGTGAGCCGAGATCGCACCACTGCACTCCAGCCTGGGTGACAGAGCAAGACTCCGTCTCAAAAAAAAAAAAAAAAAGCCCACTCCTGGGGCTCCAGCCTGAACTACAGTTTAACAGAATATCAGGAGTATGGCTACAAAATTGAACAAGTTCTCACTCAATCTTAGACCTCCACTACTTAAGTTTGAAAACCAGTGTCACTGCTGGTTCAGAGTACTGTTTTGTTTGTTTGTTTGTTTTTGAATCTTGGTCTGTCGCTCAGGCTGGAGTGCAGTGGCATGATCTCGGCTCACTGCAAGCTCCGCCTCCTGGGTTCACGCCATTCTCCTGCCTCAGCCTCCCGAGTAGCTGGGACTACAGGCGCCCACCACCGCGCCCACGGTGTTTCACCTTGTTAGCCAGGATGGTCTCGATCTCCTGACCTCGTGATCCGCCTGCCTTGGCCTCCCAAAGTGCTGGGATTACAGGTGTGAGCCACCGCGCCCAGCCCCCACAGAGTACTGTTTTTCTTCATTCCTACCCCATGAAATGTTCCTATTCCCAGAAGCCAGGAGTAGCAAAGCGGCCTTAAACTCCTCATTCCTCTCCCCCTACAAATGCTTAACACCATTTACCCAATACAAAGGCAGAAGAGCAAGCTGAAACCAAATTCCTTGTCATCCTAATGAGGAACCTGCTCTGGAGGCCTCTGCTCTCATGCTCTGGGCTTGTCTTTACCTTTGCCTGAGTGAGAGCTGCCTTCTTCACCTGAAGCTGAGACTGCAGAAGTTTGAAGTTTTTGGACCAGCCTTCTGTTTTTGAGTCACTGGTCTCCACTCCTAGGTCATCGTACAGGGACATCTTTTCTTCAGTTTAATGCTGAAAGGCAAAAGGGGTGGGGATTAAAGAATGCACAATTCAATAAAGGCTTTTCATGTTAAAGTAAGTATCATGAAATTTTAGAGGTAAAAGGTCCAGGACCTTTCAGCAACAGAGGCCCAGGCTCCTGGTACCATTAATGTAGGGCTCTTCCTGATACATGAAGCTACACCATGGATTATTTTTAAAATAAGCCTCTAGAATTCATTTTTCCATCTATAAGATCATGCAGTCAAGTGATCCATGAGTGAAATCCTTCAATGCTGGGGCACATAATGAGGTAAGAATTGGGACATTATTAATTACATATATCCAATTTTTAAACAATTCTATTTATGTCAGTGCCAAAAAGTAGAACCCTTACAAAAACACAAATTAGCAGGTTGATGTAGCACAACTAGCTACCCTTTTATAAAGAAAAAATTTAAACATACTCTTAGGGAAAAAAATGACAGAAATGATCTCTTAGATGTGATTTTGTCAATTACAATTATCAAGGGGGGGGCAGACCGGTTAAATCTTAAATACTCTGATTTCCTCATATCGCACCAAGTGGAAATTTGTCATCTTTAATGATAGCGATTACAAAGAGACAATCAACAATCTGCATGTGAAGAGCAACACACAGCTTCCGTGTAGAACAGAGGAAAACGCGGAAACAAAAAACACCAGGCGCAAAGTATGACACGCAATGCAGCATCGGCAGCAGGTCCCCATGAAAGCCCAGCACTGCACAGACACGGACGCTTGGGTTTAGTGAATCAATCCACCCAAGGCCACAGCGGAAGCCCCTTCCAATCCAGCCAGGCCAACTCCAGAGCCCTCGCCAGTGAACCCCAACTGCCACTTTTTAAAAGAACTCAACATACTGAAACCCACCAACATAGCTTACTTCTTCAAATAAGAAATCAATTTCACAGATAGAAAGAGAACACAATTTAAACAGAAACCCACAAATTGCAAGTAAATGCTTAGCACAGTAGTTCCCAATTTATGGACAAATAAGTCTGTCAGTTCCCAGGGGGCCCGTAGAGCATTTTCCCATGGAAACCGTGTTATCAAAAAGCCTAATTTGCTTGTGTTCTGTGGCTCAGAAGAGAAGGAAAATATTTAACACATACCCTCCTCCTTAGGTCTGATTCGGCAAGCATTTCTCTTGAAGGTACTCTCACTTCTCAGCTCCCCCATTACCAGGATTCTAAGACCCTGCCACCCCAACACCTTAGCCAATGTTGGTACAACACTGTGTGGAGCGGGGGACGGAGTGCACACCAACTTCTGTTCCCTCAGAAGAACTGCCCTGGTCTTAAGTACAGTAACTCCCTGCCTGAAGTCAGCACCCCAGAAAACTGTTACCACTTTTTAGTTTCTTCCATTCCTTCATACGTGAACCCTCAGATTAACTAAAACCTCTCTATTTTGATTTTTAAATGAAAGGTCCCCGCAAGGCCACAGAGAAGCAGGGAAAGCAGACTGTCCAGGGGTATTGATGGCCGACTGCTCAAACGAATCACATAAGAATGAAGGGATGGTCGGGCACGGTGGCTCATGCCTGTAATCCCAGCACTTTGGGGGGCATAGGTGGGCGGATCACTTGAGGTCAGGAGTTAGAGATCAGCCTGGCCAACACGGTGAAACCCTGTCTCTATTAAAAATACAAAAATTAGCTGGGCATGGTGGCGGGCACCTGTAATCCCAGCTACTCGGGAGCGTGAGGCATGAGAATCGCCTGAACCTGGGAGGCGGATGTTGCAGTAAGCCAAGATCGCGCCACTGCACTCCAGCCTGGGTGACAGATGGAGACTCCGCCAAAAAAAAAAAAAAAAGAAAGAAAAGAAAAGAAAAGAATGAAGGGATGCTGGGATGCAGACAGACTCTCCTCCTGATTGGTGTCTTCAGTGCCAAACTGCACTTTTTCAGGAACTTGGGGATGTCTCATGACAGGCCTGAAGCACTGAGGCCAAATCAAGAAAAAATAATGAACTCCATTCCTTAAGAAATATGGCTGAAATATAACCATGTCCTCAAAGTCTTGGAGGGAATCCCCTGATGTCCACTTCAGAGCCTAGTTTAATAACTCTGAACTCCAAGAAAACCTAGATCCAGTTTGTTTTGTTCACTGCTCTATCCCCAGGCTAAGATCAATATCCAACCTACAGCTAAATAGGAAATGAGGCCAAACTGCAGTTTATACTCCATTTGCGAAGCCCTCTCAATTAGAAATTTCTGGCCAACAATCACCGGCAAGAAGGAAGAACACTGCACCAAATAGCTTTTGAGGCTTTTGTACACTTTTCTTCCAGCTTACCCGAACTCAAAACTCATTGTTCCTATCTAGATACATACCCTTAAATTTTAATCTAAACAAACTCAAAACAGAGCAACAGCACAGAAAAACCATGCTGAGTGTCCAGCTTAGCACTATGGCTCCCAAACACACTTCTTCAGAAATGACCATGCACCTTTCAACTAACTTAGTTTAATCTTTTGAGCCCTCTTCATCCAATTGGTCACCAAACCAAAGCCTATTGAACTACCGGTTCCTCTGTTCCTTCTTTATTCCTTAAAATGGAAGGGGAATACTAACACATTCTGACAAATAAACAATGCGACTTCCTGGGAAATCACAAACACAAAGATAAATCAAAATTTGTTTGCAACTCAAACTGAACTCTAGATATTTGCTTTTCTCAATACAGACTATCTCCAGTATGAAAATCTGAAATCCTTCAAAACCTAAAACGTTCGGAGCAACAACATGACCCCAAAGTAGAACATTCCACACCAGGCCGGGTGCGGTGTCTCGCAGCTGTAATACCAGCACTTCGGGAGGCTGAGGCGGGTGGATCACGAGGTCAGGAGATCGAGACCATCCTCGCTAACACGGTGAAACCCTGTCTCTACTAAAAATACAAAAACAAAATTAGCCGGGCATGGTGGCGGGTGCCTGTAGTCCCAGCTACTCAGGAGGCTGAGGTGGGAGAATGGCGTGAACCCGGGAGGCAGAGCTTGCGGTGAGCCGAGATCGCACCACTGCACTCCAGCCTGGGTGACAGAGTGAGACCCGTCTCAAAAAAAAAAAAAAATTCCACACTTGACTTCATGTGATAGGTCACAGTCAAAAACGCAGTGAAATCTTTTTGCATGCATAAAATTATTACAAGTATGACATATATTGCATATTCAGGCTACGTGTAGAAAGTATGTATGAAGCATAAATGAATTTTGTGTTTAGACATGGGTCGCATCCTCCAGATATCTCATTATGTATATGCAGGCATTCTAAAAATCTAAAAATATCAAAAATCTGAAGTACTTCTGGTCCCAAGCATTTTGGGTAAGGGATACTCAACCCATTTCTCTTTATAACTTGAGAACTTTACCAAAAGTGTTTATGAATACGTTAGTGCCACCAGAAACGGGTTAACCAAATGCCCATTAAACTTCGAGGGGAAAGATTCACTTATTTATTTTTGCATCTACAATTTCTGTCATACAGCAGGCATTTAATAAGCTTTATTAAAATACTAATAATGGGCTGGGTGAGGTGGCTCATGCCTGTAATCCCAGCACTTTGGGAGACCGAGGCGGGCGGATCATTTGAGGTCAGGAGTTTGAGACCAGCCTGGCCAACATGGTGAAACCCCGTCTCTATTAAAAATACAAAACTAGTCGGGTGTGGTGGTGCACACCTGTAGTCCTGTCCCAGCTGAGACAGGAGGGTGAGATAGGAGAATCGCTTGAACCTGGGAGGCGGAGGTCGTAGTGAGCCGAGATCGCACCACTGCACTCCAGCCTGGATGATAGGGCGAGACTCTGTCTCAAAAAAATAAAATAAAAAATAAATAGGCAAAAAGGCAGCACTGGGGAATAAGGGAAGGAGGTAACACCCAGGAAGGGAGGCAACACTCCTCATCCTCCCCAGAAGAGTCAACTCTGATGAAAAGAGTTCTCTAAACTTTGGGGTTAAAAATCAAGCAGTATACTAGATCTCAGCTGCCAACAATTCTTCCATCAATAGATTCAATATTTAGCAAAAATTCAATAGCGCATTAATGAGATTTTATGAGACCACACATCTCCTCTGATTCCATGTCATTTAAGATGGCTGACTGACAATTCCAGTTGATTTGCTGCATTGCGCAAAAGTTTCAGAAATCATTAGGCAGCAAATCTCATGTTCATTTAAAGGTCCTCATTTCTCTTCTCAAACCTGCAAAACACTTTAAATATTAGAAACTGATGTCATCTTACCAGCACCTGTTAGTTTTCTGTAACACTGAGCTTATAAAATCAAATCTCTGCATCACAGCAAATGCAAAAGAGCTTTCTTCGTTTTTCGCATTTTCACTGAACTTTAAGTTCACAGAATGGGATTAATCATAGTAACATCACACTCTCATCCATCCACACACGTATTACCTGCTTTTGTTTAATTATTATAATGCTGCAAGCACCTATGAATTCACCACCCAAAACAAGACAGGATCTAGACTAAGAAACCACACTCAACCATACTACTCCCCCAACCCATTCATGTAATTTCCCCGGAATCCTCGTCTCATTATTTCCTTGCTTTCCTCCTTTTATGTTAATTTTATTTACAGTTTTAGTTAATCTATTCCTTAAAAAGTGTGTATTCTTTATTTTAGCTATATTAAACATTTATGAATATACAATAGTTTATTCATTAATTCTCCCCACCGCAACTACTGAAATGTAACAAGGACATAAATAAGGCTGCCAAGACCCAAACTTACCCTAATTAACGTTGACATATTACTTAGACAACATAACACATTTATTTCATTAGGTCTGCTGCCAGGTAACAAAAAGTTGTACTTTGTAACACCTGGATATACCATAAGAAGCCAGGATCAAAAGTAAATACAAATTGCTGGTTTTTATAACTTTAAAACATTTGCTATTTCCTTCCTTTTTGTGGCAACACTTCCCTTTGAGCAACCCACGTTTCATATATGCTACATTTTTTCTTAGGAAACATAACAAACATGGTTCTGCCAGAAGGAAGAATGGTGAGCTTTCAAGATTCCACCCAAGCTGGAAAGTGTTTTTTTAAAACATGTGCAACTGGCAGGAAAAAGAACATGGAAGAGTCTTCTCAGAAGCACCCCACCTACTTATCTTTCAAGTGCATCTCAGAAGCCTTTAGTGACTATTGCCCCCACATAAAACTAACTCCCCCCAACTGGTTTCCTCAAGCATACTCAGATCACAGCAACCTTGGCAAGTTATGCTGCCTATTGTTTCACACACCGGTTTCTTCCTGCAGTGTAAGCCCCCTAAGGGCAGGGCTGTTTTTTATGTTCAGTTTTGTTTCTCTAGCTCAGCACCATGCTTGAACACTGTAAGTGGCTCTATTAATATTTTTAAAATGTGTTAGTGAATGGATGAAAAACGTTAGTGCACCTATTTAAATCACATTATTATGAAACAGTGAGATCTGCAGATCTGCTTTTTAAGCACATAACTTATGATAAGTAGGATAAAATTGAAATTGTAAACCATAATTAAGGAGAGAAAAACTACCACCACCACACAATCAATAATGAGTCAAGGTCTGAGCTCTGAGCACCTAAAGAGGCAGGCTTGTTAGGAAGAAATATTTCTATCACTAAATAGATATTCATGCATCATAAAACAAAGCATGCCTCTTTGAAGCCTAAAGAATATGGCAAGACCGGGCCCGGTGGCTCACGCCTGTAATCCCAGCACTTTGGGAGGCCGAGGCAAGAGGATCACCTGAGATCAGGAGTTCGAGACCAGCCTGGCCAACATGGTGAAACCCCGTCTCTACTGAAAATACAAAAATTGGCCGAGCATGGTTGCGAGCACCTGTAATTCCAGCTACTCAGGAGGTTGAGGCCGGAGAACCATTTGAACCCGCCAAGTGGAGGTTGCAGTGGGCCGACTTTCACCACTGCACTCCAGCCTGGACGATAGAGTAAGACTGTCTCAGGAGAAAAAAGAATATATATATATATATGGCAAATATACCCGGAAAGGAACAGGAGGGGTGGTGCAGTTTGGTGTCCGCAAAAAATACAGCTAAAAAAGCATCTACCTCAAGTATAAGATCCACCATGACTTTCTAAAGAATTAAAAAAAAATTTTTCCCATACCTCCATCTGACACCCTTGTCAGTTTAATCGTTCCATTCAATCTCACACTCTGCTGTTACCAAAATGTCATAGGCTAGTATTGCAAACACAGTCCACTACAGTCACCTGTAATTTAGGCGAATAAGAGAACTTCCTTCACTGTTGACTATTATGAAAGGTTTGAGAAATGACTAGCCTGGGATCATCTGTTCCCTGCTGGGGGGAGGTCTGAAAAATTCATATGCAGGGGAGAACGGGAAGGTAATTTAAAACAAACCAGGTAAAAAGAACTCTACTTTAAATAAAGTTGCATTTGGAAGTGTACAACAATTCTCTCAAGAGCCTCCAGAAAGGAGGCAGAGCTCCACAATCGCACAACCTGCTCTGTTACAAACTGGACAGCACGCAGCACCTTGCTTAACTAACTCTAAAAATAAAGCCCTCTCGTTTAGCTCACTAAACTGTTAACCCATATTCCCTAAAAGTCGTCATTACGATCAAAATGTCTGCAGCCTTTATCAATAAAAATGTGGAAACTGTGTTGCATCCTTTTAAAAACTCCATCTGCTGCGGGGAGCCAGTGCACATCTACCGTCTATTTGAGTATATGCGAATCTTGCCCTTATCTAGAATATCCTATTTCCCATCCATATGCCTGGCTCTAGCAAAATAAGGACCCTCAATGGCGCTCCTTTACTGCTTCTCAAGAAACCTCCATGTTCTGATCTGACTACTCCTGGAAACACAGCACCCCCTCCTCAAACCTTTCTCTCTGCCTTACCTGCAGTTTCCAGAACGCACGTTCTGGAACAGAAGCATGACCTCCTCTCTCAAGAGAGGTCCTTCCAGACCCCACTTGCGTTTCTCAAACCAACCCGGGCCTGGGTTTTCACGCCTGCTTTCCTAGAAACCAAACCCCTGCAAGCAGGGGCAGAACCTCATTCCACCTGCATTCTCCGATCATTACACATCCTCTGGGCAAGAGGCGAAGCTCAAAGACTGCTTGGGGTCGGACGTGAGCGCTGAAACACCGCTCAAACTGCACGAGCCGAGGCGACGCCGGGGTTAGGGCTGCATTCCTGTCCTGGGGAGCTCCGGAGTCTGGGAGCCAACGTCTGCACTCTCAGTTCTGAGACCCGGGGAGGAACCGGCTCCTTTCTCTGAGCCCCAGAGAGGGGCGACTGTGCGGGGCCAGGGGGTACACGCTACGGGCTACTGGGTTCTGGTGACCAGACAACTTCGTCAGGATGCGGTGCACGAGGCGGAGGAGAAACGCTCTTCCGAACCAAAGAGCCCGAGGCAGACAGGAGGAGGAGGAGGAGGAAGGGAAGAGGGAGAAGGTCAGGGCCCAGGTCACCAGAGGCGGCGACGGGCGGAGGGTCCCGGGCCGCAGCCGCGCGGAGAGACCAGGGCCCGCCGCGGGGACTGAGACCCTTGGAGGCTCGGGCTGCGCTGGCCCGGCCTCCGCCCCTCGCGACGGGCCTAAAGCCGCGGCCTTGCGTCTAGCGCCTCCCGGGAAGGCGCGCCCGCCTCAGGTCCCGCCAGGCCGCCCACCCGGGGCCGCCGGGGCGCGACTTACCCGGCCCGCCCGGCCGACTCTGCCCATGAGCCGCGGCGGCGGCAGCGCGGAGCCGGGCGGCACTCCGCGGAAACCCGCCGGCGGCAGGAGGCCTCGGCGGCGCCCACCCTCCGCTGAGTCCTCTGGGCGCTCGGCGGCGCGGGGTCACGGAGCGCGGGCTGCCGGGAGAGCGTGCCCGCGCCTGCGCCGCGCCTGCGCCTGCGCCTGCTTCGGCCTCTGCGCCTGCGCCGAGGGCGCCTTGCCGCACTGCCCCCTGCCCGCGGGAGGACCGCACTGCACGGTCCCCTCCGCCGGCGTCTTCTTTTACCATCAAGAGGTGTCGCCCTGGCGCACATTTTCGAAATTCCACAAGGTTTGGGGAGCGCGGCAGCGCCCCCAGATGGTGAGGAGGAGAAGTGGTCCGAGGCCGGGCTTTCTGATAGGGGAGGTGGGGGAAGTCCCTCCAGGCCCCTCGCTCTCACTCGTTCAAGGCCACTCCTATATAAGCAAAAAATTGAAAATAAGTCTGCATAGGCGAGATGCTGCAAAAGGATGGCAAGGGGCACGGGGTTAAGCGTAAGATTAAGGAAACAGATGCCGCGATTAGGGGCACAGAGAAGAATGTCAATGCTATAAAGCCTCGGTCTTTAAAAACGACGTCGCTGGCAGAAGTAGGGAGGGGAGGGGAAAGTGGGACTTCGGGTAAATATGATTTTTACGTCTGTAATTGGGTGTCAAATAGAGTTCAAGCCGATAAATCAAATAGTAGAGATTTAAGCAGACGTCTTAGTCCGAAGGAGTATACCAAGAAAGTTACTATAATCCATTAAAATCCAGTGATTAAGAAAACGGGAAAAGGGGAGAAAAAGAAATATAGTGGAAAGACAAAAGACAATCTAAAGAAATAGAGGATTCAGGACATCATGGGATGGTACAATTCTGAGGGTAACACAGAACAAAACTACAAAGCTTTCAAATAATCCACACATACATGCGCACACACACACACAACCACAGCAAAAAAAAAAAAAAAAAAATCAATATAGGGAAATATTTTAAAAAGTTACAAAACAGAAAGCATAACCAAACTACATGACAGAACAAGACCAAATGTCTCACAAGAAGAAATATAGACCTAAGCTTACCTATTAAAAAACTACCTCAGATGGGAGCACAAACCATCATGCAGCTCAATGTTGTATACAAGAAAGTGCTAAAGTTATCCTGAGTTTGAAAATACAAGATTGGAAAAGATATACCAGGAATATGCAAAAAAAATTTAAAAAATCAGGAATCACAAACCACTTACTACAAAGTTGATTTCAGGGCAAAAAGCATTAAGTAAGATTAAGAAGGACATTTTAAAATCCTGAGGAGCACAATTCACAATCAAGAAAAAAATAGGAAAAATAGGAAAATCTTTGCACCAAATTACATAATCTCATTATTCATAGCAAACACTGTAGGAGTGAAGGAATAGACAGAAATAATTGGCACACTCCTTGCCAGACTAAGAGTACAAAAAGTAAATGAGGATTGAGAAGACCTAAAAATACAATTCCTATGATAGATCTAATATATCAAACACTGTCCCCTAAATAGACATTACATCTTTTCCAGTGTCTAAGGAATATTCACAACAATTAGTCATATTTTAAACCACAGAGAAAAATCTTAATATAGTCCAATAAGTAGAATCATATGGGTAATATTATCTGCAGCAATTCAATAAAAGTAGAAATTAATGAAAAAACAGAAAATAAAACATGCCTACCCCTTGAAAATTTTTAAATGCTTAAATAACACTTGGACCAAAAAGGAAAACAAAATCAAAATAACATAATATCTAGAAAAGTATGAAAATGACATACTCATGGGATTTAGCTCAGATAGTACTAATAGGAAAATTCATGGTTTTAAGTTTTTGTATCAAATAAAAACTTGGAAAAAGCTAAATGAATTAAGCACTTGTGTAAGAAACTGGAAATAAAATAAAAACGTGAGAAGCAGAAGGAAGTACTTGGTCAATAAAAGAAGCAGAAAGTAATAGTTCGTAAACAGAAAAAGGAAGAAGGGCAAAGACAGAAGGTGTCTAGACTGGGTCTTTCCCCACCCCCTGATCAAAGCACGGGTGGGTGTGCAAAAGCCCTGATAAGGAGGCCCAGAACTGCAGGACTTCCTCCAGGTTGAACCTGCTGTCTACCTGTACTCCCTAATCTGCTTGGCGTCTCCACTCTGCAGTCTGAGACCACTCCTTCCTCCCTTTTTGGTTGAAAATTTGTGCCTTTGTTCCCAAATCATGCCATCATACATACACAAATAACTTTTTGGTTTACAGACCATAGATGCAATCACATCCATTGTTTAGGAATTTTCTAGTTTAACTTCCAGGAAGAAAGCTGCCTTACTTCATTTCCTAGTACATGAGCAGTCTCATGCTTGCCTCCGTTTCCTGTCAACAGTAACAAATATCATCTTTATTTTATGCACTGAGAATCCAAAGCTTAACCCAACGGGGGAACAGAACCCAGGCCATGCAACTATCAGAAAGCACACACAACACGGTGGAGCTTTAGAAGAGGGACAAGACAGACGCGCTGGAGCGCCCCCTCGAGGCTGCAGAGCAAACATAGGTAGTGACACCTGCGTAAACAAGGCGTGTGATCCGCTCCAGCTGTGTTCAGCGCCTGGCGGGAGGCTGGCAGGCAGCAGATGGTAGAATTCATCGGAAACTGGGAATTAGCAGGGCAGATGTTCCAGGAAGAAAGAAGATAAGGGTGGTGTTTGGGCTGGCAGGAAAGGCTGGGTGAAATGCTACAGTATGCAGCATAGATGGAACCGGGGGGACCCCGAAACAGGGAAAAGAAAGGGGTGCGGGCCCTGGAGGGAAGACAAGCTAGTTAAGACAATTTGATCAGATTATAATTTGATCAAAAACAAGTATTCTCAAGGATTCTGTGTGTAAGGATGCTTTCGGTGCACCGTGGAGAATGATTTTTGTCTCATTTTTTGTATCTTTTTTTTTTTTTTTGAGACGGAGTCTTGCTCTTGTCACACAGGCTGGAGTGCAATGGCGTGATCTTGGCTCACTGCAACCTCCGCCTCCCGGGTTCAAGCGATTCTCCTGCCTCAGCTTCCTAAGTAGCTGGGATTACAGGTGCCCGCCACCGTGCCCGGCTAATTTTTGTATTTTTAGTAGAGACGGGGTTTCACCATGTTGGCCAGGCTGGTCTCGAACTCCTGACCTCCGGCGATCGGCCCACCTCGGCCTCCCAAAGTGCTGGGATTACAGGCGTGTATATCTCTAAGCAGCTTCGTCCATTTCAGAAATCAATCTTTCTTTCTTTTCTTTTTCTTTTTTTTTTTTTTTTTTGAGACGGAATCTCGCTCCTGTTGCCCAGGCTGGAGTGCAATGGTGTGGTCTGGGCTCACTGCAAGCTCCACCTCCAGGGTTCAAGCAATTCTCCTGCCTCAGCCTCCTGAGTAGGTGGGATTACAGATGCCTGCCACCATGCCCTGCTAATTTTTGTAGTTTTGGTAGAGACGATGTTTCACCATGTTGGCCAGACTGGTCTCAAACTCCTGACCTCAAGTGATCCACCCACCTTGGCCTCCCAAAGTGCTGGGATTACAGGTGTTAGCCACCATGCCCAGCCCATTTCACAAATTTTTAAAAGTTTTTTTACAATTTTTTTGTCTTTCTAAATTGTTCTCTACAGTTATTCCTGCTCTACAACGTTTCTAATAGCAAAAATGTAGGAACAAACTAGCGAACAATAACAACTTAGGGAAATTCAATTATGTTGAGAGACAAGTAATTTACATGGAAGGATCCCATTTTTGTTTTAAAAATATGTAAATATATACAAAGTACCTATAAGATATTTGCCAATATGGTTGGCTCCAGATAGGGATTAAAAGGATTCTTTAAATTTTTTTTCTTGTTTGCATTTTTTATCTCTGAGTAATATGCTTGCATTGCTTTCATAATAAAAATAATGAAAGAAGGCTGGGCGCGGTGGCTTACGTTTGTAATCCTAGCACTTTGGGAGGCCAAGGTGGGCGGATCACTTGAGGCCAGGAGTTCGACACCAGCCTGGCCAACATGGTGAAACTCCGTCTCTACTAAAAATACAAAAATTAGCCAGGCATGGTGGTGGGCGCTTATAATCCCAGCTACTCAGGAGGCTGAGGCAGGAGACTCGCTCAAACCTGGGAGGCAGAGGTTGCAGTAAGCTGAGATCTCACCACTGTACTCCAGCCTGGCCTACAGAGTGAGACTCTGTCTCAAAAAAGAGAAAAATAAAAATAAAAATATAATGAAGGAGATTATCAATTTTTAAAGTACGTAGAATTTTCTGAAATTTTTTAAGTTTTAATTCATCTTCCACCTAATTGGTGTCTGTTCTGCTTGTTTGAAAATATTTTCACACATTTTTAAATTGCATTGATTAGTTGAAAACTAATCTTTTCAATAAGAAATTTACTTTTTAAAAAACATAACTTTTGTGTGCAATTTATGGCTTTCATATGGATGTTTTTTATTTTGATGTATTTTTGAGACAGGGTCTCACTCTGTCACCCAGGCTGGAGTGCAGTGGCATCATCATTGCTCACGGCAACCCTGAACTCCCAGGCTCAAGCAGTCCTCCCATCTCAGCTTCCCAAGTAGCTGGGACTACAGGCGTGTGCCACCATTCCCAGCTAGATTTTTTGTATTTTTTGTAGAGATGGGGTTTTGCCGTATTGCCTAGGCTGTTCTCGAACTCCTGAGCCCAGGTCATCCACCCATGTCAGCCTCCCAAAGTGCTGAGGTTACAGGCATAAGCCCGCACCTTGTCTCGCGTGGATATTTTTTAAGTGCCAAGTTTACATATGCACACACCTAAAATGGTCAATAAAATGATAAACTGTTTCTATCCTTTCCCAGCTGGGAGGTTCCCACTCTTCAGCCAGTGAGGCCAAGACCTTCATCTGTGAGTGATGTCTCCTCAGGGCACTGTTATCCTTTCCATTGCGCCCTTTAGCGCTATCCCCAGAGAACAGGGGCAGAAAGGCAAACCTTGCTCCAACGCTTTGAACAGGAGTACAGCTCTGAGTGGCAACCTTAATGTGGTCCCCAACGTGTGATCAGGTTATCAAAGCCAGATCATTGGCTTACGTGGCATTATCGGGAAATGAGTTTATCTGTGATCTGAGGGTTTCGAGGGATTAGTAACCCTTTCAAGTTACATCCTCCCCCTCCGTGGAGCAAAAGTGTTGCAAAGAGCAGTGACAACAGCTCAGCATAGAGGAAAAACATTCCTAGGAGAGTCGGGGAGAACTACTGCCAACCGTGTGCCAGGGGTTTTAATGTAAATCATCTCACGCTTTCCCAGTGACTCAGCGAGACTGGTGTTGTTATGCACATTTTTCAGAACAGGAAACTGATCCTCAGAGAGGTTAGGGAATTTGCTGAAGTCAGACAACCAGTGAGTGACTGAACTGTGATAAGCACCCAGGTTTGCCTGACTAGGGTTAGTGTGCTTTTAGTATCTTAAGCTGCCTCATGAGGGGAAGATGATTTAAATAATGAGCAGGACAGCGATGCTCCCACCAGGCGTATCTCTGGCACTGTACTGGTTAGTCCCCCCAGTCCCGTTGGAAGTCTGCCATCCTTCCCACTCTGACAATCGTGTCGTTTAACAAGCACTTCCTATGCACCAGGCTCTGGGAAGAGTGATTTACATATTTTAGCCAATGTAATCCTCCTATAGGCTTTACCTGGTAGCTGTGATCATCTCCATTTGGCAGCTTCAAGTTATTTCCACAAGGTCATAAATACCTGGACCCAGAGTTTCCAGGTTCCAAAGCTGTCCTCTGAAATTCCACGCCTTGCTCTCCCAGGAAAACATGAGCAGAGCCCCAGCTCACTGTGACACACCATCTCTATACAGGGAAACATTTGCAAGTCTAAGATAGCATTTTTATTTCTAACAATGTTCAGGTAAAACCTGGAAATTTGGGATGACTCCTTAAAATGTTTGAATTCCATCTTGGAATTTCTGAGTCTAGTTTCTTAGAAACTCATCCTAGATCTGTATCATAGTTTATTAATTAAGAATTCTATTTGGCTTTGACTATTACAACCCAGGCTTAGCAAGCCCTTGAGTTTTAAAAGGGAAAAGTTGAGTTGGCACTGCTCTTTGTCATCTTAGATATCACCTGAAGCCACAGATGGATGAGAAACAGAAGTGCAGACTTGGTCTTTAACCAGAATACGTGTCTGACTCTAGACTACAGGAAATGGCTGCCATATGCAGGCAAAGAAAAACAGAACAGGATAACACTCCCTGTGCTGAGCACCTCAGGCACCAGAATAGCACAGCCCTGCACAGTAAGAGGCTTACATAGATGAGCAAAGCCAACATTCCCTTGCTTGGACCAATAGAAATGGGATGTACTCCTGGCTGCTTTTGCAATGCAGGAGAAGTAGAAGAGGCACTGATCTGGGGGATGAGGAATCACACTTTTGTAGGAAGCAGACTGTGACTGAGGTAAGTAAAGGAAAGAAACAGTAAGCATCTTTGCAGCTGCTGATGGAGTGAAATAAAGGCTAAAAGAACAGATTCTACACACATTCTCCCTGTGTCTAAGAATTTCTGCTGCTCTGGACCAGGACCCCAGGATATTCCCTACCCACACCCCTATAAATGGCTTGCTTAGGAAGGAATTGACTCAGAAATTTCCGCAAAAATGAAAAAATGTACCCAACACAGATCAACACAATGTTAAACCAAGAAAAAACGGGGAAAGTAAAATAGCCCCAGAAAGAGATTTTGATGGAACAGACAAACACCTGGGCCGAGTATACAGTCATGGATTTTGTTAATGTAATAGAGCAGTAGCCTCTATAAACTAAGAGCTTAAAGCAGAGATTTAAGGGACAATATGGTGGGAAAAGGAGGTGAGACCTGGGCTGATTGTGCTCAGCAAATTAGAGCAGAGGTTGCTGTGAAAGTAGGACATCAGATAACAGACCCTGACAAAAACGTAAGAGGCCCAGATGCAGAGACCAAGAAAAGATAGCAAACCTCGATGGACATGGAGAGTCATAATTTTAGCAAACTTTCCAGGTGTGCTGGGATGGGATACCTGGGCAAGGGAGGGCACTAGCTGGTGCGTGGTGTTAGGTGTTTGAGAAGTGCAGGAAAATAGTATCTCTAAGGACCATGGGATTGGACGGCTGTTGCTAGGTTCCATTGATGTTCTACAAAAGGTAGCTGTAGTCCTGGCTACTCGGGAGGCTGAGGCAGGAGAATCGCTTGAAGCCGGGAGGCGGAGGCTGCAGTGAGGCAAGATCACACCACTGCACTCCAGCCTGGGCAACAGAGCAAGACTCTGTCTCAAAAAAAAAAAAAAAAAGGGTGTCAGAGACAACTGGATGTGTCACTTGGTATGTGTGTCCCAGCACACCCCTGACCAGTGGATTCCAACATTTTTACGGATGTGGCAGCCTCCGGCATATTATTAAGAGTCCCCTCCCACTCTCTGCAGCTCTTGTGTCTTATGGAGACTTCCAACAGGTTAGCTACTTCGTGCTCGTCTGGCCTGGTTGGCAAAATATCCCCGTGATGTTCAGCAGAAGAGCTGGACCATCCAGTTCTCTTCCCCATTATTACTGAGGGCAGGAGAATTAACATAGGCCTAGGAAAAAACTGTGAATGTATATTGTTCCCCCTTGCAACCATTTCTGATTTTCTTTTATGGTTAAAAAATAAATAGCCGGGCGTGGTGGCTTATGCTTGTAATCCCAGCACTTCGGCAGGCCAAGGCGGGTGGATCACCTGAGGTCAGGAGTTCAAGATCAGCCTGACCAACGTGGTGAAACCCCATCTCTACTAAAAATAAAAAATTAGCAGGGCATGGTGGTGCATGCCTTAATCCCAGCTACTCGGGAGGCTGAGGTAGAAGAATCGCTTGAACCTGGGAGACAGAGGTTGTGGTGAGCTGAGATCACACCATTGCACTCCAGCCCAGGCAATGAGAGCAAAACTCTGTCTCATAAGTAAATAAATAAATAAACTTGGCCAAATCGTAACGCTGCACACAAGCTACCTGAGGCTGTGTTAATCTGCTCTGGTGGCTATGACTGTGGCTTCTACTTCACTGACTTTGCGGTAGTCTACTGTTGTTTTCAGGATCTCTGTGGTGTCTTCCAAGGTCAGACTGGTGAATTTAATGGAAATACGATGGGGACAACCACCCCTGCATCCTTCCAATCAGTAGTCCACCATCTATGACCCATGGGCCAAATCTGGCCCACTTCCTGTTTTTATACCACCTTTGCTCTACGAACGGCTTTCACATTTTCACATAGTTGGTAAAAAATCAAAAGAATAATAATATTTTGTGATATGTGAAAATTGTATGACACTCAAATGTTGGTGTCCATAAGTAAAGTTTTATTCAAACTGAAAAATGTTCATTCATTCGCAGATTGTCTCTAGTTGCTTGAGTGCTACTATGGCAAAGGCAAACGGTTGCAATGGAGTCTGCATGACCCACAAGGTCTAAAATGTTCAGCAAGTCCTGCTTTAGATCCTTAAGCATGGCTCTCATCTTTGTCATCCTTGCCAGCCCCTGCGCTGTGATATTGTCTTTGTTTGTTTGTTTTGAGATGGAGTCTCACTGTGCTGCCCAGGCTGGAGCGCAGTGGCACGATCTCAGTTCACTGCAACCTCCGTCTCCCAGGTTCAAGTAATTTTCCTGCCTCAGCCTCCAGAGTAACTGGTATTACAGGCGCCCACTACCACACCCAGCTAATTTTGTATTTTTAGTAGAGACGGGGTTTCACCATGTTGACCAGGCTGGTCTCAAACTCCTGACCTAAGGTGATCCACCCACCTCGGTCTCCCAAAGTGCTAGGATTACAGGCGTGAGCCACCACACCTGGCCTGTGATATTGTCTTTACTTTTGCATCTTGATTTTAGAAGAGCAAGCTTCAGCATCTCCCTTTTGGCTTTTCTCACTATGATGCCCTCACTCCACAGACCAAGGAACCGCCTTGGGGAGTGTGCCATTTCTCAAGAATGTCAACCCCAATTGCATATTCAGAGACTGGGAAAATGGACCATGGGGTGGGTTCACGTAAACTGGACCTTGGCAAGGAATTCATTATTTTCTGCTCTCTACACCCACAGTCTAACCTCAGATCTCAACATAACAATGTCAACACTAATTCTTCAAACGGTTGGTTATTTTCCTTTCAGTAGGATGTTTGCCCAAATAAAGGGCCACAGGCCCATTTGGTGAAATGACTGGGTTATTATTATTATTATTATTGGGATGGAATCTCATTCTGTCACCCAGATTGGTGTGCAGTGGCGTGATCTCGACTCACTGCAACCTCCGCCTCCTGGGTTCAAGCAATTCTCCTGCCTCAGCCTCCCAAGTAGCTGGGATTACAGGTGCCCGCTACCACACTTGGCTAATTTTTGTATTTTTAGTAGAGATGGGTTTTAACCATGTTGGCCAGGCTGGTCTTGAACACCTGACCTCAAGTAATTCACTCACTTCAGCCTCCCAAAGTGCTGGGATTACAGACAGACATGAGCCACCATGCCCGGCCGATGGGGAATTGTTACTCTGGATCCTTGTAGTGGTGTTACAGATTCCTTCCTCCTGGTGGGGAGGGTGGTCAGTGGATTCTGGGACTGATCAAAACCTTAGCACTGAATACTGGGCAAAGGATCATGATTTTCTATGGGGATGACTGCCCAGCTCACAGGGGAGGGAAAGGCCTGAGCTTGCTTTACATAAGCAAGTTCATTATAAAAATGCAAGCCAAAAATAGACAGCAGATGCATCCCAGCTTCACTGAGGAGTGGCCTTGAAAAATTACAGTGAGAGGAAATCCCTTCAATGGGCAGAGCATTGAGGAGTGCACCCAGCCATCCACTCTGTGGGGGAAGGAGACGTGGTTTAAGATTCAAATAGACACCTATTTGTGAGTGGTATAGAAGACTTGGCTCTCTGGTCAGAGAGTTGGGAAAGACTGGGTGTGGTAGCTCACATCTGTAATCCAGGCACTTTGGGAGGTCGAGGTGGGTGGATCACCTGAGGTCAGGAGTTCGAGACCAGCCTGGGCAACATGGTAAAACCCCATCTCAACTAAAAATGCAAAAATTAGCTGGATGTGGTGGTGGGCCCCTGTAATCCCCGCTACTTGGAGGCTGAGGCCGGAGAATTGCTTAAACCCGGGAGGCGGAGGCTGCAGGTGAGCCAAGATCATGCCATTGCACTACAGAAACAAAAACAAAAACAAAAAAAACAAAACCAGAGTGAGTGTGAAGCATGAAGGTCTTTGTATCTCATGACTTTGCTCCCAGGAAGTGTCCATCACAGAAGATGTACTAACCAATCAAGCAGACAAAATGACAAAGCCAGCCCTGGTGACACCAGCCAGCCCTGTCATTCATTGGTCACCCAAGTGCTGGCATGGTAGGGCCATGAAAGAAGTGGCAGGATGAGAGACACAGAGGCTGTCCTGGTGCCCTGCAGCGTAGACTCCCACTTCCCTAGGCTGATCACACCACAGCCTGCACCACGCAGAAGCTGCTGGCCCAAGCATTGAAATAGTTGGCTAAAGATGACACTAAAATGTCAACTCAGAGGTGATGGTCTGTGATGGTGGTGCACCATTCTCCAGAATGCAGTATACACTTTGAATCAAAAGCCTTTACGCTGCCGGCCCTGGTGGCTCCCGCCTATAATCCCAGCACTTTGGGATGCTGAGGCAGGCAGATCACTTGAGGTCAGGAGTTTGAGACCAGCCTGGCCAATGTGGTGAAACCCCATCTCTACTAAAAATACAAAAAATTAGCCAGGCATGCAGTGAGCCGAGATCGCGCCATTGTACTCTAACCTGGGTGACAGACCGAGACTCCATCTCAAAAAAAACAAAAAAAAAAACAACAAAAAAGCTTTATACGGTTTGACCCGCCCAGTAGGAAGAACACATGGGTCTGGAAACCAAAGGGCATAAGTGGCTTTAGCATCGCTCCCGAAGACCCAGCAGTGGACCTTGTGTTTCCTAGTCCTGCAACTCTGGGCTCTGCAGGTCTGGAGGTCCTGATCCCCAAGGAATCACACTTTTGCCAAGGGACACAAAAGTCTCAGTGGATTATGAGTTGCAGCTGCAACCTAGGCACCTCGGGCTTTTTGTATGATGCTGATCAGCAGATCAGGTGCACCTCAGCTCCTCAAGTCACTCCTTGTACCATTTGTGATGCCAATTGGACTAGTGTGTCCTTTCCGGCCTAAGAAGGACATGATGACCAGGGACACAGACCCCCAGGGATGAGGGCTGACTACCCCACCAGGTAAGCCACCAAGACCAGCAAAGATGGTGGCTGGGCCTGCGGCTCTCCGGGACACAGGGTGCAGGTGAGGATGAGCATCTGCTGTGGCCCAGGGACAGCGGTGGCAGCAGGAGTTGTAGGTCTTCCTTTCAACCTCCCTCTCCTCAGTTTCCCCAGAAGAGAGGTCAGCAGCAAGCTGGAGGGCCTGTTTCTTGGTGTCCATGGAGGAGTCTATCGGAGCAGTGCTGAGATGGATGAAAGGGAACACAGAAGTGCCCAACCAGGCCCGCAATGAAGGACATAGCCAGCTGCTGGGAGCTAACAGCAGATAGACTTTAGCCAGAGTTGTATTCTGGTTGGCCTCAGCTGCAGAGAACTACCTCATCCACTTGGATACCCTTCTTCAGGGGATCCAAAATGACAGATAGTGGTGGGAGCAGACAGGGTCGGCCATGCCCGCTTACCCCAGGATGACTGACCCACCAGGTGCTCTGCAGCTCCCACAGCTGGCAAAGGTTGCGTGGCAGTTTGGCTTCTCCTGCTGCCCAGTCCTGTTTCTTCCTTCCCCATCTTTTCACAGAGGTTGATCCCAATCAATGTCCTGCAATCCCAAATCCATCTCCTTCTCTGCCTCCTGAGTGTCTAGACAGCACTGATGACTAGGTATGCAACATGCTTCTACACACTTGGAAAACTCTCTGGACAAATGCACACCAAAAAACTGGTTCGTCTCGGGGGAGGGTAAGTGGGTAGCTTGGGACAGGGAGTAGAGGGGAATGTACTTTTTATTATTTTCCCCTTTTGGATCCTATAAATTTTTGTACAATAAACATGTATTTCACTCAAAAACAAAAATTTTAAAAATCCAAAGAAAAGAAGGTCTAAATTATTAGTATAAGTTATTGTTTGATCTTGGTATAATGAGTGGGATAGAAGTTAAAAAAGAAGAAATGTTCAAAATGGAAAACAGTAGGAGAGAAACAGAAAAAGGAGGGATAGAAAGAAGAGGAAAAGTAACAGCAAAGCAGAGAAAAAACATTTTATGTGGTGGTTTGGAACATTTGGGTGGTGTGAAAAGCTTGCCCTTGGTGTCTTCCAATTTCCCCTCTCAAACCTGCTCCCTATCCTAACAAGCACCACCTCTATCCCCTACAACCTTCCACCATGTTATCTCTTGCTGTCCCTTGGAAGCTCCAAGCACAGATCTCTTTGTTGTTGTTGTTGTTATTGTTTGAGGTAGAGTCTTGCTCTGTTGCCCAGGCTGGAGTGCAATGGCACGATCTCAGCTCACTGCGAACTCCACCTCCCAGGTTCAAGTGATTCTCCTGCCTCAGCCTCCCAAGCAGCTGGAATTACAGATGCATACCACCACACCCAGCTAATATTTTGGATTTTTCGTAGAGACAGGGCTTCACTATGTTGGCCAGGCTGGTCTTGAACTCCTGACCTCAGGTGATCTGCCTGCCTCAGCCTCTCAAAGTGCTGGGATTACAGGCGTGAGCCACTGCACGCAGCCAGATTTCTTTTTTTTCTTCTTTATTCTTCTAGTGTCCAGACTTTGATTATAATTCATCAATTAATTCATCAAGCAACTATTTATTAAATATTCAGGGTATATTTACAAGGGAAGAATTGTGGTATATATTCCAAAACACAATCATGTTGAGGTGTGCATGAATAACATGACCCTGATTAAATGTTAGCCAAGACATTTGATTTAAACGTTTAAAAAGAAAACTCCAAAGACAGAAGTGTTGGAAATACTTAGAAACTAATAGTGACCTCACCTCTGTGCTGTCCCGGTGCACAGGTGGTGTGTCTTTACATTTCTCCTGGTGCTATAAAAACAGCTAGACGGCTATTGTCATTTTAAGACCGTGTGTACAGATTCCAGCTGTCCAGGATTTCATCATCCCAGGTAGTCATATATTCACACCCAAGTGTATGCAACTCAGCTGTGCGCTGAATACTTTGTGCAAAAACACCCAAAGGGGACTGTAGGGTGGAGGGGACTGCGGGGTGGAGGAGACTGGGGGGTGGTGGAGACTGCGGGGTGGAGGGGACTGCGGGGCGGAGGGGACTGCGGGGCGGAGGGGACTGCGGGGCGGAGGGGACTGCGGGGCGGAGGACTCCCAAGTGCACCAGGCAGGTGACTGGTGAATATGCTACAGCACTTGGAAATATACCAGCATATCCCCCACACATATTTATTTTCAGGAAGGGCTACCCGTTGCAATTTCACCCCCTTTTCTCCCAGAAGAATAGATGTACACAGCTCAGTTGAAATGAAGTAGGTTCATCAGTTCTAACAAATGCACCACTCTGGTCAGGGTGTTGATAGTCGGAGCGCTGTGTGTGGGGGGGCAGGAGGCACAGGGGAACTCTCTCTACCTTCCACTTGAGTTTGCTGTGCACCTAAAACGGCTCTAAAAACAAAGTCTATTTTGAAAGAAACCTCACAGTTGCAGTCCCCACAACTGCCTCCTGCTGCTGCCTCATGCCCTCTGCTCCACTTTGGAGCACAGCTTCTCAGAGGAGCTGTGAGCAATCAAGTAAGTTCTGTGGGTTCCACTTTTAAAGTCGATTCCCTAAGTGGTCGCTGCTTACCGTCTCCACTGCTATGGCCTCAGACCTCACCACCACCACTTCGACTGACAAATGCAATGATCCCATCACTTTTCTTCTGCTCCCAACCTTCCCGTAGCTTCCCATCAACTCAGAATACAATCCCAAACTCCTCACCTGGCCTACAAGTCCTTCCCTGATGCAGCCCCTGCCTACTTTTTCCACCTGCATCTCTGACCTGGGCCCCTGGCTCATGCAGTCACACCAGCCTGCTTGCTGTTCCAGGGACATTGAGTCTTTCCTCCTTAGCGACACTCTTCCCCCAAACAGCGACATGGTTTGTTCCATCACTGTATCCCGGCTCCATCCAGTGGCTTTCCTTGACTTCATCACCTGAATGAGCATCCTCTCTACCCCATCCCTGGCCTGCATTGTTCTTCTTTGTTAGACTTACCATCCAGAGCATTACACCATATTTTCATCTGCTTATTTGCTTCTTGTCTGTTCACCTCCTCAGAACTTGAGCAGCATTATAATAGCATGGATTTGGTCTGTCTTATTCTCACTATGATACAAGTACATATGTACCTGGCACATAGTAGGTACTCAATAAATAGTAGTGGCATCAGAGCACCAAAAATGAGCTCGGCAGAAAATGAAGAATTCCATTATTTGTCTTACAAAGGCAGACAAGCTGGGCACAGTTGCTCACGCCTGTAATCCCAACACTTTGGGAGGCTGAGGTGGTCCAATCCCTTGATCCCAGGAGTTTGAGAGCAGCCTGGGCAGCATGATGAAACCCTGTCTCTGCAAAAAATACAAAAATTAGCCAGGCAAGGTGGCACGAGCCTGTAATCCCAGCTACTCGGGGAGGCTGACTGGGAGGATCACCTGAACCAGGGAGCTACAGGCTGCATTGAGATCACGCCACTGCACTCCAGCCTGGGCGACAGAGCAAGATCCTGCTGTCTCAAAAAAAAAAAAAAAAAAAAGGCAGATAAGTTACTAATGTGGGGAAATAGGGGTCATAAAGGAGAGAGTTGGCTTTTTCAGAAAAAGACAGTTATTAGGTATCCAACTACAGATGAATGGATAAAGAAAATTTGGTATATATACACAACGGAATACTGTTCGGCCATAAAAAAGAATGAAATCCTGTAATTCTCAGCAATATGGATGGAACTGGAGGAATTATGAAAAATGAAATAAGCCAGGAACAGAAAGTTAAACACCGCATGTTCTCAGTCACATGTGGAAGCTAAAATGTGTCAGTCTCACAGAAGTAAAAAGTAGACAGAGGATACTTGCGGCTGGGAAGGGAGAGGGGAAGGGAGTGATAGGGACAGATTTATTAAAGGATACAAAATTACAGCTAGACAGGAAGAATAAGTTCTAGTGTTCTGTACTACTATAGGATGACTACAGTTGACAATAATGTATCACATAGTTTCAAATAGCTAGAAGGAGGTGGGGCGGTGGCTCACACTTGTAATCCCAGCACTTTGGGAGGCCGAGGAGGGTAGATCATCTGAGGTCAGGAGTTTGAGACCAGCCTGGCCAACTTGGTAAAACCTTAGTCTACTAAAAATACAAAAAATTAGCTGGGCATGGTGGCGGGCACCTGTAATCCCAGCTACTTGGGAGGCTGAGACGGGAGAATTGCTTGAACCCGGGAGGCAGAAGTTGCAGTGAGCTGAGATTGCACCATTGCACTCCAGCCTGGGTGACAGAATGAGACTCTGTCTCAAAACAAAAACAAAAACAAAAACAAAACCCAAAATAGCTAGAAGGAGGATGCTGAATATTCCCAACACAAAGAAATGATGTATGTTTGAGATGATGGTTGTGCTAATTATGCTGATCTGATCACTACACATCATATGTAATGAAACATCACTATGTATGCATGAATATGTACAGTTATTATTTGTCAGTTTTAAAGTAAAATTTTTAAAAAGAAAGAGAAAGAAAAAGACAAATGAGAGAACTAGAAATTCATCCCACACCCACCAGGGGTGAAATTAGCCTAATCTCAACAGAGTTCAGTCTCTTCATCTAACAGACAAGGAACAGAATCTTTCATCGCATGTTGGGGAGGGGAAGAATGAGGTTACTCAAACAAAAAGTTTCGAACTTCTCAGAAAAAAAATGAATTTCGTCAATTCGAGACACTGTTAATACCCCATCTGGCCATGACTAACGAAACATACCTTTGGATTCCGTGAAACGAACCCCTTGCTAATGTTGCTTCTGGGTTCTTCAGATCTCCTTGGCAGGTGGCTGGCTTCTCTGTTCTAACTTAACCCTCCAGAGGTCATGTGAAAAAAGTATGCTTGTTATGAAATAATCCTCTGCCTTCATTACCCAGGAAGTCCCTGCTTTGTTTTTGGTCTTTGTTTTTATTTTCTCAAGCTCTGACAGTAGAAGTTTCTGGGGGAAACTGTGGGTCTTTATAGACGGGGGTGAAGTTGTTTAGAAACTGAAATAAACAAGATACTGTATTTTCTTCCTCACACTCTCTTGCTCACGCACTCAGAAAACAAAGGTACCCCCTTCAGTTCCCAGAAGCTGGTCTGCCCTTTTTTGTTTGTTTTAATTGTACAGACACGGTCTCGCTCTGTGCTTAGGCTGGAGTGCAGGGGCACAAGCAGTAGCTCACTGCAGCCTCAACCTTCCAGGCTCAAGGATCCTGCCACTTCAGCCTGCTGAGTAGCCGGGACTACTGGCACACGCCAACACACCCAGCTAATTTTTAATTTTTTTCTAGAGAATCTGGTCTCACTATGTTGCCTAGACTGGTCTCAAATTCCTGGTCCCAAGTGATCCTCCTGCCTCAGCTTCCCAAAGTGCTGGGATTACAGGCATGAGCCACCACACCCAGCCCACTTCCACTCTTAGGGAGAGGCGAGTGCATTTCAGAGAGCACTCGATGCTCCCAAAAGAAGGAGTTGACAGAGCCCTTCACACAGCCTCCCCTTGTCCTCCTCTCTTACTTGGCACTGTGGCTGCACTAGGACCCCTCATGAAGACCGAGATCCTCATAAAGAGGACAAGAAGTTCATCCAGTACCAGTCAGGCCAATAGTCAAAATTAGCATAAGTGGCAGAAACTCAGAGGCATCAACAACTCCTCTTGACTGGTAGAAGAATCAAGGGCCTAATTTTGATGCCTGGCCCAGGTTATGGGAGCAGCAGAGTACATGCTGCCCAGCGGCTTTCGGAAGCTCCTGGTCCACCCCGTCAAGAAGCCAGAGGTCCTGCTGAGGTGCAACACATCTCAGTGTGCCGAGACTGCCCTCAATGTTGCCCCCAAGAACTGCAAAGCCATCCTGGAAACAGCAGCCCAGCTGCCCATTGGAGTCACCAATCCCAGTGCCAAGCTGTGCAACAAAGAAAAGGATTAGATGGCTCATGTGCACGTTTTATTTGTTTTTAAATAAAACCACAAAAAAGAAAGAAGGAGGAGGTAGAGGAAGAGGAAGAAGGAGGGAGGAGGAGGAGGAATTTACATCAGCAGGCTGATTACATACTAGTCCTTGAATTCATGGTTGAGTGTACTGACCATTCGCCCTACGGACACTTGAAGGTTTCCATCAAACCCTTCATAACATATTGCATAATTGTGGACTCTAGACTTGGGCCACAACTGAGTGATTTTTTTTTCTCAAACCCAATTCCACAAAGTAAAAGCCTGATGAAATACAGTGAAGGCTGATGCCCTATTAACTGTATTTCCCAAATCCAGAGCTCTAAAAAGGTTCTACATACAGTCATTCATTTAATGCTTAATAACTGAGCATTAATTCCATGCTAAGTACTGAACTCAGCACTAGGAATAAGAAGGTGACCTAGAGGCATATCATCTCTCTAAAGATACGTAGAGCCTTGTCGGAATGATCAGCCACATCTCCAGAGAGCTACAAGGCAGCTCTCAATTGGTAAATGCCCTGAGAGTGATGGGCTTGTGGCATGTGTAAGGGTTAGACAGACCTGGGACCTAGACATGACACCACTCCTAACGAATTATGTGAGTGTGGGTGTTTCACAACCACAATGAGACGCAATGCCTGCACTTGTAACATGGAAATAGTGATGGCATGCGGGCCCCGCCAGATTGCTGTGAGAAGTCAGCGGGAGAGACATGCAACATTCTCAGCACAGGGCTTGCCATGTAGTAAGGGCCTAATCAATGCTAGTGATTCCTTTCAATATTCCTAAGATGCAGATAAGGGAACAGCCCAGAAGAGGGGGAGCACTTCCAGAGGGAGGGATGCAGTGAGACTTCCTTCAGCAGGTAGCACTGGAGCTGGGTGTTAAGGAGTGAGTGAGCTTTGGGCTTATGGATTTAACAGAGGAAACCAAGAAAAGCGGAGGCGGTGTTGCAGGAACAGTGAGCAGTTGATGATTTTTGTTTTGTTCTCTGGTCCACTTGGGGATATTTTTGTGGCAAAGACAGCATGAAAGATAGCGAAGAATTAATATTGAAGAGATAGGCCAGGGCAGGTTATGAAGGATTTTGAACACCAGGCTAAGAAACTCCTAAAATGTTACGTTTTAGGTAAGGGAAAAGAAAAGTATTCTTCGAGAAGATTAAATTGGAGCTGGGCATGGCGGCTCATGCCTGTAATCCCAGCACTTTGGGAGGCTGAAGTGGGCAGATCACCTGAGGTCAGGAGTTTGAGATCAGCCTGGCCAACATTGTGAAGCCCCATCTCTACTGAAAAAAAAAAAAATTAACCGGGCGTGGTGGTGGGTGCCTGTGATCTCAGCTACTTGGGAGGCTGAAGCAGGAGAATCACATGAACCTGGGAGGCAGAGGTTGCAGTGAGCCAAGATTGCACCACTGCACTCCAGCCTGGGCGACAGAGCAAGACTCAGTCAAAAAAAAAAAAAAAAAAAAAAAAAGATTAAACTGGAAGCAGTGGGTAAGAATGGTGCAGTGGAGAGACACGTCTGAGTGAGGGAAGCCAGCTGAAAAGCTGTACAGACGTCTAGACCACAAGTGACACAAGCATGCCTTCAGCTCCCTGTATAGTCCACAGCCCACTGAGCTCCAGCGGGGGTTTGGAAACCTTGTCCTGGGCCGCCCTTGGTAACTCATCAGTGCTGGCTTGAGATAAACTCTATTATCCATCCCCAAACTAAAATCATGACAGAAGTGGCCAGGGAGCTTTGCTGCTATCCCCCCCAGCAAACACGTCCTCCACTCAAATGGAAAGAGGACCCTCTGACAACATCTGTGGGACCCAACGGCACTGGTCACCACAAGCCACAGAATGTTAACAAAGTCAGTTTTCAATTGTTAGGGACGGGGGACTCAGTTCATGATTCATACAAACCAACTGTTCTCTCCCAGTGTTTTCTGGGTGGCACAACCCACAAGTCAACAGTGGCTTGGGAACTAGACATTTGAGTAGAGTTGGGTTATTTGATTCATAATGGATTTTGGTTTTCCACGGGACCCCTGTGCCCTCGTCTACTAGAATCAGGTGGAAATTACAAACTGCAGAAATTCAACTCAGTGCCGCAATAACAGGATGCACCTGTAGATTTCGTAGAATTAGCAGCAGCGTTCTCTCAATACCAGTTTGAGAGAAATAACCCTGTTTGCATAGTGCCAACTGGGGCAGAATCTGAAGTGTCTTGCCTGCGTGTCAGCCATGGGAGGCACCGATCTCAACAACATCTATCCATCTGCCATCCACTTAACAAGCAAAGATAGAAGACCCTCGTGCTCCAGGCTATCCTGCAATGGTTGATTTGCTTTTGATGGGAGTATCAATTTGACAGATGTGCTTGCAATTAACTGGGGGCTTTCTGCTTCCAATCCAAATCCCCACAGGTAGATCGCTGGCTCTTTGGGAGCAAAAACCCTTCTTTGTTTGTTTTTGCTTCTCCCAGAGCCTGGGCAGAGCTCCCTGTTCCTGGATCCTACCTTGATATGCACTGAATTGAATTATACTAAAGGGTGCACCCAAGAGTGCATGAGCTAAGTAAATGTAATTTGTGGGACCTCATGTGGACATTTCAGGTCCACGTCTACAAGATAAAGGAGAGAAAATCCTGGGGGACACCACAGGCCTGGGAACATGACCTCCTACTAAGCCTAACGAGAACATCCAGTACATAAACAGCAGGCTCTCTGCAACCGCTTCGATCCTTCCACTGCCAAGCTCCCAGAAAGCAAAGGGTTATCTCCTGTTCGGATTTTGGCTCTGAGACCACAGCTCAGCACATCACTCCTCTAGAGAAAAGAAAGTCGAAGATGAGAGAGTGAGGCTGCTTTCATGTGGTGCCAGCGTGTAGTGCAGGGCAGGCCTGATCGCTGAACAGATCCCTGTAGACGTGAGCGGTCACCTCCTCCCCTTTTGAGAGCCCATTTCTTTTCCTCTCTGAGGAGGCTGTGAGCGTCCTCAGTGCAGGGCTATGTTTTATCTTCTTGGCTCTCCCCACAGGTTCTAGCATAATGCTTTGATTAATTGCGGTCAACTTTTGTTGATGGATTATGTGACAGAGGTGAAATTCTTTGATCTGGGTTTTGCCTTTTCCTTTCCCCCACTCCCTCCTTTTTTTTTTTTTTTTTTTAGAGGCGAGGTCTTGCTCTGTGGCCCTGGCTGGAGTGCAGTGGCACAATCATAGCTCATTGCAGCCTTGACCTCCTGGGCTCGAGCAAACCTCAACGCCTTGGCCTCTTGAGTAGCTGGGATTATAGGCACGCGCCACCACGCTCAGCTTCACCTTTTCCTTTCCTTGTGCTCCCCTGGCAGAGATGCTGGTAAACAATGAACCAGTCAAGAGGACAGCAACAGGAGGAAAACAGGAGAAACCCCATGATTTGTGGACCAAACAGGCTTCCCGCTAGTCCTGGCTCACAGAGGAAGTCATGCTCCATGTTTCAAATGCCCTCAAAGCTTGTTCAACTCCAAAATGCATGAAGACGAAATGGGAATTTTACTCAAGATTTGTGTGGGCTGTTGGGGAAGAAGAGTTAGCACTGCAAAGCATATTGCAAACTCTTATCTCCAAATGATTTTTAAATTTTCTTCCAAGCTCTTAATTATTTCTCCAGAGCTCCCCTGCTCTTCCCACTCTGGGTCCTTTCTCTGTCACTCTCCTCAGCATGACTTCTCCGTAGTCGGCCAGCATTTCTTTTATTCTATAGAGCAAGTTTTCTCACCCTGGGCACCTCTAATTTGCATCTTATGCCACCATACCAAGTGAGCCTCGGAACGCCAGTGTTTTAATCCCTGAAAACAGTCCTTGCAGGATTCAGCACAGAGGTCCTCTTGGCAGCCTGCAGTCTCCAGAGTGACACGTCCTCAACAGTCAAAGTGAGCAAGCTATGGTGCCCATCACCAAGTGGGGCTCACCATTCCCCTCTGCGTTCACTTCTCTCCTACCTTCTTCCTTATCCCATCCTTCATCCTTCCTTTTTATTTCTGCATTCAATTATTCATGGTTATTCATTTCATAGGGGCATCTGTGCCACTTGGTTCTACAGGCATTTTTTTTTTTGAGACAGAGTTTTGCCCTTGTCCCCCAGGCTGGCATGCAGTGGCGTGATCTTGGCTCACTGCAACCTCCACCTCCTAGGTTCAAGCAAGTCTCCTGCCTCAGCCTCCCAAGTAGCTGGGATTACAGACATGTGCCACCACGCCCGGCTAATTTTTGTATTTTTAGTAGAGACAGGGTTTCACCATGTTGGCCAGGCTGGTCTTGAACTCCTGACCTCAGGTGATCTGCCTGCCTCGGCCTCCCAAAGTGCTGGGATAACAGGCGTGAGCCATTGTGCTCGGCCGGTTCTATAGGCATTGTTGAAGTGACCACTAACAAGCCCCGAGGGTAAGTAACGGAAAATGAAAGGTGATTGATTCCTCACCACCTCTCCCCTTTTTACCTCTACCCTTTGCCCCTGCTCCCCAATCTAGACTCTAATAAACAGCAATGATTTTTGTTGCAAGCTGAAAACTCGTTAGTGTGGTTGGGGCCGGGGGTGGCAAGTCAAGCTTTAGAGTTGTCTAGATAATAAATGCTGTCTTCAAGGACTGTCCAACATTGTAGGAACAAGAGAACAACCCAGCAAGTGAACAACTAACTCCTATTCACAAATGCTACTGCCTCTCTGCCATCCCCTAACCTCAGCCTCACACACTTGAATTTTGCCAATCCATTTGATGAGCTCAAATCAGTGAATTTTCTCCTCGCCAAAGCTCACAAATTCTGTTCCCCACTTCTTGCCCCATATCCAGGCATTACCAACTGCATTTTCCCTTTGCCTGATATTCTGGCATCAAGCCTCCTTGCCATTCCAATTTATTTCACCTTCCTCCAGTCCTTACTATTTCCTTCCTGGAGTGTATTTCAGCATCTCTATACCTCAATCTCCCCTACACACCACACCAGCTCGGCCTCATTATCACATCGCTTGGCTATGTCCCACCTGGGTTAGACAGCTTCAGTGGCTGAAGTCCATAGATCTTATTCTGTTTTTTGAGGTCCACCTGACTCTGAATCCAGCTGACATTTCTGCCCTTAGCTTCTACCCCACTCTACTTCTGGTTAACTATGGACCACACTCTGCTTCCTCAAGAACCACCTACCAAGGCCATATCCATCCTTCAAGGACAATACGTGGGCCTTTCCTGATCACATCAGCTCAATAACTTTTCCCTCCTACATTTCAATTGCTCTTCTTACCATAATCATCAGTATTCACCCCACTGTACGTCTAGAAAGAAAGTGATCTGAAGCCTAAGGGAAGGCAGTCTAGGTCAGAAATGTGTTGTCCGCTGTTATGAGCAATTTCTTCTAGGAAGTACCAAGCATTTCTGATAATAGAATTGAGCAATTTCCTGATGAAGTGAGACTCAGCTTGAAGTGTTGACCGGCTATCCCTGGATGAACTTAGTTACTTTTAACCAAATGTACCTTTCTTGAACTTGTCCCTTTCTTGAATTTAATCTACCAATGTCATCTAGATACCTTTCCTCAAAAAAAAAAAACCCTCTACTAGGAAAGAAATCTTTGAACTGGACTTACTGGAAATTACCTCCTTGCAGCAGGTTTGAAACAAAACTTTGAATTTGCCTCACAAAGAATTTGTCTGAAACTTCTTTAGTATATGCTAGTTATATTTGTATGCACATGTGGCTTCATACATAGTGGTTGGACACCCATATGTGTTATGCACTGTGTTAGGTGATGTAAGTTCACAGATAAACTGGACATAGGGCTATCCTCTAGAGGCCCACAGTTTGACACCTTAACCTGAGATCCTTGGACCTTTGAAGTTCGGAGTGCCCACAACCGCTGGGTGTGGTGGCTCACACTTGTAATCCCAGTACTCTGTGGGGCTGAGGTGGGAGGATTGCTTGAGTCCAGGAGTCTGAGACTAGCCTGGGCAACATGGCAAAACCCCATCTCTACAAAAATTACAAAAAAAAATTAGCCAGGCCTGGTGGTGCGTGCCTGTGGTCTCAGTTACTTGAGAGGCTGAAGTGGGAGGATCACTTGAGTCAAGGATGTAGAGGCTGCAGTGAGTTGAGATGGCAACACTGCACTCCAGAAACCCCGTCTCAAACAAAACAGAGCAAAACAAAACAAACTGCCCATAATGCTCCTGAAACTTCCTACGGATTTATCCAGAGTATGTGCTGATGTGCATTTTTTTCCAAGGAGAGAAACCAAAGATTCTATCAAATTAAGAAAAGAGTTTTTACCATTGTGGAAGACAGTATGGCGATTCCTCAAGCATCTAGAATCAGAAATACCATTTGACCCAGCAATCCTATTACTGGGTATATACCCAAAGGAATAGAAATCATTCTACTATAAAGTCACATGCACCTGTATGTTTATTGCAGCACTATTTACAATAGCAAAATGGAACCAACTGAAATGCCCAGCAATGAGACTAGATAAAGAAAATGTGATACATATACACCATGAAATACTATGCAGCCATGAAAAGGACATCCTTAGCAGGGACATGGATGAAGCTGGAAGCCATTATCCTCAGCAAACTAACACAGGAACAGAAAACCAAATGCCGCATGTTCTCACTCATAAGTGGGAGTTGAACAGTGAGAACACATGGACACAGGGAGGGGAACATCACACACCAGGGCCTGCTGCAGGGTGGGGGGGGGGTGTGAGGGGAGGGAACTTAGAAGACAGGTGAGTAGGTGCAGCAGACCACCATGGCACATGTATACCTATGTAACAAAACTGCACGTTCTACACATGCATCCTGGAACTTAAATTAAAAAAAAAAAAAGAGTTTTTAATCCCAAGAAAGATTAACAGCAACTAGAAGAAAGAGATATAAACAGTGAATTGCAATGCAGCACGGCAGGTGTTATGATGGAGTAGAAAGGACTGGAAAAGACCTCCTGGAGGAAGGAACACTCAAGTGTCTTTCCATTTCACCTGTAAACTCATTAAGGGCAAAAGCTTTGCTATAGCTTCAGTATGAGATCCTGGGCAATTCATGACAAAATGGGTCTGCTTTTGCACCCCCCACTTCCTCTCACATCCCTGCATCATGCCATGCAGCATCAACTGGAAACCTCAGTGTCAGCAGATGACGACAGAGCGTTCATCCGCAAGATGAACCAGAAAAGCCAGTTCAATGACTTGTTTAACCATGGTCCATCTCAGAACCAAGAGTTGGGCCTCTTATTTACCAGAAAAATTGTGGGGGCTTTGTGATATGGCTTTTAAAAAATCTTGTAATTGCCAGGCGTGATGGCTCACGCCTGTAATCCCAGCACTTCGGGAGGCCGAGGTGGGTGAATTGCCTAAGGTCAGGAGTTCGAGACCAGCCTGACCAACACGGTGTAACTCCATCTCTACTAAAAATACAAAAACTAGCTGGATGTGGTGGCGGGTGCCTGTAATCCTAGCTACTCAGGAGGCTGAGGCAGGAGAATCACTTGAACCTGGGAGGCAGAGGTTGCAGTGAGCAGAGATTGTGCCATTGCGCTCCAAAAAAAAAAAAAAGACATTAACATAAATTTAAATATTTTATAATGACAATCCATTCACTACTTAAAGCATAAGCTATCTTCCAGGAAAGGCAGGAAGTGCATTCTACTCCCACGCCCAAGAAGAAAGGAGCGTGACTTTGGTGGGAATACTAGGAGTTTCTACTGGAGCACTTGCCCGCAGAGTGAGAAACGCTGCTAGAGAGGAAGTTATACCTGCTGTGGAATTTAAGAGAATCTTGTCATATTTTGATAAGTTTTTTGAGACGGAACTCTCACTCTGTCGCCCAGGCTGGAGTGCAGTGGCGCGATCTCAGCTCATTGCAGCCTCCACCTCCTGGGTTCCAGCTATTCTCTTGTCTCAGCCTCCTGAGTAGCTGGGATTACAGGGCACGCCACTACGCCCGGCTAATTTTTGCATTTTTAGTAGAAACGGGGTTTCGCCATGTTGGCCCGACTGGTCTCAAACTCCCGCCCTCAGGTGATCTGCTTGCCTCAGCCTCCCAAAGTCCTGGAATTACAGGCGTGTGCCACTGCGCCTGGTTAATTTTTTTTTTTTTTTTTTTTTTTCTAGTAGAGACAGTGGTTTCACCGTGTCATCCAGGCTGGTCTCGAACTCCTGACCTCAGGTGATCCACCCACCTTGGTCTCCCAAAGTGCTGGGATTACAGGCATGAGCCACCGGGCCCAGTCAATGTGATGTGTTTTGGAACCATGAATTCCTTTGCTTGCCCAGAGGGTTTTCTTTTTGTTAATATCTTTGCTTGCTTTCTAGTATTTAAAAAATTGTGTTTTGCTCTAACTATGCAATGGCTTTAAGTCTTAGACAAATTTCCAGGGAGCAAAACACAGTCAACCATTTCACAGTAATCAGAAGAGAGCTCTGATCAATAAATAAGCAAGACTGAATTTTACAAAATAATCCACAGTTTAAAACCAAAGCCCACTTTTTGCATGATCCTTTAAGAGAAAGACAAATCTGGAAGCAAAACACCTTATGAAATGACAATGCACTTTCAGGAGCCCAGGGCACCGTGGTGAAATGATGATGGCTAGTACAGGTTATAAATCTTGGGGAATTATTTATGAATTCTCAGGATCCTTCAGTTGGCTGCATCCTTCTCCATTATTTGAATATTGGAGGCTGCCTGACCAGAATCTTGGCAGGACTTTGCCCTTTCATCCCAGGTGGTCTCTGCTGACTCCTCAGGACATTACAGCCCTGGGGGGAGGACTCAGCTTATGAAGTGCTGGGTGAGACCACTGCCAAGAAGTGCTTGCTCACCCTACCTTCAGCGGCAGGGGAATCTCCCTCTCCTTTTATGGGTGTAGCTGAAGAAAGGATTCATAAATGAAGTTCAATCCTTCTCATCAACCCCAGCCCACACCTCCAGCAATTGAACTTGAAAAAAAAAACCTGGTTTGAAAAATTACCGCAACTATATTGTCATCAAAAAAAAAAAAAAAAAAACACTTCCTATATTTGAGATGAGAGAAGAGAGTGCTAGGCAGTTTCCTGGCTGAAACACACCAGCCCAATACTTAAACAGAGCAAATCCTGACTCCGATAGAGACTGGATGGACCCACAAGGGTGACAGTCCAGGCGGACCGAGCTTCCCATCCCACATCCTCCAGCACGATGCCAAAGAGAGGCTGACGGCAACTGGGCCTTCTGCAGAGAAAGACCTCCGCTTCACCGCCCCAGTTGGTCCTAAGGGCCAGGAAGATGGATTCATACCTGCTGATGTGGGGACTGCTAACGTTCATCATGGTGCCTGGCTGCCAGGCAGGTAAGGGCCTGTGGGTGCCCCTGGAATTCCAGAAAGGCTGATGGGCATCCCCTCCCCAGCCACAGAACCAGAGGGAGTCCCCAGGTAGATGGTTCCAAGAAGGGAGTTGAATCTTGGGTTCCACCTCTTGCCTGTGACCCACGGGGACCCCAGTTTATGCCTCAGTGTTCCTTGGTCTGTCAAGAGAGCCTGAAATAGCATCAGACTCTCCTGTCCTTCTCAGTCCTTGACAATTAATTCTGGGAAGAATAGTGTGGGATGATATTTGGGATATTTGGGTGTTAACAGGGCCCTGATGAGCAGGTTCCTCAAGAAATTGTCTTTTATTCTTCCATGAATTTCCTTTTCTTCTCTGCACTCCCACCCCCCAGCTAAGAAGCTATCAGGAGGCTCTTTAAGTTCAGGTTAATTTGCTGGAGACATGAGTACTGATATATCAAACACTGGGATAATTTAAGATCTCAGAAAAGTTTAGCTTCAAGGATGTATACACTGCTTTTACTGTCTTAGGAAATAACACCTAGGAATTTCCTTACAAGTGCAAGTTTACAGAAATTTTTAAAAATATGCATACTCACTTTTAGAACATTACTACTTCTCATAATCCTATGTATATACATGATATGTATATGTATATGTGTTTATATATGCAAATTTTAAATTTCATTCCTTGTTTCAAATGGATTTTCTCGAGGTTTTTTTTTTTTTTTGACACCGTCTCTGTCAGCCAGACTGGAGTGCAGTGGTGCGATATTGGCTTACTGCAACCTTTGCCTCCCAGGCTTAGCGATCCTCCCACCTCAGCCTCCTGAGTAGCTGGGACTATAGGCACATGCCACCACACCTGGTTAATTTATTTTTTTGTAGAGATGGGGTTTTTGCCATGTTGCCCAAGTTGGTCTTGAACTCCTGGGCTCAAGTGATCCACTCACTTTGGCCTCCCATACTGCTGGTACTATAGGCATGAACCACCGTGCCTGGCCAATTTTTTTTTTGAGACGGAGTCTTGCTCTGTCCCCTAGGCTGGAGTGCAGTGGCACGATCTCGGCTCACTGCAAGCTCCACCTCCCGGGTTCACACCATTCTCCTGCCTCAGCCTCCCGAGTAGCTGGGACTACAGGCGCCTGCCAACACGCCCGGCTAATTTTTTGTATTTTTAGTAGAGACGCGGTTTCACCGTGTTAGCCAGGATGGTCTCGATCTCCTGACCTCGTGATCCACCCGCCTCGGCCTCCCAAAGTGCTGGGATTACAGGCATGAGCCACCGCGCCTGGCCAATATTTTTTTTAAAGAAATAAAAAACCACCAACTTCTACCTCAAACCACTCTTCCTAATTGAGTGTGAATTTTCTAATAATGTCTTCCCTTTGCTTACTCAGGAAGACAGATAAGAAAGTTTATAGTGTTTTTTGAAAGTCTATAATGGCAACAAGTAGAATGCTAACTGGCTGCAGAAAGAATTTATTAAGAAATGAAACATAATGATGCATTTCAGGAGTCTGCTTGCTTGTTTAGGGGAAGTGGCCAGTCATGCTGGGCTGTGTACTGGCCCAGATGTAGGAGTGTCTTTAAAGAGGGCATTTTATTTACTTATTATATATTTTTTTATTTTATTTTTATTTTTTGAGACGGAGTCTCACTCTGTTGCCCAGGCCGGAGTGCAGTGGCGTGATCTCAGTCCACTGCAACCTCCACCTCATGGGCTCAAGCAATTCTCCTGCCTCAGCCTTCCGAGTAGCTGGGTTTACAGGTGCGCGCGCCACCACAACCAGCTAATTTTTGTATTGTTAGTAGAGATGGGGTTTCACCATGTTGGTCAGGCTGGTCTCAAAGTCCTGAACTTGTGGTCCACCAGCCATGGCCTCCCAAAGTGCTGGGATTACAGGTGTGAGCCATCACGCCTGGCCTGTGTTTTTTATTTTAATAGGTTTTTGGAGGACAGGTGGTGTTTGGTTACATGAATAAGTTCTTTAGTGGTGATTTGTGAGATTTTGGTGCACCCATCACCTGAGCATGTATGCTGTACCCAATGCGTAGTCTCTTATCTCTCACCCACCTCCCACCCTTTCCCCTGAGTCCTCAGAATCCATCATGCCATTCTTATAAAGAGGGCATACTTTTAGGAAGGTTTTCAATATGATTTCTACCTCCACAGGGTCTTTGCTAACTCAATCCAAGCCAAGAACAGCAAAATCTTGACAATTAATCATGCTCTGCCTCTGGAAGACACATTTCAAGTAAACCCGTGTTATTTCCAGCCATTGGTGACTTATCCAAGGGTCTGAGTGGTCTTGGTGGGAGCAGGGGAAGTAGAATCCCATAATGACTCTTTCACGCCATTCTCAACATCTATCCATACCCCATCTGCCCCTCAACACTATAGGAAACACAAAAATGAGCGAGATATAGTCCTGACACTTAAGCAACTTATAACCTGGTGAGGAGGAGAAAAGCATAGATATAAATATAGTAATACCAGTCAGAGTGCGGTAAGATCTGCGGAGCGTGGGGCTATCAGAGAAGGCTTCATGAGGATGACATGTAAAGGGAGCCCCAAGGGACCAGTAAATTTCCATCAATGAGATTCCAGGGAGAGAGGCCCCAATGAGCCAAAACACAGGAGTGCCTTAGGGAGCAGCAAGGGGTCCACTGTGCTCCTGCCCTGGACAGGGAGGGTGGGGATATAGGGAATCCAAACTGGAAAGTTAGGATGAGGTAAAATGAATCATCTAAGGCATTAGGCGTTTTTAGTCTGTATATTGCTGGGCCCTGGGATGTGGTCAGAAAGAGAATTCTCCTAGTGATAACTTCTTAACTTCACTTAGTAGGCAATAAAGAACTACAAGAAAATTTAAAACTACCATTTATAAAGTAACTTCTATGTGCCAGATATGTGTCTTATTGTAATCTTCATAGCCACTTTGCAGTATGGATGTCATGAACCCCTAGATGAAGGAAGAACCCAAAACTCAGACTCGCACAGGCAGTGACAGTGCCAGGGTTTGAACCTGGTCTCCCTGGATTGTTCTGTTTCTGTTCATTGCAAACAGGGTCAGAGCTTTATGGAGATGATACTGGCATAGAGTGGGGAGAGATCAGGTGCACAGAGACAGGTCATGAGGCTCTTAAAATAGTCCAATCACAAGGCAAACAAGGACCCAGTGGCCAAAGACAATGACATGGGTCGAGTTTCTGGAATCGACAGGAATTTTCAGGCATCACTCCAGGGTAGGAAACCATCTCATCACAGACTTTTTCTCCAAGAGGAACCTAGTCTTGAAACAAATCAGACTTTTTATTCCTCAGGGTAAGAGTTCTCTAATGAAATCAGACTGTCAACAGATGCAATTTCTAGCTGATTCATAAGGGCAGATTTTCATTCTGAAAATTTCCAAAGCCACCATTTAACATGGCAAGGGTTTATGAGGACGTATTAGTCAACTTGAGTGTTTTTAGTCTCTATATTACTGGGCTCTGGGATGTGGTCAGAAAGAGAATTCTCCTGGTATTACCAATATGGCACGTTATTGAAGGCACCATTCTCAGAACTGTGGAAATTCTGAGAGCTTATACGTCCCTTGATCATCTTTCTTTCATTCTAGGAATTCTGTGATCAAATCTTTATCCTCTAGACTCAAAAATAATTCTTTAAAAAAACAGTGCGGAAACTCATTGAGAGAATGTGTTTGTGTAATTATCCATTCTTGTAAAGACAAATGCCCACAATGGAATTTCCCATCTTCACCTTTGTCAGTCAAACACAAAAAGTTTAACCCTTCACATTTAATCTTTCAACTTCTTGAGATCCCAAGGTATTATTGCTACTGTTACTTCATTCATCTTCAAGACATGTCTTGAGGCTGTAAGAGCTTTCCTAAACATTGGGAGCCCTTCATAAGACAGTTGCTACTTTCCTTAAAACAGCACGCCTTAAATAGGCAGTTTGATAAGTCATCTGTGCATATACTTCATTTTAGATGTGAGAATTGAAAAACAAAAAAATTGACTTCACAATTCTTCACCAAAAGAATGAGTCTCACGAATGCGTCAGTTAGAGGTGCTAATATAGAATGGTTGGTGGGCTCTGTAACTCCATTACTCCACCCCACTCCCCTGATAGAGAAGTATTCCCAGACTGGTTTTTGCCTAAAGCCTTGGGTATTCTGAATACCTCTTTGTGATTTTTTTTTTCTTTTCCTTTTTGAGACAGGGTCTCATTCTGTTGCCCAGGCTAGAGTGCAGTGGTGAGATATTGGCTCACTGCAACCTCTGCCTCCCGGGTTCAAGTGATTCTCCCGCCTCAGCGTCCCCGAGTAGCTGGGATTACAGGCATGTGCCACCACACCTGGCTAATTTTTGTACTTTTAGTAGAGACGGGGTTTCACCAAGTTGGCCAGGCTGGTCTCAAACTCCTGACTTCAGGTGATCTGCCCGCCTTGGCCTCCCAAAGTGCTGGGATTACAGGCATGAGCCACCGCGCCCAGTCCTCTTTGTGTTTTTTTTTTTGTTGGAGTCATTCTTCTGAGAGCTATGGACACCATCAAGGCAGGCAGTCCCTCAACGTGGCTGCTGTTCCCACCCTTCCCCGCTCCTCTTCTTGCCCAAGGGTGAGCAGAAACTTTACAGATAAAGAGAGAATTCCCTCAGGAAATGAGGCATGTTGCTTGAGGTCACAGGGAATAGAATTAGCAGGAAAATAAACCTTGCAGGAAGCAGAAAGTGGGCCAAAGCACTGAGGACAGGACACGGGGAGGCCGTGAGTTTTTGACAGATTTCTCTCTGTAAAATGAGGAGGTCACCCAGGGATCTTGAAACTCCCTTCCAGTTCCTTCACTCTATGTCAAGGATTCCAGAAAGGAAATAAAATAAGCTCTGCTTAAAAGGCGTTTTCAAGCTGGGGAACTTTGGGATGAAAAAGTTTCCCAGATAAAGACATACTGGCACCGTCAGGGTTGAGCGACTTTTGTGTGTCAATGCACCCAAGCCTGATGTCTCATTGTGGGTTATTTCCAGCTCTGAAGAAGTACTGCCTGGCAGCCAGCATGACCCACTGCTTCTGTAATTACTGCAGTTGCAGGTGTCAAGGCAAAAACTCCACTCACTCAATTCTCAAAATCTATCCAATACCTCTTATACCCCTTTTCAATACTATAGGAAATGTAAAAATGAGCAAGACAGTCCTGATCCTTAACAGAGTCATAAGCTGGTGAGGAGGAGAAAGGCATATAGTCATAGTAACACAAGTCATATGTGGTAAGATCTAATGAGCGTGGGGCTATCAGAGAAGGCTTCATGAGGGTGACATGGAAAGGAAGCCCTGAAGGACTGGTACATTTCCATCAGTGAGATTCCAGGGAGAGAGGCCCCAAGACACAGGGACAGCAGGTGGTCCACCGTGCTCCTGCCCTGGACAGGGAGGGCGGGGTCCTCTGCTGTTTGTTTGCTTGTGTAGGAATTTTCCCCTCAAACAATGTCCTTGTCTCCCATGGGAGAAGTTTTAGATGAGTGGGAACCTGTCTCTCTTCTCTATCCCAGGCCGTTCGCTGAGAGAAGAGAAAGGGGAACCTTCTTTTTTTTTTTTTTTGGACAGTTTCACTCTGTCGCTCAGGCTAGAGCACAGTGGTACAATCTCAGCTCACTGCAACCTTCAGCTCCTGGGTTCAAGTGATTCTCCTGCCTCTGTCTCCTGAGTAGCTGGGATTACAGGTGTGCACCACCATGCCTGGCTCATTTTTTATAATTTTAGTAGAGAGGGGGTTTTTGCTAGGTTGCATAGGCTGGTCTTGAACTCCTAGCCTCAAGCCATCCACCTGCATGGGCCTCCCAAAGTGCTGGGATTACAGGCATGAGCCACTGTGTCCAGCTGAAAAGAGAATCTTAATTCAGTTGATTACTTCTAAAAGTTATAAGACCTTCTTCACTGAAAGAGTTCACGCAGAAGCTGAACTTGAATGCAGCCCTCTTAAATTTCAGTTCAATATCCTCTGCACATCTGCACATCTTTACATGAATTCTCTGTGGTATTCCTTCATCCATCCATTCATGCATGAGGATTACAGAGATGAAGAAGGTTCCAGCTATTACCCTCTTGTGCTCACAGTTTAACATGGGAGATGAAACTGCTGCTGAATGGCTCCCAACCTGAAGTCAGCCAACAGTGTTTGCCAATAGCCCGCACTGAATCCCCCACCGAATCCCCCACCATATTCTCAAGTAACTCACTCTTTTAGGGGAAAACAATAATATAATAGTCTCTAGAAATTTTAGGTATTCTCCACTCCAAGATTACTCAGTTTTTTGACTGATCTCAAGGCGACTCTGGGGTTTGCTTCTGTGAAAAAGAAAACACAGCTCCCACTGGGAAATGTGTGGAGAGTAATGGTTCAAAACGCCAGCTGTACATTAGTGTATACCCAGGATGCTTTAAAAAAGTGATGGCCAAGACTAATAAGGTGAATTAAGCGGACTCCTGGGGAACAGAACCGAACATCACAATACCTTCTCTTCCAGTTCCTTGAATACTTCCAAATCGCACTTAGGATTGAAACTCACCAAATGAGAGAGACGGAATAATGATTTCCATGGTTGGTCTGATTCACTAGGAACAGGTATGCTCAAGCAGTACTTCTCAACCTTTAATGCATTTAGAAATCATCCAGGGATCTTGTCACGGAGCAAATTCGGACTTGGGAGGTCAGGGGTTAGCGCCTAAGCTTCTGGTGCAAACAGATTCCACAGGAGGCCTATGTTGTTGGTGCATGAACCCCATTTTGAGTAACAAGGCTATCAAGTCAGAGAAGAAATATGCATTGCTTCTACCCACACAGAACTTGCGAATGAAATGGGAAAATAGGCTGAGTGTGATAGCTCACGCCTGTAATCCCCACACTTTGGGAAGCCAAGGCAGGAGGATCACATGAGCCCAGGAGTTCAAAACTAGCCTGGGCAACATAGTGAGACTCTGCCTCTTAAAAAAAAATTAGAAAAAGGGAAAACCAATCTGGGAAAGATCAAATATTGATCAAATATTGCAAATAATGCCATAAATGATCAGAATAGGGAGAGTAACGTGCTACCTGGAGAACTAGAAAAAAAATTCTCAGAGAAGGTGGCCCTGGGACCTCCTGGCTCTGAATGGTGGTTCTGAATATCAGGAGAGGGGTTGGAGAATGGTATTTTCTAGTGACGTTGCTGGAGTTGTATACATGGACTGTGTTCCATGAGTAGTGAGCTGACCAGTTAGAGAGATGAGGCGTTTGCCAGTACAACTACATAATGAGCCGTATTTCAACATACATGCAGTTTTGTGTGTGTGTGCCAAGCAAATGAGTCTCAGATTCTCGGACAAAAATGAATACTTTTGCTCAGACAGACAGCATGTGAGTGCTTCTCCCCCAGCTTCAACCCTCCAGTGTCTACAGGTGTCACTGGTCCCCGGTAGATGTCCTCGGTTCAATGGATCACTGATCACTTATCACCAGCACCACATGACCCTGGATGGCAGCCAAAGAGTTCCTGGGTCTTGTTTCCCTACCTCCACATTTTTTCCCTGACCCAGCCCAAGCCACGTGCACACCACAAGGCTGGAGTCCCAGGGCTTTTGTCCTGACAGCCCATTCTCCCACTCCCACACCCAACCAGTTCCCCGGGGGTTTTTGACCAGCAGCGCTGCCTGCAGCCCTCGACCCAGATCCAGGCATCTTGCTTAAGGAGGGGTTCAGGTGGCGGGAAACTCCAGGGCAACAAAGTGTGGGTGGCATGGGTGGGGTTGACCAGAAGGTCACTGTGCTGGGAGGAAGAGGAACGGGCGGAGGGAAGGCAAGATACGGATCAGGAGTATTGACATCCTGTGCCAGTAGAGGGGCCTGCCCCATGGTGGAAGGTGTGGCCGGACGAGCTCGCTGGCCCATGTCCCCCCCTCTCCCAGGCTTTTTCCTCCCACGCTGTATGCAGTGCAAGAACAAGCTGGTGCAATTGGACTAGCAGCAATTGAGTCCTTTTACCCAAAAGAAGAAGAAAGAGCAATGTTTTAAAAGAATAAAAAGGAAGCTGCAGCTGGGCGCAGTGGCTCATTGCTGTAATCCCAGCACTTTGGGGGGCCAAGAGGGGAGGATCCCTTGAGCCCAGGTGTTCGAGACCGGCCTGGGCAACATAGTGAGACCCCACCTCTATTTTTTAAAATGATAATTAATTTTAAATAAGGAAGTTGTATGGAAGCCATTGGTTTCTTTATTCTAAAGAGCCTGGAAAATAGGACAGTCTGCAACAGGCCCTGACTTCCTTTGGTAAGAAAGTGAGCAAAGCTATAGACCAGGAAACAGATGACTGGTTAAGGCCGGCCCATGCACCAACTCCGATACTGACAGCTATGTTTCCTTTTGTTATTTGCTTCAAGCTTTGTTCCAGAAAACATTTGAACACTAGCTAGAACCACCACAGTGAATATCCATTGCCTAAATGCTATCTTTCAGGAATTATGTTCAGACATAATATTACTTTGGTTAATTCTCAAAATAAAGTAGGTCATATGATTATCCCCGTTTTATGCCTGGTGAACTGTGGTTAGATGGGCTTACAGAGATTAAATGGGTTGCCTGATGTAGCCCAACAAGGAAGGGGCTAGGATAGGAAGCAGACGCTCTCATTCCGGAACCTGGCTTTTTTCTTCCTGTCTAAACTGCTGCTAAAGGTCGAAGATGAAGGCGCCATGTGAGCAGGGAAGTTATTTTTGTTTTTTACAAAGGTGAAGTAATAGGCTGTGAGTAATGCCCACTGCTCCTTCAGCCCCAGGTACATGCAGTGAGGCAGTACCCACAGAGCTGAGGGGAACTCATCAAACTGCTGGAGCAGCTGGCCTCCTGCAGGATGGCTTAAGGACTACCTGGTCCTTGGGGTCTGGGTTCTCTGGGTCCTGCTGTTCCCTGCAGCCCTCCTTCTACCTGCAGAGCAGCTTGGGGCATCTTTAGAGAAAGCGGCAGTGTCGCACCTGCCCCAGCAGCCACAAAACAGAGGAAATTCTGAGCACCTCCGGGCATGAGTCACCACACCACATTCAGGAATTGCCACTTCTGCCCACAGAATCACCCACTCTTTTCTGTTTGGGACCAAAATAGATACCTCCTTCAGAAGCCGCTGCTTTCTGTACTCTCAGCAATAAAAAAACAAAGGCAAGGATAGGTGTGTGCCTCTGAGGCGTGAGAGGGGCGGGTTTTCTCCCCTGGGAAGGTTTTCAGAGAGAAGTTGTTGCTACAGCAGTAAGGGCAGCCGATGGGTTGAGGGTACAGGAGGAAGAGGGAAAATCAGGGAGATTGGAAACAACCTCTTGTGTGGTAGGACTTCCGGCTATTGGTTTGTTCATTCCTTTGTTCATTCATTCATTCATTCAGCAAATGTTCATTGAGGAACTGCTATGTGTCAGGCACAGGGTTTGAGACACAGAGATGAATAAGAGGCCGTCCTTGACCTCTGCACAGACAATTATGACACAAGCTAAGTGCTGAGATACAAGTTTAAAGAAGGAGTCGATGGAACACGCAGATCGATGTTCATTGCCCCCGCAAAACCCAGCACAGCTCACATCAGGGACTGCCTCATTCACATCATGTTAGATGTGACAGAGAGGACAGCAGAGAGTGTTGTTTTGTCATCAACTACTAAAATTATTAAAACCAAACACCACTAATTTTGGACTTCAGGTAGACAGAGGATGTAGAGCTTTCCTTTGCTCAAGAAATTCCTTTACAGAGAAAATGGGAACATTTCAAGTGGGAGTATTTCAATTCCTTTAATAACAACCTGTTTGCTAGCTCCCACATTCCCCAAGTATTCTAGAAGCATCTTTCATAATAGATAGCTCTGACCAACTGCCCCACACACATGCATGAACCGTTCTCCAATCCTAAAAGTCTGTGACTTCTCCAAGGAAGAGAGGAAGGAATCGTATTAGTCCAGTTTACATTATTATGTACTTTGTAGCAAAGCAGCAATGTTTCTTTAAAAAATTCTATAATTCCATATATATATATAGCTGGGCATGATGGCTCACGTCTGTAATCCCAGCACTTTGGGAGGCTGAGGCGGGCAGATCACCTGAGGTCAGGAGTTCGAGACCAGCCTGGCCAACATGGTGAAACCCAATCTCTACTAAAAATACAAAAGTTAGCCAGGTGTGGTGGCACATGCCTGTAATCCCAGCTACTCGGGAGGCTGAGGCAGGAGAATCCCTTGAACCTGGAGGCGGAGGTTGCAGTGAGCCAAGATCGAGCCACTGCACTCCAGCGTGGGTGACAGAGGGAAACTCCGTCTCAAAAAAAAAGAAAAAGAAAATAAATATATATATATATATAATATATATTTGTGTGTATTTTCTCCTCATGAAATGAGCCCCTTGAAGCAAATTGGCCCATCTTTTCAGAGAAAGATCAGTTTATTACGTTACCAAGTAAAGGGCAAAGGAATCATTTCTAAAAGTTTCGTTTGAAGTCCCCAGAGTTTAAGTTGACGTCAGCCTCTTCCTGCCCCGGTGCCCCGAGAGTTTCCCGGGAGTTTTGGGGATGACACCTGGCTGCATGCGTGACATCTCGCTGTCTGGGGGCAGGCCTGGTGGCTTCCCCGACAATGAAACCAGGCAGAGCCTGCAGCCCAGCTGAGCACCGGTGTGGTCTCTGCTTCCGGTCCTTGTGGTAGCACCTCTGTTTAGAGCCTGATTTAGAACAAAAAGAAATTTTGTAAAGGAGAAAACTCCCTATTTTAAATGGAAAGCAAAACAAACAATTACCAAAAAAAAAAAAGGTTGGAGAGGGGGTTTCAGAATAAAAGGGCCGTTTCTCCAGGCATCTTGCTGACGCCCAGGTGGCGCTGAGACCGCAGGGTGAGCCTTTCGGCTGGAGATGTTGATCCCTGGTTTACTGCACTTCAGGCTTTCACTACCTTTCACCCACTGGACCATCAGTTTCACTTTCCCTCTCCCAGCGTCTCTCAAGCTCTGCTTCTCTGGCCCCGTTTTCAATCTAGTGCAAGAAGACCTGTAGCCAGGGCACCTCCTCCTCCTCCTCATCCTGCACTGGGACCCCAGCTCTGAGCACTCCCAGGCCAGACAGGCCTTGCTGCATGCTCTGCTTCTGTGATCTCACAGATTCCTCATGACCACCGTAGGAGATGGGGTCTGTTAGCACCATTCCCCCACAACAATCCCCTTTTTTTTTTGAGACAGAGTCTCACTCTGTTGCCCAGGCTGGAGTGCAGTGGTATGATCTCGGCTCACTGCAACCTCTGCCTCCTGGGTTCAAGAGATTCTCATGCCTCAGCCTCCCAAGTAGCTGGGATTACAGGCACCCACCACCACGCCTGACTAATTTTTGTATTTTTAGTAGAGACAGCGTTTCACCATGGTGGCCAGACTGGTCTCAAACTCCTGACCTCAATTGATCCACCAGTCTCAGCCTCCCAATGTGCTGGGATTACAGGCTTGAGCCACCACGCCCTGCCACCATTCCCATTTTACAGATGAGGAAACTGAGACCATGAGGCAGTAATTCACTCTCCCAAGAAAGCAAGGAGCCAGTAGATCTGAGCAGAACCCATGCATTCAGGCTGACACAGGAAGCAAGCTGTCAACAGGCACCATTCATCTCCTGGGCTTCCTAGGCAGGCCCTGAAGCTCTGGTGTTCAGTCACCCTGTTATTCATCCCCAAGTTAATCTCCCCTGAAAGCACCTGTCATGATGCCCTTTCTGCTGCAAGAACTCCAGTCATTTCCATTGCCTCAGGGGCACTTTGCCACCTCCTCTGCCTGGCACAGAACATGCTCCCCAGCCAAGACTGTTCCCTCAGCACATAGCACGTCTTGGCCAGCAGGTCTCCTCCTGTCCTTCAAAGGGAACCTCCTCATTTGTGATTTCAAAGCTGGACTCCCGGGAACACCCTCCTCCCTTACTGGAATAATCCTCCCCGTCTTGTCTGCCTACCGGAATTTTTCTCAACCAGAAAAGCGTCTTGAGAGAATGGGAAAGTCTTATGAATTTGGAAAGTTGACAGCTTGAATTCAAATCCTAGCTTGAACTTGTGAATTTCTACTTTCCTTTACGAAAACCTTTGCATGCCATTCTGTGCAGGCACTAGCAAGGTGGTGGGAGTGAGATGGATACAGTAGGGTGAGTGCCGCATAAAGGAAAGGGAGCAAAGTCTGGGACTGCAGAGAAATGGCACAAAGCGCAGACAGGAGAAGAGTCCCGGAGGCTTCCTAGAGAAAGATGACAGCCAATGGGAGACCTTCAGGGAAAGCAGGAGTTGAGAAGGTAGAAACGCATTAGGAAGTGTGGCATGAGCATGATGGTTAATTTTAATGCGTCAACTTGCCTGGGCCAAGGGATGCCCAGATAGCTGGCTAAACGTTCTCTCTGGGGGTGTCGTGAGGGTATTTCCAGGAGACACCAGCATTTGAATTGAATAGACTGGGTAAATTTCTTGTTGGTAGACTGAGTAAAGAAAATCACCCTCACCAGTGTGGTGGGGATCATCCAACCATAGAGGACCAGAATAGAACAAGAAGGCGGAGGAAGGTTGCATTCTCTCTGTTCAAGCTGGGACATCTGTCTTTGGCTCTTGGACATTTGCACTCCTGGTTCTCCAGCTTTTGGACTCGGGGACTTACAACAGGGCCCCTCTGCTCCTCAGGCCTTCAGTCTTAGACTGAGCCACACCACCAGCTTTCCTAGTTATCCAGCTCCAGCTGGCATATTGTGGGACTTCCCAGCCTCCATAATTGAGTGAGCCAATTCCCATTATAAATATTCTCTTATTTATCTACATACATCCTATTGGTTCTGTTTCTCTGGAGAAATTCTGTTTCTCTGAATAATACAATGACCAAGGCCCAAGACAAAACACATGGTGAGCTCCAAGAGCCACGCAGAGTCCCGCAAGGCAGGAGAGCTCAGGCACATGGAGGAAACAGAGATTTTGAAGCTGGGCATGAGCTGTGTCTTGGAGCCTCCCCATGTCACTGGGCTTAAACTGTGGCCTGGAAGGAACAGAACATCCCAGAGGGGTCTCGGTCAGGGCATGGCTTGTACTTTGGAGTGACAGCACTGGGTTTATGTGAAGAATGAAGGAAGAAGAGAAAGCACTGGGTTTATGTGAAGAATGAAAGGAAGCAGAAAGGCAAACCCGTAGGGCATTAAGTAACCTCCATGGAAGTCCATGAGGGCAGATTTTTAAACTCGGTGGGGCTCAGCTTCTGTTTGTATAAAATGGGAATAACACAGACCCTGCTGGGTGCTGTAAGGCTACATAAGCTAGCCTGCCTAGAGTGACTAGAGCACACAGTAGGTGCTCACTAAATGTGACTTGCTGGACTTCTAGTCTGCATGGCCAAAGGCCCTTCCCTCGGACCTTTCTGTGTGGATGCCTCACAGGCTGCTCAGTCTACACATCCAGAACTGTCCTCCCTCCCTGGAATCTACTCTTTCTCCTCTCTTTGCTATTTCAATGAATGGCACCCCATCCTCCCCATCGCCCAGGAAATCTGGGCAAAATCCTCATTTCTTCCTTTCTGTCCTCCATGCACCTAATCCAGCCTCAATTTTTGGCAATTCCAACTTCTAAAATCTCTTAACGCCAGCAACCCCTCTTCTTGCTTACTCATCACCACCCACCCCAGGACTCCCATGACAGCCTTCCTGTGATGCATGACAGGCATATGACAAGGGCAGTTGAGGGTCAGGGGCCACAGGAGCAGGATGCAGCCAGCACATGAAGGAGGACAGGCGGGAGGACAGGCAGACTCTCGTGCTAAGAGCACGCGCTTGTCAGGCTGCCTGGGTCCAAGTCCTAGCTCCACCACTGAGGGGCTGTGTGTCTCTGGGCAAGTCACTGGGCCTCTCTGTGCCTTAGTTCCTGCCTCTATAGAATGGAGATGAGAAGAACGCATCATCTCATAATTATTGCATAAGTATTAATTTTAATTATATTGACTATTATACTCTATTAGTGTATGATGTCTTTTATTATATTTATCATATAATACACTAATTACATTAATGAGCATACTATAGCATTTTATATAACATCTTAATTGCTTATATATCTGTATAATTATCATATAAGATAATTTCATAAGATAAGATGGTATTTTATATATTTCATTTATGATATATTTATATTTTATATACTTTATTGTATTTGAATTGTGATGTCTAATAAAATAATAGATATGTTAATTGTCCTTCATATTCATAATAAGCTCCTTCATTGATGTCTGGGAAGCTGGGGATGTTTGTGCGTGTGAACTCTCCTGTGTGCTCGGCATGCAGTGTGTCCCATCTCAGCTGACGTGATTGCTGTTCTTGGTGGCCCGGAGGCACAGGGTGCAGGATGCAGAGTGCATGCTACAGGCAGGAAGAGCTTTGGAGCAGGCTGACTCCTGAGCTCTCCCCTGGTGCTGTGGCTTCTGAGGCCCCCAGGTGACAACCAGCCTTTGCCATCCTAGTGTTTCCTCTATGTTCATCCTGCGTTCTGAGTGTGGCACAGGCCACACTCCTGACCCCACCAGCATCAGGTGCTGTGCACATGGTATGAGGTCGGGATGGAATGCTGTTGGCACGGGGATTGTTCCTTGGGCTAGCTGTATCCACACGGTCTGATTAACCCCTTCTGCATGTCAGCAAGCGTTCAGCACCTCCTCAGGGTTAGGGCATGCGCAGGGCATGCAGGGATTTGAGGGTCCTTGGACAATGCATATATGTTCTCCATGGAAGCATGCAGAGAAATGGAGAGGATCTTTGTCCCTTTCAGTCCTAACATTCTGTGGCTTAATAACTACTGGTCTTACACCTGAGTAAAAAGCAGGATCTTCTCAGCACTGTGCTGAGGAAGTCTTTGAACCTTCCAACAGGTCATGGGATCCCCACCTGCATCTTAAGTTCCCATGTCCTTAGGAAACATGGCCACCTTGGAATTCAGCTCTCCAAGTAGCCCAGTGTGAATGCCCATTGCAGGAGCATCTGAGCTCACCCCCACTAACCCTGAGGAATCTGTTGAAAAGAATAGAACCCACCTACTGAAACTATCAGAGATCAAATGTGTGTTGACTAAGAATTTGCGTTAAGGCAGGGATAGTTGAGCACCAATACTTTAAAGGAACTCTGGAGAAATGCAAGCCTGTACTTCCTCTCAGCATGGCTGCAGAAGAGGGCCAGGTCAGTAGACAGGCATTTTGACTCACTCACAGCTGCATACAAAGACTAAACTCAGCAAAAGCCTTAAGGTTGCATTTATGTGTCTGAGACCAGTCCCTGGAGCACAGGCATGGGCTTTTGGTACCATGTAACCTACAACCTTAACCTCTCTGCTCTATGTTGTCCACTCCACCAATCCCACAGTGCCTGAAATGTCATTGTCTTCCCTGATGTCTGGGGTAGCATCTGTGAACACGTGGATTTGATACATTTATGATGCTCTTTGTCTCTACTGAACCCTTCTTAAGCAAAATCACAGTAGACTAGCAGATCATGGTAGTATCTGAAAGCCCCAGGACCCCAGAACCTCAATCAGTGCTCCCCACTTCCCATGGTTTTCTCCCTGTGTTTCCACATTTGGATTGTGATTGTCTGTGAAAAGGCGTGATCCCTGTCAATAACACACAGTGTATGCAATGTGTGTCTTGTGTAAAACGGAGTGTGAATTCTTGAGAGCAGGAAGGAAAAGGGGTACAAGAGGCCCCCCTGGGAGATGGGTGAGGAGCAGGGCAGAGTAAGCCTGGCTGCTGGGAACCCCTCAGGAGAGCTCTGGAGAGGGTTCTGGACACATGGGCTTGGCCTGCCTGACACAATTAGGATTTGTGTCAACAGGACCGGCCCTCACCTGACACGAAATGGGCTGCGGTTCCCAGGAGAAACACTTAGCATCATGACTTCGGAGGTTGCCATCATTTTTGATGACTTTTTCTTTTTCCTTCTTTTCTGTTTCCCTCTTGTCTTAAGTTTCTACCTGTAAGTAAGTTACACTTACTTATTCTGTGTTTCTTTACAATCTCAGGGGAAATTCCGTTGAGTTGAAAATTTCCTCAGCTCCTCGCTCCAGTTTCTCAGAAGAGTTTCTCTCCTTGCAGAAAAGACTGTGGGTGGGAGTCACCGACTTAGCATATTTCTACTAAAAATATGACCCCATCCCAAGAAATTGGTTTTAAAGATTTGAGGAAAAACTGCTTTTAGATTTCAGAGAAAGAAAAAGAGTGTGTTTCTACTTCCCCCTTTTAAATCTGATAACTTTTATTTTAATCAGGTTGACATTCTGTGGTGAGCTTGTGGTTAACTCTTTCATGCCCGGAAAACTGTTGTCGACCGAGAAGACTCCCAGGATTAGAACATAACCAGCGCCCAACATTTCATTTGCAGAAGCATTTGAGGTCCCAAAATGTGATGGTTTAGCGGCAGCTGCTTGTAGGGGTATTTTTGGTTCCCTGCTTCTTTTTTCCCTTCTAAGTAAAGAGAAAATAACTAGATCACTCCACCCCACCACCCCATCATTTTGTTGTTGTTTAACAAGTGTTGAGTAAGGCACAGTTGTTCTCCAAAAGGGTCTTACCCTGTGAGTTACTCATTTTAGGGTTGCGGAAACTCTGACTATTTGACCCAGTCAACCAGGCCTCAGAAACTGTGGGTCAGATAACAAATAACTCACGGTGCTTCTGTGCTAATTACTACAGAGATGTGCCCAAGTGTTCGGAGATCTCCTCCTTGAAGCAAAGATCTCCTCCTTGAACCACACCACCTTCTTCTCCTTTCCCGAGGGAATCAGGCAACTTTTCTTGGATGACAGCAACTTCCTTAAATCCCCCAAGTCCTGAGACAGGCAGTTTACTTCTCCCACATTTCCTTCAACATTTGTGCTTGCTGAATGAAACAAGGAAGGTGAGTGTTTGTTTGAACGAACCAATCAATGGGTAACAGCACCAATGCTAATGCTAATACACTCAAGTACTCATTCAGCACCAACCATGGCCCAAGGCTTGTGCTCTGCTCTTGGGTGCTGATCCAGCAAAGAGTGGGTGGAGGGGGAGTGGGAGGTGAAGTCCCTATACTACCACTTATATTTTGCACTGTCTTATTTTTTCCTCTGGTCACATGCATACATAAATTTTATCTCTCTGTAATTATGCCATTTAAACATCCTCCCACTGAGGTAGAAGGCGGGACTCAACTCCTGAAGCAGGGCTCAGACACCAGATCAAATTGAGGACTAGCAAAAACAGGATTGGGGCAGAAGCAGCTTTCCGTAAGACCTGCTCATGAGTGTGCCATGTCAGTTTACCATTGCCATGGCAACACCCAGGCGTTCCTGCTCCTTTCCATAGCAGTGACCGGATGACCCAAAAGTTACTACCCCTTCCCTAGAAATTTCTGCAAACTGCCCCTTAAACTGTATGTAACTAAAAGCAGATATAAATATGAATGCAAAACTGCCCTGACCTACTACTCTCTGCCTATGTGGTCGCCCTGCTCTACAGAAGCAGTCACGGAGCTGTAGCACAGCCGGAACTATAACATTGCCACTTCAATAAAGCTATTTTCTTTTATTCTACCACTGGCTTGCCCCTGAATTCCTTCCTGGGCAAAGCCAAGAACCTTTGCGGGCTAAGCCCCACCTTGGGGCTCGCTTGTCCTGCATCACTACCACCTTCTCTAGGAAGATGCTCTAGGCTTAATCATTATGTTGAATTCAGCTGCTGAGGACTGAGAGGTGATTTGGATGATTGACTTAATAAATAAAATTGGGAGTTACACTTTCCTGCTGTGGACTTACCACTGAGTTGGGGGAGAGGGGGGTTTCTTTCTCTGATAAAGTTCCACATCCACAGACAGAAGGAAAAGGCCCTGAACTAATCACTTCCTTTGGAAGAAGCTTTGGTAAAGAATCAACATTTGGGAGGTTGGCAAGAAAAACCTGTTTGTTCTATAAATATTTAAAAATTATTAAAATTTCAAACAATACAGAAAAACACGAAGACTAGTATAACCATCATGTGCCCACCATCAGAATTCAGTAAATGTTTACAGTTTACCTTGGTTGTTTCATGTCCTTTTTGTTTATTTTAAATACATGCTCTTGTCATGCGTGATGGCTGATGCCTGTAATCCCAGCACTTTGAGAGGCTGAGGCAGGTAGATCACCTGAGGTCAGGAGTTCAAGACCAGCCTGGCCAACATGGTGAAACCCCATTTCTACTAAAAATACAAAAATTAGCCTGACGTGATGCAGGCGCCTGTAATCCCAGCTTCTTGGGGGGCTGAGGCAGGAGAATCACTTAAATCTTGGAGGCAGAGGTTGCAGTGAGGCCAGATCTCGCCATTGCACTGCAGCCTGGGTGACAGAGCAAGACTCCATCTCAAAAAACAAAACAAACACAAACGAAAACAAATAAATACATACTGTAGATATAGTGGAGCTCCCTCTCTGTCCAACCCAATCTCATTCTTCCCCTCCAGTAATTGCTCTCTTGAATCTGGGCTGGATCTCATGATGCAATATACACTACTGGTTTGTTTTTTATTTTATACATAAATGCATAATATACTGTTTCTTTTTGCAACTTTGCTTTTTTCACTCAGCAGTGTTTCTGAGATTCATTTTTGATGTTTATTCTTTTTAACAATTGTACATTATTACATTGTATAATAATACAGTTATTGATAATGCTGAGTTTATTAATCTAACCTTTTGATAGACAATTAGATTGTATCTGATTTTTCCCTATTACAAGCAATGCTCTAATAAACGGCCTTGAATGTGTGCACATATGCAAGAATTTCTCTAGGAATATACCTAGAAGTGAGATCGCTGATCCTAGAACATGGACAGCTTCAATTTTACTGTTATATTTAAAATGTTCTCTTTGAAATTTCCATGCTAATTTACAATCCTCATCAGTAATTTATGAAATTTCCTGAATTCCTCAGATATTTCTCATCATCACTTACCATTGGGAAATTTTAACATTTTTTGCCAATCTGATAATATAAAATAAAATCTCATTACTATCTTAAGTTTCATTGATACCTGGTGATATTGAGCATGCTTTCATATGTTTTTTTGGTCATCTCTGTGGCCTCCTTGTTCATATCCTTTGTCCCTATTTTTATTGGTTTGTTGGCCTTTAACTTATTGATTTGTAAGTCTCCCTTATGTATTATGGATACTAAGTCTTTGGATGATTATAGATTCTTGGATTTTCTAAGTAGATAGACATTATTATTTATAAATGACAATTTTATTTTTTCTTATCCACTTCTTATTCCTCTGATTTCTTTTGCTTGTTCCATTGCATTAGCTGGGGTGTTCAATACAATATAGAATAAAAGCAGGAATTGTATATGTTTCCACCATTAAATAGAAGCCTTTTAAGGTATCACATACATGTTATTTTCTGTAAGATTTCAGTGTCTACTCTCTATTGGTTAAATAAGTTTCCTTTCATTTCTACTATCTTAAAAGTTTTTTTCTTTTAATCGATAATGGATATTCTTTTCATCATCATTAGATGCTCTTCTTCATCTATTAAAATGATCATGTAGGTTTTCTCCCTTTATACCATAAAAGTATTTAAGTACATTGAGAGATTTTCTAATGTTAAACCATTCACTATTGCTGGGATAAATTCTGACTGATCAGAATTTTTTGTTTATTTGTTTGTTTTTGCTTAATACATTGCTAGAATCAGGTGCGAATGTTTGACTGTAGAATTAATTTCTTTTTGTAATTCTTCACCTTATCAACCATATGTATTGTTGAGTGTATACATGTTCAAGATTATCATAACTTCCAGAATAATTTTTATTTGTGAAAATGCTTTTTTGGTCTAGCTTCTCTTATGTTATTGTAGCTATGGAGCTTTCTTATCTCTGGCTACCTTATCAACAATACGTATTGTGGAGTGTTTACAGGGTCAAGATTATTATAACTTCCACAATGATATTTATCTGTGAAAATACTTTTTTGGTCTAGTTTCTCCTGTTATTATAGCTATCGAGCTTTCTTTTGGTTGCTAAATATTGCATATAATGTGTTTTCCAGCCCTTTATTTCAACCTTCACATGCCACTATATTTTAAAGATGTTTCTTGAAATAACAAAAATAGACCTTGTGCAGGACTTTGGGGGAAATTTTTCCCCCTCAATCAGAATATCTCTGTCTTTTACAAGCAAGCTTAATCCATTTATATTTATTGTACTACATTTGGACTTATTTATGCTATTTTACTTTGAACTTTTATTAACCATTATTTTTCTTTTACTGTTGTATTTATCCTTTCTTGTCGTCTGTTAAATTGATTGAGTTTCCTTTATTTTCTCTTTTCCTTCTACTGGTTTGTGTATTATATGTTTTAATTCTACTTTTAGAATTAACTCACCCTTGGCCAGGCATGGTGGCTCATGCCTGTAATCCCAGCACTTTGGGAGGCCGAGGCAGGCAGATCACAAGGTCAGGAGATTGAGACCATCCTGGCTAATACAGTGAAACCCCGTCTCTACTAAAAATACAAAAAAATTAGCTGGGCGTGGTGGCAGGCACCTGTAGTCCCAGCTACTCAGGAGGCTGAGGCAGGAGAATGGCGTGAACCTGGGAGGTGGAGCTTGCAGTGAGCCGAGATCACGCCACTGCACTCCAGCCTGGGCGACAAAGCGAGAATCCATCTCAAAAAAAGAATTAACTCACCCTTTAAGTTCTCAAAGTACTCTTGATGTTAAAAGTCCACAGTTAATTATGTTATTGTAGCTATGGAGCTTTCTTATCTCTGGCTACCTTATCAACAATACGTATTGTGGAGTGTTTACAGGGTCAAGATTATTATAACTTCCACAATGATATTTATCTGTGAAAATACTTTTTTGGTCTAGTTTCTCCTGTTATTATAGCTATCAAGCTTTCTTTTGGTTGCTAAATATTGCATATAATGTGTTTTTCAGCCCTTTATTTCAACCTTCACATGCCACTATATTTTAAAGATGTTTCTTGAAATAACAGAAACCCAGTTCTAGGATCTTCTGTTTAGAACTTAGCACATTTCTGGCAACTAAGGATTGACAACTGTTAAAAAATATCATTTCCCATTGTATTTTTGGATTGGTTATTGCTAATATATAAAAAATATTGAAGTTTATAAATGAATTTTCTATCTGGTCACCTTATCAAACTCTTAATAGTTCTAATACTTTAACCGTCTTGGGTTTTCTAAGGACTTAAATTCCTCACATAGAATGATTATTTTTGTCTTCTCTTTTCCAACAAGTGTATGCCTTATCTATGTTACCAGTTTTATCAGATCACTAAGAACGAGGGTTCTTTTAAAGTCAATTGGAGTGAGAAAAACCCAAAGACACTACTAAGTCTTTGAGTGTCTTCGGGGAAGAAAAGGTAGATTTAGGAAAAGAGAGACAAAAGGCAAAGTAAGACAATACCATGTATCGCAAATTTAGGTGTGATTTAATGATGGCTAAGAAAAAATTTTAAATTATATATAAAAGTATATTTGTATATAAGGTAGTTTAAATAAATAATAGGTAATGTGGGCAGCCAACAACAACCAAAAATGACTGGAAATATTCAAATTCAACCATGGTGATTTGGTTGACAGCAATTGGAGAACTGACCATGCTTCAGTAGACTGAAATCTGTTATAATCTATTAATGTGAATACAGGTGACAGGAAACAACCGAATACAGCATTCTCATAAATAGTTCTTAGAATATGAATTCAAAAGAAACTCTTTCCTCATTCTGACACAATCAAGCTTTAAGCAATGAACGCTTTAAATATTGTTTTTCAGCTTAGAAAGTAACTATATATTTTATCATTTGGTTCTGAAAACAACACCGCTCAAGAGGTCATCGTAGCAACAATCAAAATTTGTGGAGCGTCTTACAGATTTCAAATTCACTTATGTTATTTCGACTGATCCTCATATTTCCATCCTTCATACCCTCACGATTCATGCTTCAGCAAAACATTCTACGTGTAGCCTCTTGTATCTTCCATATGATGATGCTATTTCACACTTTTACACATTCTCTGCCAGAACGGCCTGATGTGCCTAACCTGCCAGATGAACTTCCACCCACCTTTCAGGCACCTTATAGTTAGGAACAGCCTTCATTCTGTTGCCTGGCTCATGGGCAGGGCCAGGATTCCCAGCAAGGGGCACTATATCAAGAGGCCTAACAGGACATATCAGCATGGTAAAAGGAAATGGCTTGGGGTGTATGAGAAGCTCCTATGGTTACATGACTGGGAGGAATTCTTTTCATTTCGTGTTACAGACGGAGCCTCTGATATGAGAAGGGACCACAGTGAGCCAGTGAGTGAAACAGGAGGAAGATTCTGACACCCAGAGCTTTACCTTCAACATTTCCTTCTGTTTATTCCTTATCTAGGCTTCCATTTTCCTACCCCATAGATACTCACTCTTATGACCATAACTTGCCTTCAACTCCTCTACTGCCTTGTAAATGTCCCATGCATGCTTGAAAAAAGAGAGGGCTCTGCTATGGTTGGAATCAAATTTGTTAATTGTGGTTATCACATTTGATTGTTCTTACTGATTTTCTGTCTGTTTGACCTATCCATCATAAAGGAAGACACTGTTAAAATTTCTCATTATGATAGTAGATTTCCAAATTTATCCTTGTTTTGTCAATATTTGCTTTGTGTATTTTGAAGTGATGTTATTGGGTGCATAGAAGTATGTAAGTGTATGTTTTCCTGGTTCTTGTTTTGTATATTTTGAAGTAATGTTTTTGAGTGCATACACATATAGCATTTTTATGTTTTCCTGGTGAATTGAACCTTTAGCAATACGTACTGACTTCTGTATTTCTATTAACACTTCTGCCTTGAAGTCTGATGTTAATATAACTCCTTGGATTCAACTGTCCATTCTTTTAGTTTCAAACTTTTGAAGACTTTCTGCTTTAAGCATGTCTCTTATAAACATCATATAACTGCATATTTTTAAAAATATATGCAGTCCAACATTCTGTAACTGCAGGGTTAGTCTATTCACATTGATAATTATTACTGATATAGCTTGATGAATTTCCACTGTCTTATTTTATCTTTTACCTTCTCTTTCTATGCATTTCCCCCTTCTTTTGATTTAAGTAAGTTTTTATCCTATTTTATTTTCTTCCAATAGCTTGTAAGTTATTCACTTTACTCTGTCATTTTAGATGTAATTTTTAACATTTTAACATGAATCCAGACTTTACAAAGCCCAGATTTAACCAATATCATAGCCTTCCTCTCAAATAATAAATAACCTTGGAACAAATTGCCTCCACAAACCTTTTCTACACAGTTCTGTCTTCTTCCCCCTTGCTTCTTTGTGCGCATTTATGTTTGCTATTTGAAAGAATTTCCTGAAAGTAAAAGTGAGATTTTTTAGAAGGCTGACATGAGGGCAGCAATAGTAGACTTTCACGTGACTCCTGTCCCACCACCTTGAGCTGTGTGGTTTAGGCAACTTACTTAATCTCTCTGAACCTCAATCTCTTGCTTTGTAAAGTGGGGATGACAGTATCTACCTTCCAGAGCCATAGTGAGCATTGAAGGTAATAGATGCAAAGCAGCAGCACATAGGCAGGGCTCAGACATCATAGTTATTATTATATAAATAACCCCAAATGGAGGGCCTGGGCCCTCTGCCTTCTTCAAAGATAATAATCTGAACTAAACCACAACATCACACAAACACCTCCCAGCACCCAGATAGTTTAGACATAGCTCCACCTCTTTGTAAGAGATAATCTTCAACAGATAGGTGAAAAGCATGCTCCTTCCTGAAGATTATGATTCTGGGTGTTGGAAAAGCACTGAACTAGGAGTCAGGGAACCTGGTGATCTGTTGTAATCCAAGGCTTGCCACAAACTTGTGGAATGACCACGGGCCCAGTGTTCTTATCTATAAAATGTAGAGGTTGGCCTAAATGATCTTTGAGGTCTCTTCTAGTTCTCATATTCTATGATACCATTAAAAGGGATGTTCTACATCCCTTTTGCACCCAAACCACTTACTTTCTATAAGGCCTAAACTGCTGGTTTGGGTTTCCCAAGGAAGCGAGAGACAACCTTCGATATTAGGCATATCTTTGGAGTTCTTATTAAACTGTAAACCTCACCTCACTATCAAAGATAGCCTCTGGCTCCAACATCCTCTTTCCAATCTCCCATAGGGATTTCCTCTGGGAGTCAACGAGCTTAAGGTGAAATTTGGCTAGGGGTCTGGGAGGAATTCTTTTCATTTCATATTGCAGACAGAGCATTTGAAATGAGAAGGGACCACAGGGAGCCAGTGAGTGGAACAAGAGGAAGATTCGGGTCTCTGACACCCAGAATCTATCTGATTCTGACACAGAAGATGAACCACGTTAGAGCAAGAACCAGATCCCTCTTTACCCAGTGGCCCAAGCTCTTGATGCATACCTGTGTCCCTTGTAAATCTCAATGAATCATCATCTAGACATTTCCTGTGCTCCGTGCATTATTCTAATCTTCACTGGGTAAAAGTGGAGCTTAAAGCTTTGATATATGGATAGGAAAGAGAAGAGGGATGAAGCCTTTACCCAGGGCTGGCTGGGCTAAGAGTAAAACAACTTCGCCTTGATTCACCCAAAGGGCCAAGAATCTTATCTTGGAGTCGGTCCACATCCTTTATAAGCCCCCTTTTTCCTTTATCTTTCGTGTTGCTCACATAGGCTTCAGGGGCCAGATGAGTCTTCTCTCGCATTGAACATCAGAGAAAAAAAACGACGACAAAAAGTTACATCAGATTAAAAAAACAACGACAAAAAAAAAACCCACAAACGTTTCTCACCCACCCACCTTTCCTCCAGTCAATGACGTTTTCACTGCACCCTGTTAGACGCTGAGTGAGGAAGCGTCTGGGCACAAACCGCTGTGGATGCAGATTGAGCAGCGCTCACTGTGCACTGGAGGCATGGGGGTCCTGTCTTCACCAAGGGGGCAGATGGAGAGGGGGCAGAGCGAGCAGCCAGGGCTTCACTCACTGGAAACTCTCATACTCCAAGTGCGGCCTAGGGATCTGCAGCCCCAGCATCATGTAGGCGCTTGTTAGAAATAGTCTCAATGTCCACACCTGCCCTGACAAATCCCAATCTGCAGGATCCCGGGGGCTCTGCACACACACTGCTGTGAACAACCTCGGCATCCGTCCTGCCGGCTCTAGAGCAGCCAACCAGGATATCCTTCTTCTTCAGCGGTGATGTCCGCTCTCTAAAATAACTGTCCCCCACATCTCCTTCCAGGGTTGGTATTTCTGGTTAACTCAAGGGACACAAAAATAGCTCAGGGAAAAATTAATTTTAGTTCTACTCCAGTTCTAATAATGAAGTGGTAAAAATTAAAGAGACAGCTTTCAGATTATGGGAGTGGAACTGCAGGTATGTGGCAAAATCGAAGAAAGAGGGCTCATGATTCCACAGCAGGGAAGAGCCGCTGGCCTGCCCAGGCTGCTGTTTATCTTTACTGTGAATAGGGCGGGGCCTCTTTTTTGTTTGTTTGTTTTGTTTTGTTTTCACTTAACCTCAGTGGCAAGAAAAATGGGGCCTCTTGCCAGGAGGGGCAGAGAGTGACGCCGAAGGCAAAGACCACCTCATTTCACGAAGTTCCTCGTCTTTTATTTGAAATCCAAGACATAGAAGCTGCACATTTGTCCTTCTGGGAAGAGTGACGAGTGACAGAGTGGAGTCGAACACTCGAAAGGAGAGAGCAGGTGCCTGGGAGTCAGAAAAGCTGGCTTGAATTCCTAAATCTGTCGCTGTTTGTCCTGGGTGAGGTCGTTCTGGTCATCTATGGCAGGAGGACTACAAATGCCTGGCTTTTCCCTTTCTAGTGGGCACACAAGGAGACAGAGAAGTTGAATCTTTAGCAATCCTTTGAAGGGGAAACCCCACAGTGCAAAGAGAAGCATTGTCGAGGGCCCTTCATCTGCACCCTCTGTTCTCCCAGACCTGTTCCATGATGCATTCCAGAGAAGGTGGCTCTCCGTCACTGTCACTTGTGATTGCCAAGGCGTCAGCCAGACAAGCAAAAGCTCCCAAGGGGCATTACCCTTCAGCTGCATACAGAACTCCTAGAGGCAACAAATCCACAAGGAAAGATACACCCATGATCGTGTATTTCAGCCACGATGATGGAGGTGAGGTGGAAAAGGACGAGGAACAAGTGGGATTCTGCCCGTGTCTGTCTAATGAGCATCCACAGCAAAAGCCAACGTAAGATGTGAAACACGCTCAACACCAGAAGAGCTCGGTTTGACTCTGTCTTGGTGTGGGTCCCAGGCCAAAGCCCTCGGCATTTTCAGGATTAATGATAACTGCTGGCTGTCTCTTTTTCCCTCAGCCCACATAAAAGGCACAAAAACTAGAGAGGAAGGCCACATCACCGCAGAGCCCGTGGTTCAGGATTCTCCTCCTGGGAGCCCCGATTTCTTTTCTTTTCTCACCTTAACAGTGTCCAGAGTACTTTTATTGCCGGAATAGAGATACAGCCTGCTCAGAGCCTCACGTGGGGCCCACCACTCAGAACGAAGGGAGAGACAGATACTAAGCATGTGTGCAACAGAGAAAATCCAGCCCACAGAAACCGTCTGCAAGAGCAGCTCTGTCCAGCCTGAATGTGGCTTTGGGAAGCCCACCTAGAACTTGGCCTGCCGCCAGTCGCCCACTCAGAGCCTACTGCCATGAAGGCAGGCCCTGACTCTCCATCCCTGCCCGCACAGGGAGACCCAGGGCAAACAGAAAGTCCCTAGCGGGGGCCCAAGGAACCCCTGGCTTTCTCAGGGTCCCATTCAAGTTTCTGGGCTAGTCCTGCAGACTAAATACCACTCAGTTGCCTCGTGGGAGTAGGTGATGGACAGGGTGGAGAGGAGCCCCACTGCTTCTCAGCCCTGTGCCAACCCCTTTGGGTGAGACTCTAGTGCAGGGTTGGGAGCCCCAATTTCTAAGCCTTGAGTGTTTACCACCCTACACCCCCACCTCCAACTCCCGAATTGATCATCTCAAATTTTCCCAGTCCGTAGGCACCAGACACATCAAATACTCTCAGAAAGGAAGGTGACGTCTACATCCAGAATTGTGCCAATACTTTAAAATAACAGGGAGAAAAATATTCCCCTTCCCCTCTTCTAAGGAAAATTCTGTCTGCCTCCCAAGCTCCCAGGTCCCTTGTGGTGTGAGCTGGGGGAGTGCGTAGAGCTGGGAATTGGAAACTATTCCGGAAGAGAATGATTTATGTAGAGAAGACCCATTGGGAGAAGCAGGAAGTGGGTCTGGAAAGACAGGAGGAAGTGTAAAGGCAGAGAAAAGCCCTTGTTAGCTGAATTTTGAGAAGTAATTTTTAGCATTGTTAGTGAGTAAAACTAGAGAATGAGGACAGTTGTATGCTGTCTTAAAAAATAAAAGAATGATAATATAGGGAAAGATGATTTCAACATTTTGGAGTCATATAAATGGAATCCTCCTTTGTTATTACTGTGCAAGACTTTTAGACAAATTATTTTTTATTCTTTTTTTGGATGTTGTTCTGTTGCTGCTTTTATAACACTACACTGAGAAGGGCTAAAAAAAATCCCAAATTTATTCCTATTAGATTGAAAAAGAGCAATCCTCCAGCGTACCTTTCCACACACTCTTCTACCTCCTGCTGCCTTCAGGTGATGTTTGGCACTTCCTGGCAAGGCCTTTCAGGGAAAAGGATTATAGCCAAGCTCTTTAGTGGTTACTGAGCTACAGACCTAGAGGTGTCATGTTCCTAAAATTCCAGGAAAGATTCTTTATGAAAGGAAAGTCTGTGAGAATAAGAAGTTCTGGAACTTCCCCTTGTCCCCGCATGACCTCTTCAGACACTCGGGCTAATTTATGATGACTCTGAAAATGCCCATGACCTCATCTAGAAAAACGCACTCTCATGGAATTCAAGAGTTTCTAAGGGCACAAAATAGCTTCCAAGACAATTTGGTTCCTTCTTTTCAAATTGATGTGTTTAGAAATGTTCTCGGCTTGTGATTGACATCTCAGATTCCAAAAACATCTGAGGTCAATCCTGGCTACTTGTGCTAATGAATAATTACAAAAGAGTTGCTAAGTGTGCTTCTTGTTGATTTTGCTGAGTTAAAATTACTTATAAAGAAATGCACAGATCTGAGGCTTACAATTTGATGAGTTTTGACAAATGTGTACAGCTGCAAAAACGTTTTCATCACTTCTGCCTTCTGGTCAGTACCCACCTACCACAAGAAACCACTGGCTGCTTTCTGTCTCTGGATATAACTTTTGTCTTTTTTTGAACTTCATATAAACGAAAGCAAAGTGTATGCACTACTTCATGTTTAGCTTATTTTGTTCAACACAACATTTTTGAGATTGATCAATATTGCCTGTATCAATAGTTCATTATTTTTTATTTTTGAGTGGTTTCTATAGTATGACTATATCATAAGCTACTTGTCTCTTCTCCCAATGATGGATATTTGAATTATTGAGTTGGTTATTATTAATAAAGCTTCTATGTCCTACAATGGAAGGGGCTTAATAAAAGAAATAAGTTACTATAAATATTTTATAAAAGTCTTTCTGTAGACACATCCCTTCATTCCTCTTAGATAAATACCTAGAAGTAGAATTGCTGAATTGTAGGGTAGGTATATATTTAACTTCAATAAAAATACTTTCTTTTTTTGTTTTTTTTTGTTTGTTTCTTTGTTTGTTTTTGAGACAGAGTCTCACTCTGTTGCCCAGGCTGGAGTGCAGTGACGTGATCTCAGCTCACTGCAACCTCTGCCTCCTTAGTAGAGAAAGGGTTTCACCATGTTGACCAGGCTGGTCTCGAACTCCTGACTTAAAATGATCCACCTGCCTCAGCCTCCTAAAGTGCTGAGATTACACGCGTAAGCCACCATGCCTGGCCAAAATACTTCCGAATAGTGTTCCAAAGTAATTACATTACTTACACTGCCACCAGTAATGTAAGAGAGTTCCGGTAGTTCTACTTCCTCTCCAGTATTTGATGTATCAGTCTTTTATCCATTTCCTCCATTTCCCCAATGGGCTATCTCATCATGGTTTTTGACTTGCATTTTATTGATATCTGATGTTAAACATACTTTCAAGTGTTTATTGATAGTCATGTATCTTCTTTGGGGAAGTGACTGTTCAAGTCTTTGCTCATTTATTGGGCTGTTTGCCTTCTACTATTGCTTTGTTTTTCCTTATATATTCCAGACACAAGTATTTGTGACAAATATATATATATATATTGCAAATATTTTCTCTCAGTCTATCATTTACTTTTTCATTTTTTTTTTTTTTTTTTTTTTTTTGAGATGGAGTCTCACTCTGTCGCCCAGGCTGGAGTGCAGTGGTGCAATCTGGGCTCACTGCAAGCTCCACTTCCCAAGTTCACGCTATTCTCCTGCCTCAGCCTCCCCAGCAGCTGGGACTACAGGCACATGCTGCCATGCCTGGCTAATTTTTTTGTATTTTTAGTAGAGACAGGGTTTCACCGTGTTAGCCAGGATGGTCTCGATCTCCTGACCTTGTGATCTGCCCGCCTCGGCCTCCCAAAGTGCTGGGATTACAGGCATGAGCCACCACACCCGGTCTACTTTTTCATTTTCTTAATGTCTCTGGATGAGTAGACATTCTCAATTTTTTTCTTTTATAGTTAGTGCTTTTGCATCCTTTATAAGCAATCTTTGCCTATCTCCAACTTGCAAAGTCATTTGCCTTAATTTTCTTCTGAAATCTTTTGTAGTTTTGCCTTTTATGGTTACATCTATAAGGTATAGACCTAGTATATAGATCTTTATCTTTATATATATGATAAAATTCTTGCATAAGGTGTGAGTTTTTTCTCATACATTTATCCATTTGCTCCAGAAGCATTTGTTGAAAAGATTTTTCCTTTCTCATTGAATTTCCTTGGCACATTTATTTGTTTAAAAAATATCAGTTGAACAAACATGAGTTGAGTCCTTTTCAGGACTTTCTGCTCTGTTTCATTACTGTTTGTCCTTATGCTAATACTATGCTGCCTTGATTTCCATAGTTTTATAGAATGCCTGAATATCAGATGTCATGAATCCTCCAAATGTGTACACATTTACAATTGTCTTAGATATTCTAGGTCTTTTGTGTTTCTAAGGAGCTTTTAGAAATAACTTCCTGTGATGACTGAAAAAGGGAAACTGTGCCACTATTTGTACCATCATCTTCACCAAAATCTAAAAATGCTTTTTATGATGTATGGAGACACTCTTCCTGTTTGTTTCAGTGGACACTCCTTGCAGATGTAAAAAACTGAGAAAGCTCACTTTTGGAAAGTGATCTAAAGAGTGTCATTGAAGTGAATTTTAAGTAGGCACAATGATTGTTTTCATGGTTGCTGTTGGATCATATCTCAGGAGCTGGAATGACAGACATTATTGAACAAAGAAATCGGGATAGTGGAACTTAAAGGGCTTCATCTCAGTGCTTTCATAAGTATGAAGTGCATATATTTATAATTTTCACTAATCACAGGATAAATATAAAATTGATTCATTAAAAACGTTTCGTAAGAATTCAAAGGACATAGAATTTTGTGAAATGTAGTAGTTTTACTTAAGTGCCTTTTCTCTACTTCTGCCCCACAGCCAATTTTTTATAAACCAGTTGATACATAAGTAGTTTTGGGGGGATGACACATTACTTATACATTTTCTATATAGTAAACATGTATGTGTATGTGTGTGGGTGTGTATCTAATTACTTCGTTGGAGTGATTCCTATGGTTTGGAACTGCTGGGGCCAAGTTTATGCAAAAATCTACATTTTTGAGTAAACTGCCCATGACTCTAGTAAGTTTCCACAGTATTTGAGAATTCTTCATTTCCTAAAGCTGTACAAACATCAGATAATCAATATTTGTAAGGATCGATAATATAATTTATAATGAAATTGCTTTCTCAGCTATTAACGTTAACTACATCATCTTCATATAGCCTTATAACTCATTTGTGCTATTCCATTTTCCTCTGTTCCTTTTATTTTCACTTCCCTTGTAATGTTAGTCTCTTTGTACTGATTTCTGAAGAGTTCATTTATGATTAAAGATGTTAACATTTTGTCTAGAATTGCAAATATGTTTTTTCTCATTCATTTTACTATGGTGTTTTATTTTTTGGTTATACAGAAGTTGTATATTGAAATATAATCTTGTTCTGTTTTATGAAAAAAAAGAAATAACTTCCAAATTTCTACTAAAAATTGTGTTGGAGTTTTAAACTGCAGTTGCCTTGAATTAATTGATCAATTTAAGGTGAATAGATTTTTTAAATGAATGTTCCAATCTATAAAGATAGTATATTTTTCCATTTGCTTAATTCTTTTAAAATATGTCTCAGCAATATTTCAGAGTTTTCAGTTTAGTGGTATTACAAGTTTTTGGTAGACTTATTTACAAACATTTTATGTTTTTTGATGTAATTGTAAATACAATTGTTTTTAAATTTTTAATTTTCTAATTGGTTGTGCCAGTATATAGAACTACAAGTGATGCATATATATATATACATATATACACACATATATACATATATATACACATATATATATTGAAATTGCTAACTTGCTAAATTCTAGTAGTCATTGTGCAGATTCCTCAGTAATTTTATGTAAACAATCATGTTATCTGAGAATAATGTTCCTTATCTTGAAATCTACTTCCTGATATTAATATAACCATACCAGCTTCCTTTGCTTATCTTTGTAGATTATATCTTTTTCTATCCTTTTTTCTCAACCCATCATTTTTATTGTATTTAAAGTGTGTTCTCTTGAAGACAGCATATAGTTGGGCCCTGCTGTTTAATCCAGTCTGAAAGTTTCTATCTTTTAAAGTATGGATTTTTGTCCATTTATATTTAATGTAATTACTGATGGGGTTGGCTTCAAGTCTACCTTCTTGCTATCTGTTTCTTAGTTGTTCCTTTTCTATTTTTATTACTCTTTTCTTCCTTTTCTCTCTTCAGTTTGGCTAACCAAACAAATTTAATATTCTTTTTAGCTACACTCTTTGTGGTATTATTTGGTGGTTTCTCTAGGCTATTCAGTATGCATCCTTACCTTATCACAATCTACTTACTTAATATTGTACCATTTTCTATATGATATAAAAACCTAAAACAGTACAATTCCATTCTCCTAACTTTTATACTAGAACTGCTGTATATTTTACATTTACATGTTCAACAGAACCCACCATACCATATTATTATTTTTGTTTTAAACAGTTGTCTTTCAAAGATGTTAAAAACAAAAAGTGGTCTTTTCACTTATCTAAATATTTACCAGTGTTCTTTATTACTTCATGTCGATTTATGTTTCTAGCTAGTGTAATTTCTCTGTTGCTTGAAAATTTTTCTTTAACCTAATGCAGATGTGCCATAATTCTCTAAGCTTTCTTTTATCTGAAAATATACTAAATTCACCCTCATTTTTGGAGGATATAGTCTCTAGGTAGATTTCAAGGCTGACAGGTTTTTTTCTTTTAAAACTTTGAATATGTTGTGCCATTATTTTCTGCTTCCATTGTTTCTGTTGAGAAGTCAGTTGTTATTCATCATTGTTCCCCTGTAGGTATGTGTCCTTTCCCTCTGGCCACTTTTAAGATTTTCTCATTATCTTTGGTTTTCAGCAGTTTAGCTGTGATGTATCTAGATGTGCTTTTCTTTATATGTATCCTGCTTGGTGCAGTGAACATCTGCATCTGTAAATCAGTATCTGTCTTCAAATTTCAAAAATTTTTGGCCATTATTTCTTCATATATTTTTTCTGCTCCATTCTGTCTCTCCTCTATCCTTGGGAATTCAATTAAATGTAGGTTAGGCTATTTGATATTGTCTCACAGCATGCCAAAGGTCCATTCTTTTTCAAATTTCTTGTGTTCATCAGTTTGGATAATTTCTATTGATTTGCCTTCAAGCCCCAGCTAGGCTCATTTCAGACATTGTAACTTTTAGTTTTAATTTCTTATTTTTAAAAATATTGGCTGGGCATGGTGGCTCACACCTGTAATCCCAGCACTTTGGGAGGCCAAGGCAGGTGGATCACCTGAGGTCAGGAATTCGAGACTAGCCTGGCCAACATGGTGAAACCCCGTCTCTACTAAAGATACAAAAATTAGTCACGTATGATGGCATGTGCCTGTAATCCAAGCTATTTGGGAGGCTGAGGCAGGAGAATCACTTGAACCTTGGAGGCAGAGGTTTCAGTGAGCCAAGATTGCACCACTACACTCCAGCCTGGGCAACAGAGCAAGACTCCATCTCAAAAAAAAATTACTTGTTTTCATTTATCTACTGAAATATCCTATTGTTTCACTCATAATCATTTTTTCTTTAAATTAGCAGTTGGAAATTTTTTTCTGAAAGGGCCAGAGAATAAATATTTTAGACTACCTGGCAATGTTACTCCACTGCAACTACTCAACTCTGCCATTATAGCAGAAAAGCAGCCATAGACAAAATGTAATAAATGGGTGTGTCTTTCTTCCAATAAAACTTTATTTATAAAAATAAACCACTGAGCACAGTGGCTCACTCTTGTAATCCTAGCACTTTGGGAGGCCGAGGCAGGTGGATCACCTGAGGTCAGGAGTTCGAGACCAGCTTGGCCATCGTGGTGAAACCTCATCTCTACTAAAAACACAAAAATTAGCTGGACATGTTGGCGCACACCTGTAATCCCAGCTACTTGGGAGGCTGAGGCAGGAGAATCACTTAAACCTGGGGGGCAGAGGTTGCAGTGAGCCAAGATCACACCATTGCACTCCAGCCTGGGCAACAAGAGGGAAACTCTGTCTCAAAAATAAATAAATAAATAAATAAATAAATAAATAAATAAATAAATAAATGGCAGCAAATCTGCAGGTCATAGTTTAGTGACCTCTGCTTTAAGTCATTGAGCACACTTATTACAACTGTTTTAAATTCCTTTTGTGCTAATTCCAAAATCTGAGTCATTTTAGGGGTCTTTTTTTTTTTTTGAGACAGACTCTCACTCACTCTGTAACTCAGGCAGGGGTGCTCAGCTCACTGCAACCTCCACCCTCCAGGCTCAAGCAATTCTCTTGCCTCTGCCTCCCAAGTACCTGGGACTACAGACATGTGCCACCACACTTGGCTGATTTTTTGTATTTTTAGTATAGATGGGGTGTCACCATGTTGGCCAGGCTGGTCTCTAACTCCTGACCTCAGGCGATCCACCTGCCTTGTGCCCCCAAAGTGCTGGGATTACAGGCATGAGCCATCGCACCCAATTTTACGGGTCTGTTTCTATTGAGCACTTTTTTGAGTAGGTCAAGTAAGTCACATTTTCCTGTTTCTTCACATGTCTAGATTTTCTTTTAACTTGCTGGATATTATGAACTATACATTATAAAGGGTCTGGATTATCTTGTGGTCCTTTAAAAGGTAATGCATTTTGCTCTGACAGGCAGTTAAATGACTAGTGCATCCTCTTGTCTATTAGGCTTGGTTTTAATCTTTGTAAGGGCAGGTCTATTTTGGTTTTGAAATTCATCCTAGGGATGTCTCTTTCTCTAGAGCAGGATTGGAAAACTACAACCCACAGCTCAGACACCTGTTTTCGTAAATAAAACTTAGTATAACTACTCTTCTCTCAGCTCTCACAATGGACAATCAGGGCTAAGTCTCACTGAGTTCTGCCCTGTTCAGGTTCAGACCAGCTCTTGGCTAAGAATCTAGGGAGGTGGACCCCTATACATATTTTTGGGGCGCCCTTCATGCAGTGCCCTCTCCAGAGCCCCACCCCACAAATTCCAGTCATGTCACATCAATGAGAGCACCACTCTGCTTGGGTTCCACCTGGGTGCTGCCTGGGAGGAAAGCACCCCAGGAAGGAAGCCAGGGCAATAGTGGGCACCTCTCATGTGTTTCCCTCCTCCCAAATCATGTAGTCCTGAGCTGCTGTTGTTTAGTACCTGAAAGCACTTGTTGCATACATTTGGGCTGGTTTTATAGCTGTTTCAGCAGAAACGTAAGTTTTGGTCCCAGTTACTCTGTGATGGCTGGAAGCAGAAGTCTTCACTGGTTTTTCTAATTATTATCCCTGTCTTGCTTTAGCAACAGATTTATCTTCTGATACTTAAAATATTGGTTGGTGTTGATCTATAATAAGTGCCAACAAATGGTACTAGTGATATGAGAAGTACAGAGAGACAACCTTTTGCAGGAGTTAAAGGTTAAGGTAAACTTCAGTCCAGCCTCCATCTGAATTACCATTCTCTTCTTCTGGACAGTGAGAAAAAGGAAAGGAACAGAACTACCAACTATTCCATGCCTGTTATTTTCTGGGCTTTCTTCAAGTTACCTTAGTATATTATTTGCTATAATCATTAAATCAATAAAATAATAATTATTACACCACGAAGCTGAGCCCTGGAGAAGTAAAATAATAAAACTATGTAGCTTGTAAGCTGCTGGAGCTAGAAGTCAGAAACTCATCTTTCTCCCTTCCCACCATGCTGCTGCTGTTGCCTTATCATGAGATTACCAGCATTTATTCAGCGCTTATGTTGCCTGTTCCACTGTAATTTCTGGCCCGTGGAGCCCATTTAAATTGCTTTTGCTTAGTCCCTTGTTGGTTAGAGATGGGCCAAGCTGTCTGATTTCTCCCTACCTTCGGCTTTTTTTTTTTTTTTTTTTTTTTTTTTGGAGACAGTCTCGCTGTGTCTCCCAGGCTGGAGTGCAGTGGCATGATCTCGGCTCACTGCAACCTCTGCCTCCTGGGTTCAAGCGATTCTCCTGCCTCAGCCTCGCAAGTAACTGGGACCACAGGCACATGCCACCATGTTCGGCTAATTTTTTTGTATTTTTAGTAGAGACTGTGGTTTTCACCATGCTGGCCAGGCTGATTTTGAACTGCTGATCTCATGTGATCTACCCGCCTTGGCCTCCCAAAGTGCTGGAATTACAGGCATGAGCCATTGCACCCAGCCTCCCTACCTTCAGTTCTTAGGAGAGACAGGAGAGTCCTGAGCCACTGGATGGGGATGGTCTTCCGGAGGACAAGGTGCTGGGCAGAGTCTAAGGGCACAGAGAAGCTTCACTCAGCCTGGACAACCAATACACAACCGGCCAACCCACAGCCATGAGTACAGCCAGCAGCCGTGATTAGCCTCCGTGTGGGCTTCCATTGATGGAGAGGCCACAGACTCCTGCTTTCCTGCCTCTTCCTGTCCCTGTCATCTCCCCGTCCACTTCCTTTATCCAGCATGTGATATTTCCCCCCAAAATCTAATCTCTTAAAGCAGAGAACTTGTTGCAAAGTTGGCAATGGAATTATTTTTCTGATTAGGCCTGTGCCACTTTTCCTTTTAATAGTTTGATGTTTGACCGCTGTTTCTGGTGCCTTTAGTGAGATACCAGAGTCCATTTTTCAGGCTGAGGGAGGGTAAGGTCTTCATAATGTAAGAAGGTATTTGGTGAACTCAGAGGTGGGCAGGTGGGTGAGAAATACACATTTCCTATTTGCCAGACATTGAGTGAAGCACTTTCTGTATCTTTCTCAAAAAATGGCACAGTCATTAATTATAGAAAGTCTAACAATTCGTATATCCTAAAAAGTATTTTGTACAGACACATTTTGCCCCTCAATTAAATGTACGTAACTTTGCTCCTTCCTTTCTTCACATACCTTGACCCTCCTCTCTCCGTACTTGCTTGACATGAGGCATATTCGGAATAAAACCTCATTAATTTCTACTCATCTAGTTTGAAATACATTGTGCTTTGGTTGTAGTTAACTTTTGAGCCAGCTCTGATACAAAGTTTTCTAAAGAACAATGGTAGCAGCCTTAGTTGCTTTCTCACAAAAAGTAGGGCATGCCGTCTTTTAAATAAAGTGAAGAAATATGTGATTAAGTCATTATAGGATTAAATATGTGAGTACTTGCCCGGGGCCTCTTGAGTTCCTAAGAGGCTTCTTTTGCTTTGCAGAGCTCTGTGACGATGACCCGCCAGAGATCGCACATGCCACATTCAAAGCCGTGGCTTACAAGGAAGGAACCATGTTGAACTGTGAATGCAAGAGAGGTTTCCGCAGAATCAAAAGCGGGTCACCCTATATGCTCTGTACAGGAAACTCTAGCCACTCGTCCTGGGACAACCAATGTCAGTGCACAAGCTCTGGTAAGTGTCCCTTCTGTGACTACCAAGAACAAGAGAACTGCAGCAAAGAGTGAGACAGAGCCCAGCTTTTGTTCACTCAGCCCTATAGACACAAATGGGCCAGTCCAGTGTACAGGATAACTAATTTTAGTGGTTCCTGAAATAGTCATTTGCTAAACACAATTTTTTTTTTTTTTTTTTTTTTTTTTTGAGACAGAGTCTTACTCCGTTGCCTAGGCTGGAGTGCAATGGCACGCGATCTCGGCTCACTGCAACTTCCGCCTCCCAGCTTCAAGTGATTCTCCTGCCTCAGCCTCCTGAGTAGCTGGGATTATAGGCACCCTCCACCATGCCTGGCTAATTTTTTCATTTTTAATAGAGATGGGGTTTCACCACGTTGGCCAGGCTGGTCTTGAACTCCTGACCTCGAGTAATCTGCCCGCCTCAGCCTCCCAAAGTGCTGGGATTACAGGCATGAGTCACCGTGCAAAGCCATCCAATTTTATTTTTATTTTTGAGACAGTCTCTCTCTGTCGCCCAGGCTGGAGTGCAGTGGTGCAATCTCAGCTCACTGCAAACTCCACCTCCTAGGTTCAAGTGATTCTCATGCCTCAGCTGCCCGAGTAGCTGGGACTACAGGTATTCACCACCATGTCTGGCTAATTTTTTTATTTTTAGCAAAGATAGGGTTTCACCATGTTGGCCAGGCTGGTCTTAAACTCCTGGGCTTAAGCAATCCTCTTGCTTCAGCCTCCCAAAGTGCTGGAATTATAGGTGTGAGCCACCACAACTGACCTAGACGCCCTCTTTTATCCTGAGCTAGAATTCTGATCATCCTTCTCATTGAGGCACTCAGACTCAACTCCTTTGCCAAACTCTTCACAATAGACAGGGCTGTTCTAGAAGTTTCCTTGTCATTGTGTTAAGATGGCGTCTCTAACTTTAAGCATTCTGAACGGCCTTAGGGAGCAAAGGATCATTGCATTGTGGAGTGAGATGACTCCTGCTGCTGTCAAACAACGCAGAGACAATTGATAGCAAGCAAGGAGTCCCTTTTGGTGAGATACACACACATACACACATAACATACATGACATACACAGACATGCATCCACATGCTCAAAAACACGTCGTGGGCATTGCCATGTGCACCTGAATACCCAGAGGCCGGTGCTGGGAGGGCATGCTCTGGTTTCGTATTTGTAAGCTCAGCAGCCAGACACCGCCAGATGCATCGTGGGCACTGGAGAGGTGTGCTGCTCAAGTGAATGAATACATGAACAGTGTTTTCTGTGAAGCATTTGTGAAATTATCTGCATCATTCCATCTATATTTTCTAGCCGCTCGGAACACAACAAAACAAGTGACACCTCAACCTGAAGAACGGAAAGAAAGAAAAACCACAGAAATGCAAAGTCCAATGCAGCCGGTGGACCAAGCGAGCCTTCCAGGTAAGAGATGAATCTGTCCTCCAGCTAACTCCTGTGAGCATACCCTTCTCTTGCAGGCCGATGATGTGTACCCAAAGGAAGAAAGTCTGCCCTGCCTTCTATAAACACATGCATGTGGCTCCCTCCTCCCAAGACATCATTGCAGACAAGAACTAGTGCAGAGTTGCTCAAAGGCTGTCTGCTCAGCGACAAGCCAATCTGACAGCAGCCAATCCAGGTCTGGGCTTACTCCCTGGTTTGGTAACTGGCCAAATAGAATTCAACCCAAATTCAACTCAACTTAAAAGCATCTGTTGGGTCTGTGTGCCAGGCCCTGCTGATAGAAGACACAAACAAGAGTGTGACAACAATCCCTGCCCTCTAGGAAACGCTCTGCGTCTTCCCCTTAAGCCCAAGACAACGCGCAGCAAAACAATTATTTGCTTCCCGGTATTTCTTCCAGGGCAAGGTTGTAAAATGTGCATGCCACACTTGTCTCAAAAGCTCCAGACACATGTGTCCCGGCCAGCAGTCTGTGCATGAGTGGGCACTGTGGCTGTCCCTTGTCTGCCCTTAGCTTTCCCATGACTGAATCAGGATTCAGTCATGGTGTCAAGAAAATGGGCTGGGCGCAGTGACTCACACCTGTAATCCCGACACTGTGGGAGTCTGACGTGGGCAGATCACTTGAGGTCAGGAGTTCGAGACCAGCCTGGCCACCATGGTGAAACCCTGTCTCTACAATCATACAAAAATTTAGCTGGGCATGGTGGTGGGTGCCTGTAGTCCCAGCTACTCAGGAGGCCAAGGCATGAGAATTGCTTGAAATCAGGAGGCAGAGGTTGCAGTGAGCAGAGATTGCACCACTGCACTCCAGCCTGGGTGACACAGGAAGACTCTGTCCCCCTTCAAAAAACAAAACAAAAAAGGAAAAAGAAAAACAGAACCTGCTAGGAAGAATTGAGCTTTCTAAGGTCAGGCTAACCTTAGGAGACTTCAGAGCCCTTTGTTGATTTTACAACCTTACAAAAAACTGTATCAGATACCATCCCATTTGAGCCTGGTAATACAATCAGTCAGGACCAGGAAGGGTTACTTCAATTTACTGAAGAAACTGAGGTGCAGAAAAGATAAAAAGATTTGGCTAAGCTCACGTAGTATGGCTGGAATCAGACCTCAGGTCTCCCTGATTAGATGAGGAAACTTTCTGCTGATTACTTATTTTAAAAGAGTTTGAATTTACTTACAGCTTCCATTATTTTATGTTTTAAAACAGACTAATCTAGGGGCACAGTTGCAACACGATGTTCTTACTCCTTCCCCCTCCGACTTTGTCCTGGAATGGTGTTTCCAAGCACATTTGTTTGTTTTGTTCTACTTCCCCCATATCACCCTGCACAGTTATTGGAAGGCTTCAGAGAGGCCAATGCTTGTTGTCCTTTCTCGAAGGCTGGCTCTGCCTGAGGGATGTTTCTAAGATTGTCTCAGTTTGGGTGTTTTCATTGGAAAGAAGCAAACCCAATTCAAACATGTTCAGACAGTTATGAATTGTACTGGCTGCCAAACAACCTTTTATCCTGAGACCAAAACACAAGTTCAGTCGTGATGTTCAAGGCGCCACATGGCAGAAGCCAGCCTGGGACAGGCCCACCCAGCTTCCTGCTGGGGCAGAGGCTCTGTTGGGTATGCAGGGTTGGGGGGAGTCTGGAAGTTCCGAGCGCATGTGCAGTTTCACAGGCTGGGGTTAGAGGGCACATACAATTCCGTATGTCCAGGTTGGGGGCCGTGGGTGGGGAATTAGGAGATTTAATCAGAACAAGACATGGTCTCAGGCCACAGGTCAGTCAGGCCTGGGATGTAGTTGGGTGAGTGGAAAGTTCTGGGGATGGGAAATTTTGAGACATCTTGAAAGGGTGCACATGTGTCAACCTTCAGATGTGGCTTGATCAGAGATGGTGCTCCATTTCTCTGAGGTTCCCTCAGCCCGTCCCTCCTCCTGGCTTTGGTGTTGTCCCCAGTCCTTCCGCCATCATCCCAAGATGGCCCCCGCTGCCCCCAAGAATGCGCTTCCTCACTTGTCCAGCAGAAATCCAAGGTGGTCTTCATGCTCCATTGGCCCAAATAGGCTTGAGCCTTCCCTTGTGTCTCAGCTGAGACTGCCCCACCCACTCCTGTCCACTGTCAACCCCTGCACTGTCTTCCAAGAGGCAGCTGTGGCGTTCCTCTCTCGGGGCAGCACCAACCAGAATGAATCGCTCATTCCTCTGTGTTCCCATTGCCAATGTCTGCTATCCTTCACATGCCTTTATTACGCAATCCACTGTCCGCCCCTCGCAGGAGTGACAGGGTCTTCATGCCTTCCTGCAGGGCCTAGCAAACTTCCCCACGCTCTGACATTCCCAACATCTATTGGTTGAGTGAAAGGATGAGCAAGCAGTCAAAAGAGTGAGAACCAAGGTCCAGTCCCTAGCAAGAGGCAACCTGGACTCGCTCGCAGTGCTGTACCCAACTTACCTTCAGAGTGTTCTTTCCATCTTCCAGGTCACTGCAGGGAACCTCCACCATGGGAAAATGAAGCCACAGAGAGAATTTATCATTTCGTGGTGGGGCAGACGGTTTACTACCAGTGCGTCCAGGGATACAGGGCTCTACACAGAGGTCCTGCTGAGAGCGTCTGCAAAATGACCCATGGGAAGACAAGGTGGACCCAGCCCCAGCTCATATGCACAGGTGAAACGGAGACCAGTCAGTTTCCAGGTAGGGTGGCTGCCTTCTGGGGTCCACAACATTGCTTTCCTCCATCAGGCTGACCAGGGTAGAATCCCTGACCTCTCCTGCTGTGTGTCCTTGGACAAGCCCCTTGATCTCCCTGGGCTTCCATTTTTTCTCATTCTGAAAAAAAAAAAAAAAAATTAAATAGACCAGACAGACTCTAAGGGCTCCTTCAATGAAGGTCCCCCTGTGCCCTGAGTGGGGAGAAAGGTTGGAGACAGAAGAGAAGGAAAGATCTCTCCTAAGCACCCTAGATGTTGCCTCATAGTTGGTCCTGAGTCCACTACTTCTCTAAGCCACCAAGGCCTCCTCTGGCTCCAAGAGAAAGTCCAGTTTCCCACTCACACATTTTTCCTCTTACTGGTGATCGTGTAAATGCATGATCTGAACAGCGCTCAGTGGTCAGCCTGCTCCTTCCCCTTGTGCCATTCCCCAGCTGAGCTTGTAAAAATAAACATAAAATGTGCAGAGTCAGGACTTACTCAGTGCACATGCACACACACACACACACACACACACACAAACACACATGCAAACACTCAGCCCACCGAGGTCGAGGTCTCCTGCTGTCTTCCTTCTGAAATCTTATTAGTATCGCGACAATCAAAAGTGACTTACATGCAGGCTGGGCATGGTGGCTCACGCTTGTAATCCCAGCACTCTGGGAAGCCAAGGCGGGCAGATCACTTTAGGTCAGGAGTTCAAGACCAGCCTGGCCAACATGGTGAAACCCCGTCTCTACTAAAAATATAAAAATTATCTGGGCGTGGTGGTGGGTGCCTGTAATCCCAGTTACTTGGGAGTCTGAGGCAGGAGAATCACTTGAACCCAGGAGGTGGAGTTGCAGTGAGCTGAGATCACACCACTGCACTCCAGCGTGGGCAACAGCAAGACTCCGTCTCAAAGAAAAAAAAAAAAAGTGACTTACATTCAACCACAAGTATTCCTGGTTTTCTTGCTCACTGCACTTCTTATACTCCATGTCCGTCTCTTGGGTTCCCTAGGGAGGCTGTTTTGTTCCCTTAGCTGCCTCCCTGGAACACCCTGACAGCCAGGGAATGCCTGCTGCTTCCTTGGAAGAGGGTGAGATGCAGGGCAGAGCCAGGGTTGCCGACCCCTCAGGAGGAGTGGAGAGCCTAGCACAGAAGCAGCTGTCCCTTAGTGCATCTCTGCTCCATCCAATAGTTCAATGGTGTTGGTATTATTATGACCTGTTTCCAAGTCACAGATGGAAAGGACTGAGGAGGGAGGCTGGGGAGAAAGCATTGCTCAGAGTTTTGGGGACAGCCAGGGTCAGAGTTAGAATTCAGCCTTGTCTGCTCTGCTGAGACCACTTCACCGCTTCCCAGTGCCCCTGGTGTGGAACCATGTGGGGTGGCATCCCCGGAGAAATGCCCACACCAGGATTCCTGCCTCCTCGGGCGTATCTGGGGCCGGCTGCCTGGGGCAGGCGGGGTGGGAGTGAGGCCCTGACTCCTGTCTTTAGCTCCACCAGCATCACTCACTCTTTCCCCCAGGTGAAGAGAAGCCTCAGGCAAGCCCCGAAGGCCGTCCTGAGAGTGAGACTTCCTGCCTCGTCACAACAACAGGTGCGGGAGAAGACAAACGCTGGACCACAGAGGCCTAGTCCAAAAGGGCAGGGGTGGCCAGGAGCCAGGCTCAGGGAGATAGGCGGAGGTGACCTGTAGGGGAGAAGCCCACAGCAGCCTCCTCTCCCTCTGAGCAGGGACAGGGCCTCAGTGACCTACAGGCCCCAAAGCAAGTGTCAGAAAGAGGGAACCCAGGACCAGGACCAAGCACGGTCCCCAGGCAGAGATGCAACACCTGCCCTCACCGCCACCACGTGTCTCCCACCAGCCTCTGAGGTTTTCATTCACAGAGACGCCCTGACTTCCTTTAGCCTTGTGCTGTCCTAAAGTCATGATAGCAGGAGTGTCTATCTCTTTTTCACAGATTTTCAAATACAGACAGAAGTGGCTGCAACCATGGAGACGTTCATATTTACAACAGAGTACCAGGTAGCAGGTGAGTGGGGCACTGGCTTTGTGGACAAAATGTACACCAGGCTGAGATATGGACAGGTTGACTGGTTAGTAGGCTGGTTAGTTGGTTGGCTGGTAGGTTGGTTAGTTGGTTGGGAGGTTGATAGGTAGGTTGGTTAGTTGATTGGCAAGTTGGTTTGTAGGTTGGGAGGTTAGTTGGTTAGTTGGTTGGTTGCTTGGTTGGCAGGTTAGTTTGTATGTTGGTAGGTTAGTTGATTGGTTGGTAGGTTGGTAGATTGACAGGTTGGTTGGTTAGTTGGTTGGTAGTTTAGTGGGTTAGTTGGTTAGTTGGTTGGTAGTTGGTTGGTAAGCTGATAGGTTGGCTGTTTGGTAAGTTGGTTGGTAAGTTGATAGGTTGGTTGGTGGGTTGTTGGTAAGTTGATAGGTTGGTTGGTTGGTAGGTTGGTTGTTAGGGTGGTAGATTGGTAGGTTGGTTGGTAGTTTTGTTGGTAGTTTGGTTGGTTAGCTGGTTGGTTGATTGGTTAGTGAGGTGGTTGGTAGATTGGTAGATTGGTTGGTTGGTTAGTTGGTTGGTAGGTTAGTAGGTTGGTTAGTTGGTTAGTTGATTGGTAGGTTGGTTGGTTGACTGAAAGGACCCCTTCCTTACACTGCAAAATGTGTGAGTGAAAGACTAATCCAGATACTGACATAACTCAGAATCCCATGAACCAGTTACAGGATGCTGTGAGTGAAGTCTCAAGTCAGCCCTATCAGCTCCTCTCAAGCTGATCTGGAAGGGCTGTACCCCAGGCCTCTGCCAGGGGTCAAGAGTGGGAGGAAGGAGCCATGTAGCCAGGCAGAGAGGACAGGCTTCCAGAAACACTGCCATCGTTTCCTGGTAGGAGGGAAAAACAGACTCTGAGTCTGCATCTGCCTGGAAAGGAAATAAATGTCAGCTTCCAGAACCTCAGCAGAGTAGCATCTAGAAAACCTGAACCCTTTCAGGAGACATTAATGTGCTTCTCATCATCTTCATATTTCAACATTTCTTTTACCACGCACTCTCGGTGTCCTCAAATGAGGCCTGGCCTCTGGGCCTTTCTGAGGGGCTTGTGTGAGAGAAGGGTGCCGCCTGAGGGGAAGCTCCCTCCACCCTCACCCTGTCCTCCCCGCCCTGTTCCTCAGGACTCCTAGGAAATCCCATGGGGAGGGACCTGCCTCCTGAGACGGGGAAGAGAGGCTGCAGCCTCCGCCTTGCTCTTTGGGGATGTCCTCAGCCTGCCCTGTGGCCCTGGCTCCTGCTGCCCCCATGCCAAGCCCAGGGCCCTTTGCTGAACTCCCTCTCTCTATTGACAGTGGCCGGCTGTGTTTTCCTGCTGATCAGCGTCCTCCTCCTGAGTGGGCTCACCTGGCAGCGGAGACAGTAAGTGTGGCATCACCAAGGTAGCACACGGTCAGATCAAAGTCCTGCACCCAGCCCCGCCCTGCCCCCCCACACCCCCTCCATGCTCTCTCTAATCACCTGCAGTTCAGGGAGTGGCAAAGGGAGAGGCCAATCCATGCCTCGGAAAGAGTCAGTCAAAAAGAATGAAAGCACCGCCGGGTGCAGTGGCTCACGCTGGTAATCACAATATTTTGGGAGGCCAAGGCTGAGTGGATCACCTGAGGTCAGGAGTTTGAGACAAGTCTGGCCAACATGGCAAAACCCCATCTCTACTAAAAATACAAAAAATCAGTTGGGCATGGTGGCAGGCGCCTGTAATCCCAGCTACCCGGGAGGCTGAGGCAGGAAGATTACTTGAACCTGGAAAGCGGATGTTGCAGTGAACAGGAATCTCACCACTGCATTCCAGCCTGGGCGACAGAGCAAGACTTTGTCTCAAAAAAAAAAAAAAAAAAAAAAAAAAATTAAAGCACCAGGGAAACGGGAAGGCAAAGGAGCCTCACATTCATTGAGCACCCACTATACACCAGGCTTGATGCTTGTTTTATAAACATTATTGAAATCTACCTTCTCAGAAACCTTTGGAATAGCTGTGGCCTAGAGAGAGGCAACAGCTTGAAGAAGATGACACAGCAGAGGCCAGCACTGCAACTTGAATCTAGAGCCCATGATTTTCTCACCCAGCCCCTACCTATAGAGGACCCAGGGCAGCATCTATGCTGAGCTTTGCCTATCCTGTGCTCCCCACCCTCCCGTCCACAGAAGCTCACACCGGCATCCCCTTGACCAGGAATGTAACCCATGTGTGGTCTGTTTGCATTAGCTCAGATTTTCAACCCTGGATGTATCTTAGAACATCCAGGAGAGAGTCTTCTAAAATACCAGTGAGTGGCAAGATATGAGTAAATGCCACAGGAAAAGGAAGGCAGTCCAAAGGGCTGTGCTTCTCCTGTGGCTCGGTGTTATTCATAGCTGTGACATCTTTTAAGAGGGGTTTACAAGAGGGAAATCCTGTCACCAAAACCATTGTGACCCACTTTGAATTTGGGGGGAATCTTCATTTGCAACAATAGAAGAACAAATTTGTTGCAATAAGAAATATTTTTGTAGCTTATGTAGATTGTTCAGCCAAAAGAGCATAATAATTTAAAAAGTTAAAAGATAGGCCAGGTGTGGTGTCTCACGCCTGTAATCCCAGCACTTTGGGAGGCCAAGCAGGTGGTTACCTGAGGTCAGGAGCTCAGGACAAGCCTGGACAACATGGTGAAACCCTGTCTCTACTAAAAAATACAAAAATTAGCCGAGCATGGTGGCGGGCACCTGTAATCCCAGCTACTTGCGAGGCTGAGACAGGAGAATCACTTGAATCCAGGAGGCAGAGGTTTCAGTGAGCCGAGATTGCGCCACTGTACTCCAGCCTGGACAACAAGAGTGAAACTCTGTCTCAAAAAAAAAAAAAAAAAAAAAAAAAGGGTAAAAGATATCAATGCTTGGGCTCCAATCAGAATCTCTGGGGGTGAGCCCAAGACATCAGTACCTATCTTTAATTGAGATAAAATTCATCATTTAACTGTCATAAAGTATACAGTTCAGTGGTGTCTTAGCCCATTTTGTGCTACTGTAACAGGATGCCTGAGGCTGGGTAACTTATAAAGAACAGAGATTTATTTCTTACCGTTCTGGAGGCTGGGAAGTCTGAGGTCGAGGGGCCCCCACGTGTCAAGGGCCTTTGTGCTACGTCATCCTGTGGCAGAAGACGGAAGGGCAAGAGAGCAAGAGAGAGAGCAGGAGGGGCTGAACTCAGCTTTTATCACAAACCCACTCCTGCAATAACACCATTAATCCATTCATGAGGCAGAGCCCTCATGACCTGATCACCTCTTCAAGATCTCACCTGTCAACCTTGCTGGATTAGGGATTAAGTTTCCAACACCTGAGCTCTGGCGATCTATTCAAACCACAGTAAGTGGTATTTAGTATGTTTGCAATCTTGTATAGCCATCCCCACGGATTCCAGAACGCTTCCATCGTTCCCAAGAGAAGCCCCACACTGCCAAGTTCCCCATTCTCCCCAGCCCTGGGAAACCACCACTCTATGTCCCGTCTCTATGGATTTGCCTATTCTGGACATTTCTTGTAAATGGAATCATGTGGCCTTTTATGTCTGGGATAGTCGTACGTTTTAAAGCCCCTCAGATGTATCTAATACATATGCATCCAGGTTTGACAACCCTACACCAGGCCATTGGTTTTCAAACTTGAACTAGCACCAGAATCATCTGTAGGAACAGAAAGAAATGATAAATGTTTGAGATGATGGATATGCTAAATACCGTGGTCTGATCACTGTACGTTGTAGGTATCAAAGCATCCCTACGTGCCTCATAAATATGTATAACTATTATGTGTCAACTTAAAAACATTTGTTGAAAGAATCATCTGGAGGGCTTGTTAAAGCACAGATTGCTGGGTCCCACCTGTGGAGTCTCTGATGCAGTCATCTTGCTTAGGTCTGGGAATCTGCATTTCTATCAGGTTCCCAGGTGCTACTGATGCTGCGGTTCCAGGGAGCAGACTCTGAGGATCACCGCACTAGGCTAACAGCATTAAGAATCAGGGAAGCTGGCCAGACTCACGCTTGTAATCCCAGCACTTTGGGAGGCCGAGGCGGGCGGATTACTTGAGGTCAGGAGTTCGAGACCAGCCTGGCCAACATGAAGAAACCCCGTCTCTATTAAAAATACAAAAATTAGCTAGGTGTTGTGGTGCACACCTGTAATCCCAGCTACTTGGGAGGCTGATGCAGGAGAATCACTTGAACCCAGGAGGCGGAGGCTGCAGTGAGCTGAGATCGTACCACTGCACTCCACCCTGGGTGACACAGCAAGACTCTGTTTAAAAAAAAAAAAAAAGAAAGAATGAAAAAAGAAAAGAAAGAAAAAGAAAAAGTAAACTCTAGAAACTCACTCTGTCTCTCTCTTGATTAGCCTCCCTGACCCCTGCCAGCATACACTCTGGCCAACCCTAATACAAACTCCACAGTAAGACCCTGAGAAAATACAGATCCACTCCCCCAAAACCGAAGTGCTTAGCCCAGCCAGAGAGAAAAATAAAATCTCTTCCCTTCTTATATGGGTCATCAGGTCCATAACATACTTCTAATTTTCATCATGGGAATTAAAAAGTATAAATTACTGCAGTGTGAATGATAAGCCCCCCAGGGGTATTGTAGCAGGAATGATTCATATAACCAACAGTCTACCAGTTTCTCTAAGGGGTCAGCTGATTCCTAAGGTGTCATTTTAGGCTTCCAGGAGGGGAAGGATGTGACGTGGCTGACATGTTGTAGGTGTACTCAGTACTTGCATCCTCTCCTTCCTCAGGCTGAACACTTGACAAGCCTTAACACCTCGCAAGGATTTTTTTCATCGTTAGTTTGAAGACCAAAAGTCTTCGGGCCCAGAGGACAAAGCTACTTGGAAGTAGGAATGGTTCAGTGTTTATGTTGTGAAACAAATAACTGTGTAAACCTATGTGAGTTCCCACAAGGTCTCCCAGAATTACAATCTTTGGGGAGACTCAAACATACATAGAAATGACCCCTCTAGTCAGTTTGTCCAAAATCCTTCCTAGAATCTGGTATCAACTCATGGTGCCCTCTTGTGGCAACAGAAATGCTGCATTTGAATTACCCAAAGATTACCATAGCCCACCCAGCCAAATAGAGTTTTGTTTGGGGAAATATTTTTTGTTTGTTTTGGGCAATGACCAGGAGCCCGTGATGTGCTACAGAAGGCTCACAGTGGCTTGTGAGAGCCAGTGGTTAAATTTTCAGGACTTCTGCAAACTGGTTTTTAAGCCTAGCCATTATGGAAAATTAAAGTATTTAGGCTGGGAGCAGTAGCTCCTGTCTGTAATTCCTGCACTTTGGGAGACTAAGGTGAGAGCCTTGCTTGAGACCAGCCTGGGCAACAAAGCGAGACCTTGTCTCTACAAAAACATTTTAAAATTAGCTAGTCATGGTGGCACATACCTGTAGTCCCAGCTACTGGTAAGGGCGAGGTGGGAGAATCCCTTGAGTCCAGGAGTTCAAGGTTGCAGTGAGCTGTGATCATGCCACTGCACTTCAGCCTGGGTGACAGATTGAGACGCTGTCTCAAAAAAAACAAAATTAAGGTATTTAAATTTACAATTCAATAAATATATTAAAAACAAAGGCAAGAATTACTTACAACTGATCACTTCCTAATTATTTGCTACATTTTACTGTTGTCTTTGTTCCCTGGGTGGTTTACATCTATTGTGTCTGCATGGGGGAAATACTGTTTGACAGTGGCTACTGTGCATCTCTTCCCAACCGTGTGATCAGTGATGTCACACTGCCAGCTGGAAGCCGGGTGTGGAGGGAGGATTTACACCAGGGAAGATAGGCAGCCATCATCAGAGAGCTGCTTGTTAAACATCGCCAGCACACCTCTGCTTGCAGTCTTGTGCTACGGGAACTCTGTGCAAAGTAGGGAGTAATTAGAAATTCACATGAGCCAAATAATGACTGGGAAAAGGCTAAGACCATAGTGTCCAATACAGTAGCCACTAGCCACCTGTGGATGCTTAAGTGTCTTTAAACTCAAATAAATTAAATACAATTAAAAATTCAGTTCCTCGGTTAAGCGTTCCGTAGCCACAGGTGTCTGTGTTATTGGACAGCACAACTACAAAAGATTTCCATCATCTCAGAAAGTTCTATAGCACAGTGCTGGCTAGAAACTAAATGCTTGACAGCGTGCAAATCATTTAGCACAGTTAGCTGCTGTTTATTATTCCTGTTCCACAGCTATTGTCTGCTATATAAAAACTTAGGCCAGGCACAGTGGCTCACACCTGTAATCCCAGCACTTTGGAAGGCCGAGGCGGGCAGATCACAAGGTCAGGAGTTCGAGACCAGCCTGGCCAACATAGCGAAACCCCCACCTCTACTAAAAATACAAAAATTAGCCAGGCGTGATGGCGCGCGCACTGGGTTTAGAGTGGGGACCACATTTTTTTGGTGCCATGTTACACATATGACCGTGACTTTGTTACACCACTACAGGAAGAAGAGTAGAAGAACAATCTAGAAAACCAAAAGAACAAGAACTTCTCGGTAAGAAGCCGAGAACAGACAACAGAAGTCATGAAGCCCAAGCGAAATCAAAGGTGCTAAATGCTCGCCCAGGAGACATGCCTTGTGCTTGCCTGGGTTTTGAAAGCTCTGAAGTCACATCACAGGACACAGGGCAGTGGCAACCTTTCTATGCCAGCTCAGTCCCATCAGAGAGCGAGCACTACCCTTACTTCTAAACAGCAATTTCACCATTGAAGAGGAAGGTCAAAACCACTAGAACTCTCCATCTTATTTTCATGTATATGTGTTCATTAAAGCATGAATGGTATGGAACTCTCTCCACCCTATATGTAGTATGAAGAAAAGTAGGTTTACATTCATCTCATTCCAACTTCCCAGTTCGGGAATCCCAAGGAAAGCCCTAGCACTAATGTAAATACACAACACACACACTCTACCCTATACAACTGGACATCGTCCGCGTGGTTCCTTTCTCAGCCGCTTCTGACTGCTGATTCTCCCATTCACGTTGCCTAATGAACATCCTTCAAGAACTCTGGGCTGCTACCCAGAAATCATTTTACCCTTGGCTCAATCCTCTAAGCTAACCCCCTTCTACTGAGCTTTCAGTCTTGAATTTCTACAAAACAGAGGCCATGGCAGAATAATCTTTGTGTAACTTCAAAACGGGGCAGCCAAACCCATGAGGCAATGTCAGGAACAGAAGGATGAATGAGGCAGAGAGTCATACTTACCAAGGTTTTACCTGTGCATTACTAATTGGCCTCTTTAGAAGTTAGCTTCTTTGGGATTGCTATGAATGATCCCCTGAATGTGGCCTGCACTAATTTGATGTTTACAGGTGGACACACTGTGCAAATCAATGTGTACGTTTCCTGAGAAGTGTCTAAAAACACCAAAAAGGGATCCGTACATTCAATGTTTATGGAAGGAAGGAAAGAAAGAAGGAAGTGAAGAGGGAGAAGGGATGGAGGTCACACTGGCAGAACGTAACCGCGGAAAAGAGCATATCGGGCCTGGCACGGTGGCTCAGGCCTGTAACCCCAGCTCCCTAGGAGACCAAGGCGGGAGCATCTCTTGAGGCCAGGAGTTTGAGACCAGCCTGGGCAGCATAGCAAGACCTATCCCTGCAAAAAATTAAAAATTGGCTGGATGTGGTGGCATATGCCTGTAGTCCTAGCCACTGAGGAGGCTGAGGCAGGAGGATTGCTTGAGCCCAGGAGTTCAAGGCTGCAGTCAGTCATGATGGCACCACTGCACTCCAGCCTGGGCAACAGAGCAAGACCCTATCTTTAAGGAAAAAAAGAAAAGAAGAGCATACCAGCAGTCCTTGAACATTACCAAAAAGTTCAGCGTATTATAATCACCTGGAGGCGTTGTTAAAACAGTTCTCTGGGCCCATCTCCAGAGTCTCTGAGTTGTTGGTCTGGAATAGAGCCAAACGTTTTGTGTGTCTAACAATTCCTAGGTGCTGTTGCTGCTGCTACTATTCCAAGAACACACTTTGAGAACCATTGTGTTATCGCTCTGCACGCCCACCCACTCTCAACTCCCACGACAAAAGTCAACTTCCAGAGCTAAGATTTCGGTGGAAGTCCTGGTTCCATATCTGGTGCAAGATGTCCCCTCACGAATCAGTTGAGTCAACATTCTAACTCAACAACATCACGATTAAGATTAATGAAAGTTATTCATTTGGGAAACTATCAGCCAGTTTTCATTTCTGAAGGGGCAGGAGAGTGTTATGAAAAATAACGGCAGTTTTCAGCAGGGTCCAGATTCAGATTAAACAACTATTTTCTGTCTTTTCTGTGACCAACCACATACAGACTCATCTGTGCATCCTCCCCCTCCCCCTTCAGGTATATGTTTTCTGAGTAAAGTTGAAAAGAATCTCAGACCAGAAAAAAAATATGTATATTTAAATCTTACTTGAGTAGAATTGATTACTCCTTTTGGGTGTTGAGGGGTCTGTAAGATCAAAACTTTTCCATGATAATACTAAGATGTTATTGACCATTTCTCTCTCCTTCTCTCAAAAGTGTATGGTGGAATTTTCCAGAAGCTATGTGACACGTGATGATGTCATCACTCTGCTGTTAACATATAATCAATTTATTGCTATTGTTTATAAAAGAATAAATATTTTTTAAAAAGTCTTGGTTTTTATTATAAATATGATAAATATTGCTAGCTATAATCTACATAACCAAAAACCTTTATAGTTTTTTGGTGGTTTTTTTTTTTTTGCTTCTTTTTTGTTTTTTTTTTGAGATGGAGTGTTGCTCTGTTGCCCAGGCTGGAGTGCAGTGTGCAATCTCGGCTCACTGCAGCTTCTGCCTGCCGGGTTCAAGTGATTCTCTTGCCTCAGCCTCCCAAGTAGCTGGGACTACAGGCACCCACCACCAAGCCCGGCTAATTTTTGTATTTTTAGTAGAGATGGGGTTTCACCATGTTGGCCAGGCTGGTCTCGAACTCCTCACCTCAAATGATCCGCCCACCTCAGCCTCCCAAAGTGGTGGGATTATAGGCGTGAGCCATGGAACCCAGCCTGGTATCCTCTATAGTTTTTAATAGTTTTAAATAACATACAAAGGTCCTGTCAAATGGCCAACAAGCACATCAACATCACTGGTCATTTCAGAAATGCAAAGCAAAACCACAATGAGATACTACTTCATACACATTAAGACGACTTTAAGAAAAAGAATAGGAATGCTCACAGATGGCTGGTAGGAATGTCAAAAGGTGCAGCCACTGTGCAAAACAGAGTCTGTTTTGGCGTTCCTCAAAAAGCCAAACATAAATTTGTCCTATAACCCAGCAATTCTATTCCTAGGTACACACCCAAGAAAGACAAAAACATGTGTCTAAACACAAACTTGTACATGACTGTTTATAACAGCATTATTCATACTCACCAAGAGGTAGAAACACCCAAATACCCAACAACAAATGGATGGATAAAGGCCGGGCGTGGTGGCTCACACCTGTAATCCCAGCACTTTGGGATGCCAAGGTGGGCAGATCACTTGAGGCCAGGAGTTGGAGACCAGCCTGGCCAACGTGGTGAAACTTTGCCTCCACTGTCTCTACTAAAAATACAAAACATTAGCTGGGCATAGTGGCGTGCATCTGTAATCCCAGCTACATGGGAGGCTGAGGCATGAGAATCCTTTGAACCTGGGAGGCAGAGGTTGCAGTGAGTCAAGATGGTGCCACTGCACTCTATCTTGGGTGACAGAGGGACTCTTCTCTCCAAAAAAAAATAGGATTTATAAGCAAATCATGGTATGTCCCTACCAGTGAGTATAAGCCACAGAAAGGGATGAAGTATTGATCCATGCTGCCATTTAGATGAACCTCAAAAACATTATGATGCATAAAGGAAGCCAGACACAAAAGGTCACTACTGTATGATTCATTTTATACGAAATATCTAGAATAGGCAATTCCATGGAGACAGAAAGCAGATAAGTGTTTGCCAGGGGATTTTTCTGGGGTGGTAAAAAAAAGTTTTGAAACTAGAGAGAGGAGGTAGTTGCACAACATGTTGAACACGCGAACAGCCACTGGATTGTATACTTTGTCATGGTTAATTGTGTTATGTGAATTTCACCTCAACTTTTTAAAAAGGAGATCCCGAGGGCAAAATATTTGAATATTGCTTATCTTATTCATGATTCTCAAAGAAGGGTCCTCAGCCCAGAAGGATCCTCCTGAAGTCTTTATGGTGACTTTAGTGTTCTATTAAGTGAGTTATCAGGGGACCCTGAATTTTTGTTTTCAAAAACTAAAATTAGCATATTACTAAAGTTTATGGAAGACTCCAATTCGATATTCTATCGAGAACGTAAAATTTGCATAGCTCCCAGGAAGGCTGCTGTTCCTGATGCATCACCAGAACCATCGTGAGTTGGTTTTAGATTTTACTCACTGGTGTTCCTTCAGCTAAATGATGAATTCCTGCCAGTGATTTTTATGGAGGGGTTGTGTTGGCTGGCTCCCAACATGCATAATCAATTAATTTGCTGTGGGTTGAAACCCTGAACAAACTGAAAGTCAATAACTCTTCTTAGGTCTGTAGAAGTAAGATTACAGGGTAGCTCACTGTCCCCAATATTGGAGAGGCAGACAGGCTGATACAGGGAAATCACAACCCCCCGGACCAGAAGTCCAGGAACAAACCCTGCTACTGGAACCAGCAGAGGGGCAGGAAAACCCAAACTGGAACTGACAAATTGCTGGAGGCTCAGTGTGGACACTTCTGAGAGATAAAAATTTCAGGGGAGCAACCCAGTCACAGGGAGTCCCCACTTTCATGACCTTTCCCTCCAGGAACTCAATGAGGTCTTCACAGTGAAGATGGGAGGAAAACTTCCTTGAGCTTTTGACGGGGGAAAGAGAAAAGGTACTGTCACACGCGTCCGTGTGAAGAGAGTCCACCAACAGGCTTTGTGTGAGGAACAGGGCTGTTTATTTCACCTGAGTGCAGGCGGGCTGAGTCCAAAAAAGGAGTCAGCAAAGGGTGGTGGGATTATAATTAGTTCTTATAGATTTGGGATAGGCATACAAAGTACATTCACAAGGACAGGGAGAATATCACAAAGTACCTTCTTAAGGGCAGGGGAGAACATATCATATCAGTTAGGGTGGGGCAGGAACAAATCACAATGGTGGAATGTCATCAGTTAAGGCTATTTTCACTTCTTTTGTGGATCTTCAGTTGCTTCAGGCCATCTGGATGTATACGTCCAGGTCATGAGGGATATGATGGCTTAACTTGGGCTCAGAGGCCTGACAGGTACCATTTTGAAATATGCCAGAGCATTCAGTATTTGTCCAACAAGGCCTGCCTTCAAGAAAAAGTATTTTCCTCACTATCTTAAATTTCACCATAGTCTAACCAACCTAAATTTTACCAGTGTCTAACCAACCTGAAAGAAGGGAAACAACCAGCTGTAGCCTCTCTGCCCTTCTTGTCTCATCTAAGGGAGGAGGTGAATGAAAAGCACTTGTGAAGGTCACAGCCCAGGGGTATAGGCTTGCTGAGGACTGAGCCTAATTATAAGACTACGGAATGGTTCCTCTCCCCCTGCACCTTACCACCACATCAGTGGGGCTGTTGTGTGATCACAGGGGACTACTGCTGAAACAACTGCATGTTTCAGTCCCTCTTTAAGAAGCAGTCTCTAGGGAAGCCCAGAGATGAGAGGGGAGACAAAAACAAAGACACTAGAGGGAATTTTAGCCTCTGACATCTACAGCTACAGCAAATAGCAAACACAGCCTAACTCCTAACCAGATAAACATAAAGCCTCACACTAAAGGCCTATTTACCTTGGTTCCTTTTATGCTGTACATCAGGTCCAGATTTCAACAAAAAATTACAAGGTATGCTAAATGGCAAAAAACACAGATTAAAGAGGCAAAGCAAGCATTGTAACCAGACTCAGATACTACCATGATGGAATTATCAGACTGGGAATTTAAAACAACCATGCAAATAAACCATTATGACAGAGATTTCTATGGTCCTGTAGATCCATTCTTCTCTTCCACCACCAGTAATAAAATCCCCAAGTTTTAACCCAACACATTTTTCCCCCTAGCTAAAGACAACATTTTCTAGCCTCCCTTGCAGCTAAGTGTGGTCATGTGACTAAATTTGGATGAGATGTAAACCAAAAAGTATCTGAAACAGGTGTAAATCCATTCAGAGGTTTATTTTGCCGAGATTAAAGACCATGACCTGTGATACAGCATCAGGAGTTCCCGAGAACATGTGCCCAAGGTGGTTGAGTTACAGCTGGGTTTGATATTAATACATTTTAAGGAGACAGAAATTACAAGCAACATAAGGCAATACATGTAAGGTATACATGGGTTCAGCCTAGAGAGGTGGGACCTGTCAAAGTGGGAGGCTTCCAGGTCATAGTTGATTCAAAAGTTTTCCGATTGGCAATTGGTTGAAAAAGTTAAGCTATGCCTGACGAGTTGAAGTCAGTAAAAAGAAATGCTTGAGTTAAGATAAGGGGTGTGGGGTTGTGGAAGACATTGTCCTTGTCATGTACATGAAGCCTCCAAATAGCAGGCTTCAGAGAGAATAGACAGCACATATATCTTATCGGACCTTAACAGACATCAGATTCTCTGGAAAAGACCCATTAAGAGAAAGGAGATTCCTCCAGTATGAAAATTAAGAGACAGCTTTGCAGGGCCACATCAAAATATGTCAAAAAATATTTTGGGGTAAAATAATTTTATTTCCTTCTTGGCCTGTTATGTGTCATGTGATGCTATACCAGAATCAAGCTGGGATTGGGTATCTTATTGCTAAAGCATCTGTTTCTTCGGTCTTATGATCTCTATTTTAATGTAATGCTGGTCAGTGATGCCTGAATTCCGAAGGAAGGGATTACAACCAGGCATGTCAACACCCCCACTTCTTGTCATGACCTGAACTAGTTTTTCAGTTTCTTGGGGATGCCCTTGGCCAAAAAGGGGCCCATTCAGTCAGTTGGGGGCTTAGAATTTTATGTTTGGTTTACAGAGATAGGAGCAGACGTGATGTGTGTGGTGCCCAGGTTGTGCCCTTGAAGAGAACGCACACACCTTCCTTCATCTCCTCTCACTGGTGGCTGCGTGCTTTTGCTCTCGTGAGCTAGAGCCACTGAGAGGACAGAAGCTACACGTGAAGCCTGAGAGGGAAAGAAAATCCAAGGAGGCCGGGAGTCCGACCCCATGAGGTGCCCCAGCAGCAGTGCACACACTCGGACTGCATGTGAGACACAAATAACCCTCACATTTGCTGCCATTTTTGCCCTTGTTAGGGCAGCACCCTAACTGTATCAATCACACACACTCCTGCTGAAATGACACCCTCGGCTATCGTTTGGATATGGTTTTGTTACCAGAAAGGGGTCCCGCTCCAGACCACAAGAGAGGGTTCTTGGATCTCACGCAAGAAAGAATTCAGGACGAGTCTGTAAAGTAAAGTGAAAGCAAGTTTATTAGGAAAGTAAAGGAATAAAAGAATGGCTACTCCATAGAGAGAGCAGTTCCGAGGGCCGCTGGTTACCTATTTTTATGGTTATTCCTTGATGATATGCTAAACAAGCGATGGATTATTCATGCCTCCCCTTTTGAGACCATATAGGGTAACTTCCTGATGTTGCCATGGCATTTGTAAACTGTCATGGCACTGGTGGGAGTGTAGCAGTGAGGACGACCAGAAGTCTCTCTTGTCTCTATTTTGGTTTTGGTGGGTTTTAGCCAGCTTCTTTACTGCAACCTGTTTTATCAGCAACGTCTTTATGATCTGTATCTTGTGCCAACCTCCTGTCTCATCTTGTGACTTAGAATGCCTTAACCGTGTGGGAATGCAGCCCAGTAGATCTCAGCCTTAGTCTATCCAGCCCCTATTCAAGATGGAGCTGCTGTGGTTCAGACACCTCTAACAGTTGTTTATACCAACCAAATCTCATGCTGGAATGTGATTCCCAGTGACGGAGGTGGACCAAATAAGAGGTGTTTGTGTCATGAGGGTGGATCCCTCATGAATAGATGATTGCCCTCCCTGGGTGAGGGGGGTGAGTGGGTTCTCATTCTATTCATTCCCATGAAAGCTGGTTATTAAAAAGAGCCATTATCTCCCCCCGCCCTTTCTTCCTCTCTCACCATGTGACCTCTGCACACACCAGCCCCCCTTCACCTCCCACCATGAGGAGAAGCAGTCTAAGACCTTTCCCAGTGGAGATGCCCAATCTTGAACTTTCCAGACACCAGAACTGTGAGCCAAATAAAACATTTTCTTTATAAATGACTCAGTCTCCAGCTGGGCATGGTGGTCCACACCTGTAATCCCAGCTACTCAGAGGCTGAGGCAGGAGAATCACTTGAACCCGGGAGTCGGAGTTTGCAGTGAGCAGAGATCGCGCCACTGCACTCCATCCTGGCCACAGAGCGAGACTCTGTCAAAAAAAAAAAGAGAGAGAGAGAGGGAGAGAGAAAGAAAGAAAGGAAGGAAGGAGGGAAGGAGGAAGGAAGGAAGACAGACAGACAGACAGACAGAAAGAAGGGAACCAGTCTCAGGTATTCTCAGGTTACAGCAACACAAAACAGATTCAGACACCCTCTCCACCAAAATTCTGTTTGTATAGTCATATTAGCATCAAAATCTTTTCAATGGAAAATGGACTCCAGAATCAATATTCAACATGACAGCAGACTTTCAAGTAAATACATGTTTTCTGTTCCATAAATATTATCTGAAAAAAATTTCCCTACAGGAGGTAAACAAGTAGATAAGATAAAATAACATTGGTTCTCTTTATTAATTTGAATACTCCCCTACTTTTCTTCAGAAAATCACTGCATTCATTCTCCAACACCCCTGAAGCCTTTCCGAAATGTTGGCTCACATGGAGCTGTTCCTTTCGCCTGATGTCTTCTGGCTAAGTCAGAAACCACAAAGGGAAACCTGCTGAAGTTTTAAAAACTTCTCCCTGTCATTTCCGTTTCTCCTCTTAAAGAGCGCAGTGCGAAACACACGTCCTCTTCTTCTATGCTATTGATGAACATACCTTCAGAGCTAGCCTATCGATATGAGGGTAAGGATGAGAAGAAATCTGTTATCTCAGGGCAATAGGATTATCAAGCACCGTATCAGCAAATGCATCACTTGAAACTAAGTTGTAAATATAGCCATGCACTGCATAACAATGTTTTCATCAACAACACACTGCATATACACGACAGTGGTTCCATGAGATTATAATACCATATTTTTACCGTACCTTTTCCATGTTTAGACACACACATAGGGCCAGGCGCAGTGGTTCACACCTGCATTCCCAGCACTTTGGGAGGCCAAGGCGGGCGGATCATCTGCAGTCAGAAGTTCAAGACCAGCCTGACCAACATGGTGAAACCCCGACTCTACTAAAAATACAAAGTTAGCCAGGTGTGGTGGCGCATGCCTGTAATCCCAGATACTTGGGGAGGCTGAGGCAGGAGAATCGCTTGAACCTGGGAAGCGGAGGTTGCTGTGAGCCAAGATTACACCACTGCACTCCAGCCTGGGCAACAGATTGAGACTCTTTCTCAAACAAACAAACAAACAAAAAGATACACAAATATATACCTTTGTATCACAATTGCCTGCACTATTCAGTATAGTAACCTGCTTTACAGGTTTGTAGCTAGGGACAATAGGCTACAGCAGCCCCAGAGTGCAGTAGGCTCTACCATCTAGGTTTGTGTAAGTTCACTCTGTGACGTTTGCACAACAACAAAATCATCTAACAATGCATTTCTCAGAAAGTATCCCCATCGTTAAGTGACTCGTGACTGTAATAGAAAATCAAAACCCACTGTCTCTCATAACTGTGTACCCTCCAGTGCTGCTTCCTGCATGGCTCAGCAACCTTATCAAAAACCTGGTTATGGGTATTTTTTCTTCTCTCTTTTCTGTCTCCAGTGATGTCAAGTGTATACAAAGACCAGCTTAGCCTCGTGATAGCCAACAGGTTGTAGCTGTTCCAGAATTAATATCAGATTATCACATCTAGAAATAAGAAAAGAAATAAGGTTCCCTCTTTGGAGCGTCCAGCAAATGTCTTCTCCACTCTCGTTGACTCAAACTAGGTCTCATATCTACTCCTGCACTGTGACCAGAAGATGTGAGATGATTCTGATTTCGTAATACCCAAGCCAGAGACCCCACTTCTAGAACCAGTAATAAAGAGAAGATCTTAAAAGCAGCCAGAGAAAAATGAACCACTGCAGAGAAATATAAATAAGGACAACAGCCAGACCCGTTGGCTCATGCCTATAACCCCAGCAGTTTGGGAGGTCGAGGCAGGCGGATCACTTGAGGCCAGGAGTTGAGACTAGCCCGGCCAACATGGTGAAACCTTGTCTTTACTAAAAATACAAAAATTAGCCAGGCATGGTGGCACATCCCTGTAATCCCAACTACTCAGGAGACTGAGGCAGGAGAATCACTTGAATCCAAGAGGTGGAGGTTGCAGTGAGCCAAGATTGCACCACTGCACTCCAGCCTGGGTGACAGAGTGAGACTCTGTCTCAAAATAAATAAATAAATGCAGATTTCTCTCTGGTAACAGTATAAGTGGAGCAATATCTTTAAACTACTGAAAGAAAAAACTGTCACCCTAAAATTCTATATGCAGGGAAAATAGCCTTCAAAAATGAAGATGAAATAAGTATTTTTAGACATATAAAAGTTGAAAGACTTCATAACCAGCAGGCTTACATGGCAATAAATATTAAAGGACTCGGCTGAAATTTCCCTGGGTTGAATAATGTCTCCCCAAAATTCATGTCTACTTGGAACCTACAAATGTGGCCTTGTTTGAAAATAGAATCTTTGGAAATGTAACAAGTTAGGATGAAGTCATACCAGATTAGGGTGGACCTTAAACCCAATACGACTGGTGTTCTCATAAGAAGAGGGAAATTTGGACGCAGACCCACACAGAGGGAAAACAGCCAGGTGAAGATAGAGTCAGAGATTGGAGGATTTTTTTTTTTTTTTTTGAGACAGAGTCTCACTCTGTCACTCAGGCTGGAGTATGGTGGCACCATCTCGGCTCACTGCAACCTCTGCCTCCCGGGTTGAAGAGATTCTCATGCCTCAGCCGCCCAAGTAGCTGGGATTACACGTGTATGCCACCACACCTGGCTAATTTTTGTATTTTTTTTTTAGTAGAGACCGGGTTTTGCCATGTTGCTCAGGCTGGTTTCAGACTCCTGGTCTCAAATAATCCACTTGCCTTGGCCTCCCAAAGTGCTGGGGTTACAGACCTGAGCCACTGCGCCCAGCTGGAGAGATTGGAGTTTGATGCCACGAGCCGAGGAACACCAAGGACTGTCAGCAATAATCAGGTTAGGAAGAGGCAAGGAAGGGTTCTTTTGCTAGGGCCTTCAGAGAGAGCACAGTTCTGTTGATGCCTTGATTTCAGACTTCCAGCTTCTAGAACTGTGAGAGAATACATTTCTGTTGCTTTAAGCCACCCAGTTTGTGGTACTTTGTGATAGCAACCCTAGGGAACTAATACAGAAGTCTTCAGGCAGAAGAATAGTTCAAGGTGGAAATACAGATCTATGGAAAGGAAGAAAGAGCACAAGAAATGGTAACTACATGGATAAAATGATGAAAACTTTTCTTATTTCAATACCTTTAAAAATACTTTAACAAAAATAATTACAAATGTAGGGAGAGTACATAACATAAATATCAATAACATTTATGAAAACAGTAGATAAAAGGGAGAAATGGGAGTATACTATTTTCAAGTCTTTGTAGTATGTGTGACCGTTATAAAATCAGTTGAAGGTAGACAGTGGTAAGTTAGATGTATACTAAAAACCCTAAGGCAACCACTAAAACAACACAATGAAAAGTTATAGTAATAAACCAACAAAAAGGCAGTAAAATGGAAAAATATTTAAAATTCACTTCAATAGAAGGCAGACAGGAGAGAAGGGGTAACAAAGAACAGATGGGATAAAGGGTTTATTTTAAGCAAGATGGTGGATTGAAACCATATCATATCAATAATCCTTTTTTTTTTTTTTTTTTGAAACGTAGCCTTGCTCTGTCACTCAGGCTGGAGTGCAGTGGTTGGATCTCAGCTCACTGCAACCTCTGCCTCCCAGGTTCAAGCAATTTTCCTGCTTCAGCCACCCATATAGCTGGGATTACAGGCATGCACACCACCATGCCCAGCTAACTTTTGTATCTTTAGTAGAGACGAGGTTTCACCATGTTGGTCAGGCTGGTCTTGAACTCCCGACCTCAAGTAATCTGCCTGCCTCAGCCTCCCAAAGTGATGAGATTACAGGCATGAGCCACTGTGCCCGGCAATAACCACTTCAAATGTAAATTGTCTACACATCCCAATTAAAAGACAAAGATTGTAAGATTGGATTTTAAAAGCGAGGATAAACTATATCCATACATAAGAAATAAAAAATTCAAAGTAAAAGGATTAGAAACACTTAGCACAAGAAAGCTGGCGTGGTGCTACTAATGTCAGATTAACAAATTTGAGAGTAACGAATATAACCCAAGGACAAAGAAGGTCATTTCATAATGCTGAAAGGATCAATTCTTCAGGAGGCCAGAGCAACCCTAATACTAGGGTTGTTAGGATTGCTATGTCCTTAATACTAGAGCTTCAAAATACATGAAGGGAAAACTAACTGAACTGCAAAAGTAAATGGTCAAATCTGTGACTATAGTGGGAGATTTCAATACGCTTCTGTCACTCTCAGAAACAGGTAGAACAAGTAGACAGAAAAACCAATAAAATATAGAGGACTTAAACAACATTATCAACCATTTGACTTAATTGAAATTTATAGAACCATTTACCCAACAAAGACTGAACACACATTCCTCTAAAATGCATAAGGAACATTGATCACCGTAGGCTGTTTACTGGGACATTTTTTTTTTTAAAGCCTCCACCTCACACCCTTTATGGTGGCTACTATCAAAAAGAAAACAGAAAATAACAAGTGTTGGCAAGGATATGAAGCAATTGGAACTCTGGTGCACTGCTGGTGGGATTGTAAAATGGAGCAGCTGCTGTGGAAAACAGTATGGTAGATGCTAAAAGAAAAAATAGAGTTACTATATGATCCGGCAATTCCACTTCTGGGTACATACCTAAAAGTATTGGAAACAGGGTCTCAAAGAGTTTATAGCAATATTATTCCCAATGGCCCAAAGGTGGAGGCAAACCAAGTGTCCATCAACAGATGAAAGAATAAACAAAGTGTGGTATATACACACGATGGAATATTATTCAGCCTTAAAAAGGAAGGAAATGTTGACACGGGCAATGGCATAGATGAACCTCGAGGACGCTAGGCTCCGTGAAATGAGCCAGACACGAAAGGACAAACACTGTTTGACTGCATTTATCTGAGTTCTTTAGAGTAGGCAAATTCACCAAGACAGAAAGTAGAATGGTCATTGCCAGGGGCTGGGGGAAGAGGAAGGAGGAGTTTTGGTTTTTTTTCTTTTCTTTGGAGACAGAGTCTCGCTCTGTTGCCCAGATTGGAGTGTAGTGGTGTGATCTTGGCTCACCGCAACCTCCGCCTCCCGGGTTCAAGCAATTCTCCTGCCTCAGATTCCCAAGTAGCTGGGACTACAGGCCCACACCACCACGCCTGGCTAATTTTTTGTGTTTTCACAGAGACGGGGGTTTCACCGTGTTGCCCAGGCTGGTCTTGAACTCCTGAGCTCAGGTCATCCACCCGTCTTGGCCTCCCAAAGTGCTGGGATTACAGGCGTGAGCCACCACGCCTGGCCGGAGTTATTGTTTAATGGGAACAGAGTTTTAGTTTTGCAAGATTAAAAAGTTCTGGAGAAGGATAGCAGTGATGGTTGCACAACAAGGCAATTGTACTTAATGCTGCAGGATTGTACACCTGAAAATGGTTAAGATGGTGAATGTTATATTATGCGCTTTTTGCCACTATATATATATATATATATATATACACTGTTTGACTCCATTTATATAAATTTCTAGAAAATCCCAACTGCACTATAGTGACAGAAAGCAGATCAAAGACTGTCAGGGGAAGATGACAAAGGAGCATTATCTTGATTGTGGTTTTATGGGTGTGTACTCACGCCAAAACTTACCAAATTGTGTACTTTGAATATGTGCAGTTTTTTAATGTTCACTAAACCCCCAATAAAACTCTTTCTCAAAAAATTACCTGTTTGAAATTCCTAGCCAGTTTCTGTTTTTTGGACTGGCCTCTGAGTAAATCTCTCCTGGCCTCACCAGCCTGCAGGTCCAGATGAAACTGTGCTCTTGGTAATAACCCGTATACACACACACATGATCTCCTTCAGAGCCTGCAGACTCAGGTGAGGCCGTGTTCTTGGTAATAACCTGTAAATAACACACACACACACACACACACACGGTCTCCCTCAGAGCCTGCAGGTTCCGATGAGACTGCAGTCTTGGTGATAACACAGACACACACACACACACACACACACACACACACACACACACACACACACAGCCTCCTTCAGATATTTTTAGGAGTCCTCGGCAGCCTTCCTGGGCTCCACCTATGGGAGGGGAACACGCTCCTCCTTCCCATTGTATGTCGTATTTTATCACCTGGGCACTAAGACAAGTTACTGTGTCCTAGCGTCTCACGGAATCCTTCGTGAATCTTGCATCCCCGGCTTCTGCCCCCCGCTTTGCTTTCCACAAGGTTTTGACACAGACCCATGGAAGAATCTCTGAGAGAGGTACCAGGACGTCCTCTGCGTTCCTCCCTATTCTTCTCCCCCAGCCTCATTCCTCCAAAAATGCAACTAGAGTCACGGGTCCTGCCCCATAGGTTTCCCAGAGGTGCCCAGATCAATCCAAATTCTAGGAGTGAACGCAGGTGTTCGGAAACCCCGGTCCACGTGCCTCACGATGAGGATGTAACACCATCTGCTAGGACCTCTGGACTTGGCTCTTTATGTGTTCATTTTACAAATATTTAACACCACTCCTTAAGGAAAACCTAGACACAAGAGGCTCCATTGCCGTTGGGACAAAAGGATGTGTAAAGTGTTACAGTGTGACAGAGTTCCCACATTAAGGCTCCACACTGTATGCTCTGTTCCCATGCAACACTTCCACGCAGACTTGTGAGAACAAAGTCACCAGGTGCTCCTCTGCTGGGTGCCAGGAACACTCCACCAGGTGCAAAGCCGAAAAGGTGGGGAAACGGGAGACAGGCAGGAGAACTAGTTTCCTTCCCACCCACGCCGGTCTCTGCTGTCACTGTGAAGGAAGAGAAAAGGAAAAGAGGGATGGTGAAGTCTGTGCCCCAACTCTGTGCTTCTTGCTGCTTCGCAATTTGTGGAGGAAGGGTAGGTTCTAATGTGCAGAATCCATTCGACTGTGATACCCAAAAGCCCAGGGCAGTCCGGCTGCGTTTTGGAAGCAGCAGCCAGGAGTACAAGTCCTGCCCACCGGAAGGAGGAAAAGCAGGAGAAAGCTTCAGACAGCCCTCTGAGTTTCCCTCGGGCAAACGTGGCCTGAACGAGATCCAAATGTCACCGCGTATCCAACCGGTGAGGGATGGTGAACGGAGAGCCTGAGCGGGCACACCTCCCGGGGAATTAACAAGGGAGGGGCCTGGCTCCCCCCCGATCCCCTGCAGACCCGCAGGCAGCTGGGGCCAGAGCTGCAGGCAGGTGTCCCTGCCAGGAACTGAACGGGCACCCGGGATCTACAGGTGCCACCCACTGGGAATCCTCAGCACCTGCAGACACCAGGGACAGAAATGGAAGGAGCCCTGCCCGCCTTCCACGTGTGGCCCATCGTAACCACGCCGGGCCCCCTCCCCAGAGGGCTCCCTGGGTGCGGACCCCTAACAGTAGCTCTCTAAGGAAGAGGGGAATGAAATCCTAAGGAGATTTTTGAACCAAACTCTGAATGAATTAATAATTCACCTGAGAAATTACTGAAGTAGACAAGGGGAAAGACACAGAGTGGATACGGTTCAATCAAGAGCCCCTGGCAGATCAGGGGTTTGGAAGGGGAAATGATGTGTGGGGACTCTCAAATATGCGTCTCCCCCCAGGTCCTGCAAGGACCGTCTGCCCACTCTACCCAGAAGAGTCAAATGGCATCTTTGCTCCATGAACCACAGCTTTGGGGCTCACAGGCTTTTCTTTGCTCTTCTCCAATAGTTTCCCTGCCCAGAGATGTCTCAGGGTTAATCATTTTATTTTTTAATTTCTATTTTAGATTTGGGGGTGCATGTGCAGGTGTGTTACATGATTACATTGCATGATGCTGAGGTTTGGACTTCTTATAAGGACGGTTAATCATTTAAAATTAATAAACCAGCCAGGCACGGTGGTTCATGCCTGTAATCCCAGCACTTTGGGAGGCCAAGGTGGGAAGATCATTTGAGATCAGGAGCTCGAGATCAGCCTGGCCAACATGGCAAAACCCTATCTCTAATAAAAATACAAAACTTAGCTGGGCGTGATGGTTCACACCTGTCATCCCAGCTACTCGGGAGGCTGAGGCAGGAGAATCGCTGCAACCTGGGAGGCAGAGTTTGCAGTGAACCGAGATTGCACCACTGCATTCCAGCCTGGGTGACGGAGACTCTGTCAAAAAAAAAAAAAAAAAAAAAAAAAGACTTCTAAGGGCTAGCCATCAAACCTGACACTTGATATGCTAGAGGGACATTAGTGACCATTCTCTCTGGAGAAAGTAACCTGGCTGAGAAGACTATTGATTGTTTTGCTTCAAAATCCTATTTTAAATATGCCCCTACTAGATGGCCCTGCCATGCTTCTCCTAGAAAAGTTTTAGGATAAATTAAAATGTGTGTGTGTGTGTGTATATATATATATATATATATATATATGTATATGTATGTATTTGCATATATATATTTGCATATATATACATATTTGCATATCTATATATATTTGTATGAAAATGTTCATCACAGCTTTATTTATTATTGCCAAAAACAGGAAACAACCCAAATGTCCATCAACGAATTACATATTCATCTTTTTTTTTTTAAGACACTATTTCACTCTGTTGCCCAGGTTGGAGTGCAGTGACACAATCTCAGCTCACTGCAACCTCCACCTCCCGGGTTCAAGCAATTCTTCTGCCTCAGCCTCCTGAGTAGCTGGGACTACAGGCAAGTGCCACCACGCCCAGCAAATTTTTTTTTTTTTTTTTTTTTTTTTGGTAGAGATGGGATTTCACCATGTTGAACAGACTGGTCTCGAATTCCTTACCTCAAGTGATCCACCTGCTTTGGCCTCCCGAAGTGCTGGGATTACAGGCATGAGCCACCGCACCTGGCCCAGATTATATATTCATCTAACGGAAGACTATTCCACAACCAAAGGGACAAGCTACGAGTGCACACAACAGGAAGACGCGCAAGACAAAATGCTGAGTCAAGAGGCCAGATGAGACATCATGCACCATACGATTCTGTTTCTGTGACTTTAGAGTAGGCAAACTCATCTGTGACAAAAAAAATAGAACAACGTTTGCCAGGGACAGAGGGTAGTGTAGCAATTGACTGGAAAGGGACACCAGGGATCTTTCTGAGGTAAAGGAACTATCCTATGACTTGATAGAGGAAAGGATGTTTGCATTTGTCAAAACTCGTGTAAAGCAGATCTCAATTTAAAACATCAACGCTATTTGAGTATCAGAAGTGTTTCATTAAATCTACATTGCTATAAATTACAAGATTCACCATGGTTTTATTTACTCCTAAGAAATAAAGGGGAAAAGAGCATCACCACTAAAACTGTGACACGCTGTAGGCTGTCAGACACATCTGATTTAGAAATGCTAAATGTGAGGGTTAACATGTTTTTGAATCAATGATCTTTAAGAGTTTACTCCTTTCTTTGCATTTCTCTATAACAATCCTAAACTCATCACTCCCCACAAAACAGGTAGATGCCCCAGGCCAACAAAAATAAAGACTGAGGTCTCACGAAGACAAAAGAGAAAAGCACATTAATTATTTTCTAAATATAATTCTTATACAACAGGCATATCGACCCACAGTTCTTAATTAACTTGTCTAAGTTCAAAGTCTGTTACTAATTACTGAACTATGTTTTTATTTGATTACTAAAGAGACAAGGATACTCTTCAGCCTTGACTTTAGTGCAAAACTGTTCTCTTTACAGGAAACTGAAACCTGCGTTTATCACATTTAGCTTCTGCTTGTGGAAATCTGTTTAGCAAGCTGCCCTTCTAGAACACAAGTCTCTAGATTACAATGGTTGGTGAATAGTGGAAAGAAATAAGTCTTTGAACTCAAAATTTATTTTTTCCCCTTATTTAGCAGTGTGTCTGGGAAGGTGGAATTTACATTTATTTAATCCTAGGTCCCAATCTCTTCTCTGTCGGGATGGATACTGATAGTTACCATAAAACACAGCTTCTTATCCCCATTATGAGTACTGGCCCCTTCGTTATGCAAATGTGTGGCAGTGAAGTAACTCTGCCCCTGAGGAAAGCATGTAACAAGACCTTTAATCAATGGAAAGGCCACCCTTCCAGAACTGACCTTTCAGCTTGCAGAGCTTCTCAGTAGGCAGTAAGTAAATTTCCAAAGGCACTTCCTGGGAAGAGAGAATCTGATACCCAGACGCCTTCTTTTGTAAGGCTCAATGTGTATAGAATTTCTCTAATACATGAAGATGATCCCAATAAGCTGCTGATGGAAAAATACATCACAAGTTACAACACGGCGTGAGGTCGCAAGAAATCTGTACTGGTGATCTAGGCCCAAAGCCAGGTCTTGAATATTTCTGGGAATGGCTAGAACCAGCACAGCACATAAATAAATCTGTTCTAGTAAACATGCACTGGGAATTGTTTCTATCAGTATCCAGCCAAAGGGATAAAAACCTTTCTATGGGCCGAGTGCAGTGGCTCACGCCTGTAATCCCTGCACTTTGGGAGGCAAAGGCAGGCAGATCACCTGAGGTCAGGAGTTCGAGACCAGCGTGGCCAGCGTGGTGAAACCCCGTCTTTATTAAAAATACAAAAATTAGCTGGGCACGGTGGTGCATGCCTGTAATCCCGGATACTTGGGAGACTGAGGAAGAAGAATCACTTGAACCCGGGAGGCAGAGGTTGCAGTGAGCCGAGATTGCGCCGCTGCATTCTAGCCTGGGCAGAGTAAGACTCTGTCATAAAAAAAAAAAAACAACAAAACAAAACAAAACAAAAAAACACCTATGTATTTCAAACAGAAGCGGATTTAATACAGGCAATTGGTTACAAAAATTTTGGAATTTTTAGCAGAGCAAAAGGTGGGGTTACCCACAGATCAGTGTCTAAAGGAAGTCCCTACTGCCCCCAGAGTTTGAGTTACAAAAGGTATTATACCAGAGCCTGTGAGCACATACTTGGTGCTATGGCTGCTGTTACAGCCACCTCTGCTACCAGGGAGGTGGTATTCCCACTGATGAGGAGCCTGGAACTCTACGATCCTTCTAAATCTGTTGCCAAGAGTAAAATGGCTTGTGCATTCTTCCTACTTATAATTTTGTGTTATTGAGCAAAATCACCTGGACTTAGTTGGCAAGAGAGATTAGGAAATGTAGTTGGCAAGAGAGATTAGGAAATGTAGTTTTCAGGCTTCTAGACTGAGCAGCAACAGAGAGTATATGGAAGGACTATTATGGGACTTAATACCAACAGTCAATATCTGGCACAGGAAGAATGGTTGAATGTGACTGAATTTGAGTGAAACTTCATTAAATTCTTGGAGGGGAAATCACCAGGGGCATCACTACAGTAATGGACAGAGATGTATCAGGCCATGCCAACATTATTTTCAACAGTGACACTAGTGTATGGTAATATCAGAAACAATAGAAGTAGTAGACTAATTAATGTCTCAAATTCTCTGCCTCTGGTTTTTGTCAGATGTGGTTAGAATGGCCACAGGTTGGCTTCTGTGAATATCAAATTATCTTTCTGACCTCTCTATGGAAAGTGATCTTATAAAATCATTGTTGGCTGGGTGTGGTGGCTCACACCTGTAATCCCAGCACTTTGGGAGGCCAAGGTGGGCGGATCATTTGTGGTCAGGAGATCGAGACCAGCGTGGCCAACATAGAAAAATCCCATTTCTACTAAAAATACAAAAAAAAGAAAAAAGAAAAATTAGTCATGCATAGGGGCTCATGCCTGTAATCCCAACTACTCAGGAGGCTGAGGCACAAGAATCGCTTGAACCCAAGAGGCAGAGGTTACAGTGAGCCAAGATCATGCCATTGCACTGCAGCCTTGGCAACAGAGCAAGACGCTGTCTCAAAATAATAATAATAATAATAAATGCAGCTGAAAACATTATAGAAGTATATTAGACAATTAATTTTTAATATATTATTTTTCTAAATTATGTAATATTTGTGTTATTTGCAAACTTGTCAAAATATGTAATTTGTTGTGTTTGATTTTATCATTCTTTCACTTTCATACCTATAAAAAGAGAGAAAGGCTATGGCCCAATCTGCTTTCAATGACCATTAGGACCCCAAACTGCTTTCTGTCCATTCTTTAACTTATTTTATTTTTAATTTTTGTCTTATGTCATTTGAGAAAATAGTCTGGGATTGGCAAGTGGCACTGGTGTTCATTTAAAAATAAATAAAAAGTCTGGCTACAAGGTTGTGCGTTTTAATGCTTGTTTCAAAAGAAGCTATTAGTATCCTCAATTTTCTCTATTAATTTTGTTTTAATTTCATTGGCTTCTGCTATTTATTATTTGCTTCATTCTGCTTAATTTCTGTTTTATTTGCTTTTCTTTTTATATTTTCTTTAGGTAGAAGCTGAGATCATTGAATTGAGATTTTTCTATTTCTCTAATATAGGCATTTAATACTATAAATTTCCCTCTAAGCATTGCTTTAGCTGCATCCCTCAAATTAAATAATGCATTTTCATCTCATTCAGTTAAAAAAAAATTTCTACCTTGTGATTTCTTCCTTGACCTGTGGATTATTTGAAAATGTTTTGTTGAATTTTCAAATATTTGAGAATTTTCTGGATATCATTCTATTAATGATTTTCATTTTAATTATGTTGTGTAGATAATATACTTTATATGATATGAATCCTTTTGTGTTTATTGAGGCCCAGAATAGAATCTATTTTCAATGGTTCAGAGAGGGATCTCTCTTGGAGAATGTTCCACGTGTGTTTGTAAAGAATGTATATTCTCTCTGCTGTTGTTGGATGGACTGTCTTGAAAGTGTTTTCAATCTTCTATATTCTTACTGATTTTTTTTCATCCACTCGTTCTATCAATTACTGAGAGAGGAGTGGTGGACCACACTTCAGCAATAATTACAGATTTTTTTAAATGTCTCCTTTTAGTTCTATCAGCTTTTGCTTAATGTGTTTTGAAGCTCTGTTGTTAAGTACATTCACGTATAAGATTGTAATGTCTTCTTGATTAATTTACCCTGTTAGTACGTGATGTCTTTATTTATCTCTGGTAATATTCTTTATCCTGAAGCCCACTTTGTCTGATATTAATATAGCTATTTTGGGTTCCTTTTTATTAGTGTTAGCATGGTATTTTTTTTCATTGTTTTACTTTTAACTTATCTGTGTCTTTATATTTATAATACAATTGTTGTAGAAAGAATATAGGTGGGTCCTGCTTTTTAAAATCCCATCTGATAATTTATCTAATTTCTGGAGCTGTTTAAACCATGTATATTTAATTTAATTATTGACATGACCAAATTTAAATCTGTCATCATGCTGTGTGTTTTCTATTTGTCCCATCTATTCCTCGTTCCTTTTTTCTTATGCCCTGTCCTTGTTTTTGATTAACTGAGTTTTGTTTTGTTTTGTTTGTTTGTTTGTTTTGAGATGGAGTCTTGCTCTGTTGCCCAGGCTGTAGTGCAGTGGTGTTAGCTTGCCGCAAACTCCGCCTCCCAGGTTCAAGCAATTCTCCTGTCTCAGCCTCCTGAGTAGCTGGGATTATAGGCATGCGCCAACATGCCTGGCTAATTTTCGTATTTTTAGTAGCGACAGGGTTTCACCATGTTGGCCAGGCTGGTTTCGAACTCCTGACCTCAGGTGATCCGCCCACCTCAGCCTCCCAAAGTGCTAGGATTACAGGTGTGAGTCACTACATCTGGCCGATTAACTGAGTATTTTTATGGTTCCATTTTATCTCTACTCTTGGTTTACTAGCTATACTTTTATTTGTTTTTTAGTGGTTGCCCTAGAATTTATAACACACATTTTTAACTTCTCACAGCCTATCTTCAAATAATATTATAACACTTCCCCTTAAATGCATAATCTTTTAGTAGTATATGTCTATTTTCTCTTTCCCATCCTTTGTGCTGTTATTAAAATGCATTATACTACTACATGTTATAAATCTCATAATATATTATTACTATTTTTGCTTTAGGGAGTCGATTATCTTTTAAAAGAGATTAAAATAAGAAAAAATGTTTTCCATATTTGCCCACATTTTAATATTTTTTTCTGTCACTATGGCAGAACAGTGGTTTCAAGCACTCCTCAGTCCTTTGTGTAGATCCAGATTTCTTTCCAGTCTCAGATTCCTTCTGCCTGGAGAATTTACTTTAACATTTCCTGTAGTGTAGTACTTACGGTGAAAAATTCTCTTCTATTTGCCAAAAAAATCTTTTTTTAATTTATGAAATATTTTCGTAATTTAAAAAATTTTCACCGAATATGATTCTAGGTGGAGTTTTTTCTTTAAATATGTTAAAGACGTCATTCCATCATCTTCTGCTTGCATAGTGCCTAACGAAAAGTCTGCTTCACAGAATGTCTTCCTTATGGACTATTTCCTTATTCTCTGGCTACCTTCAAAGATTTCCTCTTCATGCTGATTTTCAACAGTTTGTCTAGGATGTGCCCAGGTGTGTTTTTATTCATTTTTATCTGGCTTAGGGTTATCTGAGCTTCCTGGATCTGTGGATTGTTGTTTTTCATTCATCTGGGGAAAACCTCAGCTTTTATCATTTCTTCTGGCCTTTTGTCTCTTCTTCTGGGACTCATTTACATGTATGTTAAACCATTTCATATTATCCTAAGGTTTTTGAAATGCTATTATTTTTCTCCTCTCTTTTTACTCCTTAAGTTTCAGTGCGGATAATTTCCACCGACCTCTCTTCACGTTCACCAATTCTTTCTTCTGCTACATTCATTTTGTGAATAAGCCTGTTGAAGGAATCCTTTAAAGCTGAGACCATGATTGTATTAGTCTGCTAAGACAAGCTCTATTTCCAAATACAGTGACAATGGGGACTAGGCTTCAATATGTAAATTTTGAGATACACAAGTCAGTCTATAACAATCATTTTCATTGCTCACGTTTCATTTAACTCTTTTTTTAGAGTTTCCATCTCTCTGATCAAATTCTCCATCATATATCTTGTCCACCTTTTCACTAGACTCTTTAACATATTAATCAGTTAAAATCTCTGCTAGTTTGAGCATCTGCAGCATCTCTCTGTCTGCTTCTGTTGACTGTTTTGGTTTTAGGCTCTCTTGCAATTTGGATTGAATGCTGGACTTTGTGTGTAAAAGAATAGCAGAGACTGAGGTAAATAATACTGACAACTAGAAATGGCACATATCTTCTTTTATAAGTTGATTAATGTGGGAGCTGATTCAATTTAGGATCTACCCAAGGCTGGGTTGATGGGCATGTGACCTGGGCTGTAACAGAGGCCTTCATTGCTTAGAAGGGCCCTGAACTTGGTTTGATGCTCTGCTGTTACCACACTGAAATTCTTAGGAATTTGAACAAGGGACCTCATGTTTTCATTCTGCACTGGGCCTTGCAAATTATGTAGCTCGTAAGTATGAGTTTTTGTCTGCTTCAGAAAATCTGGAGATAAGAAACGCTCTACAGAAATGATGAAAAAGTCAGGAGTACTTTATGTATCAGTGTCACTAAGTTAGGGAGTACAGACGGTTGAGTAAATATATTCAGTTAATAAGATAGTGTTTTTCAAAAGCCACTGAGATCTCCTCTGGAAATTGAAGGTTAGAGACCAGTAATACAACCAGCCATTGCCTCAAAGGCCTAAATCATAAAAATTTATCAATTAGGCCAGGTAGATAATATGACTAGCCAGAATTTCCCTTTAAAATTAGACTCACCAGGTTAAATGAAGAAATGCCCAATATGAATATGTTTTTAATAATGTAATTCTTAGAATAATCTTGTATGTATTATAACTTTATGAATGTTCTTTCTATTATATTATAACTTGATTAAGTTTCTTATAATAATAAACTTTCTCTTTAAAAATATAAATCACTGTATGTTCTATATAAATGTAATATAATGAAATTTGTTTTAAATCACAAAAATGTAATGAAGATGTGGGGACAGGCTTACTAGTATGTTAAAATTGATGAAAATAAACAGTATACTATATGTCTTTCCTTCCATCAAGAAAATGAAAACACTATAGCTAACACAAAAGAAATCTACAAGGGAAAAAACCCAAGCCTACTGAAAATGTATTTTCTCTTTTTAGACATACTGTCAGGAGAAAATTTAGTTGTTAGGGCCTGGCGTGGTGGCTCATGCCATGTAATCCCAGCACGTTGGGAGGCCAAGGTGGGGAGGATCCCTTGAGCCCAGGAGTTCAAGACCAGCCTGGGCAACACAGGGAGACTCTGTCTCTTAAAACAAAAAAGAAAAATTAGTTGTTAGAGAAAAACCAAAAAAACAAAAATAATGACAAACAACATAGATGTTCTCCCTCACATTCAATAAATTCAAAGAAAGACAGACCAGGCTGGTTTGGTTCTTCTGGTATCAGGGACTCACCCTCTTTCCATCTTGTTCCTACTCTATGGATGGCCTGTGGCTTCCATTTTCGAGAATCCTCATGGTCCAGTATGACTGCTGGGGCTCCAGTCATTATGGCTGCATTCCAACCAACAAGAAGGAGGAAGGGTTTAGAGTGGCACATTTTCTCCTTTCAAGGTCATTTAAATTAAATCACAAGGTATAAAGCACATCTCTTGTTTTCATATTTACTTTGCATCAGTAAACAAAATTTGCCTATTGTTTTTGGGAGAGCATGTAGATAGAGTTTCTGAAATAAATGGACCTTCTTTTAGGTCTAACAATCTTCCCTAGCTGAGCCACCTCAGTCTACCAGGATCCAAATTCTAAATCTCTTCTTGGAGCCAGCTGCGGTGGCTCATACCTGTAATCCCAACACTTTTTGGGAGGCTGAGATAGGAGGATCATTTGAGCCCAGGAGTTTGAGAACAGCCTAGGCAAAACAGTGAGACCCTGTCTCTTAAAAAGTTTTTTTAATTAAACTAAATTAAAAAGATAAAATCTAGTATTGGTTATGTATTTTGGAAACAGTTTCATTTTGAAGCCTGTTTACTTTATTTTATTTATTTAAAGCAGCTGTCTTGGGTGGGTTTTTAAAAATACTTTGTTTATGACAGCTAGAGAAACAATTTGGGGAAAAAGAGAGAGAAAAATGACTCTAACTGCAGAGAAATAAATAAAATAGTTTTAGTTTCATAAATAGCTTATCATTCAACTTAGAAGCCTATAAATTTTTACATTTAAAAAATTATAACATCTGTAAAATGTTATACATCGTAGGCATTTTATTTTCAACATTTTAGGTCAAGGACTCTTGAAAGAACTAATAAATAATTATTTGTCAATTTAAAAAAATAGGCTGGGCCTGGTGGTTCGTGCCTGTAATCCTAGCACTTTGGGAGGCTGAGGCAGGTGGATCACTAGAGGTCAGGAGTTCGAGACCAGCCTGGCCAACATGGTGAAACCCTGTCTCTACTAAAAATACAAAAATTAGCTGGACTTGTTGGCCTGCTTCCGTAGTCCCAGCTACTCAGGAGGCTGAGGCAGGAAAAACACTTGAACCCAGGAGGCGGAGGCTGCAGTGAGCCAAGATTGCACCACTGCACTCCAGCCTGGGCAACAGAGTGAGACTCTGCCTCAAAATAAATAAATAAATAAATAGGAAAATAAAATGATATTCATGAACCAAATTCATTTTAAGTAAATTAAATATTTCTGATTTTCTAACACGGTAGGCGAACAGAAACTCTTCTAACAGTTGCCTGGGCTAAAAGAAGATTGCTATGGATTAGATGTCGCAAAGGCTATGGCTTGACTTTGACTTGCATGGGATTTTGATTTTTTTTCTTTCTTTTCTTTCTTTATTTTTTTCTTTTGATTCAGAGTCTCACCGTCGCACAGGCTGGAAGTGCAGTGGTGCGACCTCCTGGCTCACTGCAACCTTCGCCCCCCAGGTTCAAGCAATTCTCCTCCCTCAGCCTCCTGAGTAGCTGGGATTACAGGCATGCATCACCACACCCGGCTAATTTATATATTTTTAGCAGAGATGGGGTTTCACGGTGTTGGGCAGGCTGGTCTTGAACTCCTGACCTCAAGTGATCTACCCACCTCAGCTTCCCAAAGTGCTGGGAGTACAGGCGTGAGCCACTGTGCCCCAGGCAGATTTTGATATTTTTTTCTAAAACCATAATCACTATTTATAAACTGGGAGATTTTACACAGGGAACTAGAATTTCAAAGTCTCTTCAAAAACTGAAAATATGCCGGCATAGTGCCTCGTGCCTGTAATCCCAACACTTTGGGAGGCCAAGATGGGAGAATTGCTTGAGTCCCAGGGTTCGGCACCAGCCTGGGCAACATGGCAGAATCTGGTCTCTGCAAAAACACAAAAATTAGCCTGGTGATGTGGTGTGCTTCTGTAGTCCCGGCTACTTGGAAGGCTGAGTCAAGAGGATCATGTAAACCCAGGAGGTAGAGGCTGCAAAGAGCTGTGATCACGCCACTGTACTCCAGCCTGTGCGACAGAGCAAGATCCTGTCTCAAAACAAAACAAAAAACCAAACTAAAAATATGAGCGTAGTAGACATGCATTGCTCTCCTATACTCTACCAGAGCCGGCAGCCCACTCCCTCTTGTCTGGTGCCCCTGACCCTGTGGTCTGTACCCTGTAGGCATTTGGGTTTGCAACTCCCGGATACATCTTGGGTTTACATTTTTTAAACCCTGAGGTTCTATCACTCTCTCCTTTCATTTTATCCTGAGATCATTAGGAGATGAACCAAAAAACAAAGGTGAAGGCAGAAAGCTCTTTAAAGATTTCCCTTCTCCCAGGTTCTTACCAGGAGGTAAGGAAGGTAGAGAAGGGGTTGGAGACGGAAGAGAAACGGCAACCAATCTTTGGTGAGGTGAGGGAAGAGACTGGTGGGCAAGAGGCCACGCTGTGCTCTTAGGAGGATGATGGCACTAGGGGAATTACAAACAGGAGGGGACATTAAGCCACTTCCTCTTGGGGCAATCCACTTGATAGTTTTACCATGTTATTTGGGCATCGTCTTGCTGTAAGAAGGGACAGCAAGAGACCTGGAACATTGCTCCCAGCTGTTGGGACTCCACTCAGGGTGGGGTTTTTATCTCATTAGCTGTTCATGGGACCTCCCCACCCGCCTTCTCCCCACTCTGGCAGTCTGCCTGGACAGATGGCCCTAGCTTAGTATCACAGATAGTATTTCTCCAGACACTCTTCAACCTCTAAATTGTACTTAACATTTTTAGCTAACAACTTTCTCTACAATCACCTTAGATAGTTTACCAAGGACAACATATTATAGAGTATCTGTTGTCTATTTCATATCTAACATGTACTGAGAGCTTATTACATGTTAAGCACTCTTCAAAATGCTTTTGTTGACTCATTTAATTCTCTCAAACGCCTGATGGTGTAGGTTCTATTATTTCCATTTTACAGGTGAGGAAAGGAAGACACAGAGAAGTTAATAACTTGCCCAAAGGAACCCATTTGGAGACAGATATATGAATAAATATAGATGCACACACACAGACGTAAAGCATACATAAATATAAAAACCAGGCTGGACACGGTGGCTCACACCTGTAATCCCAGCACTTTGAGAGGCCAAGAAAGGAGAAGCCCTTGAGGCCAGAAGTTTGAGACCAGCCTGGGCAACATAGTGAGACCTCGTCTCTACAGAAAAAATTTTTTAATTAGCTGGGTATAGTGAGCATGCGTCAGTAGTCCTGGCTACTTGGGAGGCTGAGGCAGGAGGATTGCTTGAGCCCAGGAAGTCGAGGCTGCAGTGAACTATAATCGTGCCTCTACATTCCAGCCTGGATGACAGAGCAAGACTATTATTTTTAAAACTTATGAAAACCTATCTCATAATTCTCATTCACAATATGTGATGCTCAAAAGCAGATATTCACAGGGCTTCTGCATAAGAGATGCAAGGTATTACAGAAATAAGAAAGCAAAAAACAAAATAAGGTAGAAAATAAAGAGGGGCTCTGACAGTGAGTGGTGGGTGTAATTCAGATGCTCTTGAAGACTCAGAAGAGGTTTGAAATTGTGCAAAGCTGCTGTTTCATTCACATGACATTGTTTATAGTTGCCTTCTACATGTGCACAGTGCCAGGAACAGAGACTTCCGGCCAATAAAACAAAAAAACTGGAGAGAATGTGCTTCCAATTAAAAAGTACAATTGCACAACAACTTTGAGTCCAAAATCAGGCCAGACGCAGTGGCTTACGCCTGTAACCTCAGCACTTTGGGAGGCCGAGGCGGGCGGATCACCTGAGGTCAGGAGCTGGAGGCCAGCCTGGCCAACATGGTGAAACCCCGTCTCTACTAAAAATACAAAAATGAGCCAGGCATGGTGGTGCACGCCTGCAGTCCCAGCTACTCTGGAGGCTGAAGCTTAGGAGGCTTCGAATTCATATAATTGGGTGAATCATCAAGAAATAGACTGGTCTCTTGGGAATTTTTCCTTTCAAAGATTCATCACAGGAAAAAAGAAAGTGAAGGGTGATTTTCCCTGAGAGCAGGCCAGTTTTGTGTTCCAGAATTTGGGGTTCTCTCACTCCAAGGATGCAGTTCACTGACTGTTTATGTGTTTGATGTTGATTTGTTTATCTGACTGCAGGGTGCCAGGGAGACTGACCAAATAGGCATTTTTTTGAAGGAAGAACGAGGCTAATTAAAATAATCTGGCTAGATTGTCAGTGAGGATAAGTGGATATGCAAAAAGTGTTTGGGAAGAGGTTAACCAACTAGAGGGGAGTGAGGCGGGTTTGCTGAGGACAGAAGGCAAGGTGGGTCTGGGCAATGACTACCTTGGTAGTGACCAAGGCCACCCAGGCCCAGGCCACCTCCCTCTATTTTCCTGGGTTTTGGCACAACCTCAGAGAAGGGAAGAGAAGTATTTGCCATAGCGGGGAGTGGAGGGAAAAACAGTACTAGATTTTTGTTGATCTTGGCAAGTGGAAGCTCAGAGCCACATCTGATATAATTTACAAAAATAAGGAAATGCGATGTTTTTTCTACTTGAGTATTGAAAAGCAGTTCCTTCTTATATATCCATACTCTTAAGCAAAACCCCTTCTGTCAGTTGACTCATTTTCTTTCATTTTCCCCACTTCAGTCTCACTGCCTTGAGGTCTCCAGGTTGGCTGCAGCAATTGGATTCCCTTACAGGGACCCCTACAGACTCTAACTGGCCCTTGTTCCTAAGTCAAAAGCCAAGTACACTATTACTAGGTGACCATTAGAAATGCATCACCTCGGCTGGGCGTAGTGGCTCACATCTGAAATCCCTGCACTTCAGGAGGCCAAGGCGGGAGGATCTCCTGAATCCAGGAGTTTGAGACCAGCCTGGGCAACACGGAGAAACCCTGTCTCTACAAAAAGTACAAAAATCATCTGGGCAAGGTGGTGTGCACCTGTGGTCCCAGCTACTTGGGAGGCTGAGATGGGAGGATTGATTGAGCCCAGGAGGTGGAGGCTGCAGTGAGCCGTGATCACTCCACTGTACTCCAGCCTGGGCGACAGAGTGAGACCCTGTCTCAAAAAATAAAAATAAAATAAAATAACATGGTGAATAGTATGTCATATGACTATATCTCCACTTAAAAATTTAGGATTCTAAAGCAAAAAAAAAAAAAAGAAAAGAAAAGAAAAAAGAAAATCCCTTGACCTGAGCCACGGCTCTCTTCTTCCTGATATTTCCGTCTACCATCCTCCCCTCTGCGTGGCCCCGTCTGCCATCCTCCCCTCTGCCTGGCCCCTCACCTCCTGGCCCCGTCTACCATCTTCCTCTCTGGCCGCGTCTGCCATTGTCCCCTCTGCCTGGTCCCATCTGCCATCTTCCCCTCTGGCCCTGTCTGCCATCTTCCCCTCTGGCCCCATCTGCCATCTTCCCCTCTGCCTGGCTCCCCTCCCCAGCTGAGTCCTCTGTCTGCATCTTGCTGACAGTCTATGGCCAAAGACCCTGTCACTAGGACTTTTATTTCCAGAGCCTGAGCCTCATCCTCACCTCCAGCTCTGCTCTGAATGATGACTGCTGAGCTAATCCCCACCCTGCATGGGTCTCCTGCGAGAAGCCCCAGGACAACCCTCACCCGAGTCTCTCCTGAATGGTGGACACTCAGCCAAGGAAGCCCACTCTTCCCAAGCCATCTCGTTTCCTTTGGTCTGAGAAAATAGATACTGGACTTTGCTCTCAAAAATAATGATATCGTGTTGTTATGAGTTGAAATGTGCCCACCCAAACATTTATGTTGAAGTCCTAACCCCTAACCCTCAGAATGTGACCTTATTTGGAGATACGGTCTTTTTTTTTTTTTTAATTTTATTTTGAAACGGAGTGTCACTCTGTCATGCAGGCTGGAGTGCAGTGGCGTGATCTCGGCTCACTGTAGCCTCCGCCTGCTGGGTTCAAGCAATTCTCCTGCCTCAGCCTCCCAAGTAGCTGGGACTATAGGTGTGCGCCACCCTTTCCGGCCAATTTTTTTGTATTTTTAGTAGATTCAGGATTTCACCATGCTGGCCAGGCTGGTCTCAAACTCCTGACCTCATGATCCACCCGCCTCGGCTTCCCAAAGTGGTGGGATTACAGGCATGAGCCACCGCACCGGGTCTGGAGATAGGGTCTTTACCAAGACAATCAAGTTAAAATGAGGTCACTGGGATGGGCCCTGATCCAATATGACTGGTGTGCTTATAAGGAGACAGAATTTGGATGTCGACATGCACAGAGGCAGGATTCTGGGAAGAGACACAGGGAGAGGACAGCCATGTGGCAGGAGCAATGGCAAAGGAATGACAAGGACAGCTGGCAAATGCCATAGCCTGGATGCGGCCAGGAAGGACTCTCCCCTAGAGCCATCAGACACCTGCTGACACCTTCATTTCGGCCTTCCAGCCTCCAGAACTACGAGACAACAACTTTCTGTTGTTGCAAGCCACACGGTGTTTGGTACTTTGTTGCAGCAGGCTTAGGAAATTAATACACACGGAAAAGGCCAGGCGTGGCCCAAGTGTGAAAGGGAGGGTCATACATTCTAAAGAGAGACTCCCATGCTGCTCCTAAAAAGGACCAAGCTGTTCATCCATGCAACAGCTTGAATGGATCTACGGAGAACTGCACTGTTTGCAAAAGCTGACCTCGAAAGGCTACACACTGGATGATTTCATTTATATAACAAACGTTCTTGAAATGACAAAGTTGCAGAGATGGATAGCATCAGTGGCTGCCGGGGCTTAGGGAAAGGGGAGAGAGGCAGATGGCTGTGGCTATAAAAGGGCAGCACGAGGGAGCCTGGTGTGCTGCATCTTGCCCTGCATCTTGGCTGCGGAGGGGCCACAACCCAACCGCCTGTAATGTGACAAAATTGCGTAGAATTATACACACACACACACACACACACATGCATGTAACACTGGCAAAATTCGAATGTCTATATGTTGTATCCATGTCATTTCCTGGCTGTGATATTGTACTTTAGCTATTCAACATGCTACCATTGAGGAAAACTGAGTCAAGGGTATACAGGGTCTCTCTGCATCATTACAACTACGTGAGAATCTCTACTTACCTCCAAACGAAAAGTTTTTTAAAGATACCATCAAGTCATATCAGTTTAACCCAGGAAAGTAGTCCCTATGGAATATGGATGAAATTAAGTATTATTTCCATCTAAATACAATTCAAGATGTTGGATCCTTTTGTCTTTTTAAGAGGTAACTGACAATCTGAAATAAAAATTCGAAATTTCATCTGGATGAACAAACATAAGAATATTCTTTGAAAGGATAGCAAAGAAACCTCGGGGAAGGGGAACTTACAGGGCAGACCATCCCCTGCAAGATTCGGAAACATTACAGAGCTATAATAACTGGAAGAGATGGTGGAACAGAGCAAGTATCCCAGTAATGGACTAATTATCTAAGTGAAAATAATTTATGGAAAAAGTATTTCTAAAAAGGTTAAAAAAAAAGAGAAAAAGAAGAGCCTTTGAGTGTACAATGGCATTCTCAATCAATAATTGGCCTTGGTCTTTTCCAGTTTCCTGTTAAAACATTCAATTTATACAATGAGGGAAAGTCTAGACCAGCACTGGGCACTACCTGAAGCTTTTAGGAGTTATGGTAGAAAATAGCACAGATAATAGTGGAGTATAGCACGGTGTAACAGGGTGTAATACTATCTAACAGTTAAAATTAATGACTTACTACTACATGTATCAACGGAGAAATTAATGCTAAGGGAAAAAGAAAGTTTTGGAATGACATGACAGTGCAGGTTGAGTCTCCCTTATCTGAAATGCTTGGAATGTGAAATATTTCAGATTTCAGATTTTTTCAGATTTTGGAATATTCACATATACACAATGAGATATCTTGGGGATGGGACCTAAGTCTAAACATAAAATTCATTTATGTTTCATACGTACCCTATACACATAGCCTAAAGGTAGTTTCATACAATAATTTTAATAATTTGTGCATGAAACAGTTTGTGTCTATTGAACACCCAGAAAGCAACATTGTCGCCACTGCAATCACCCACGTGAACATCTACGGATGATTGGCATCACCACTATTCCTGACTCTGACTCTGAATTTATGTGCTACCTTTATAAACAATCGTTTTCTTACACTTATTCACACATGAGTACTTAACAGTAAAAAATATGACAGCATTAAACCAGTGAAAACATAATGTGTTCAGGGTCACTAAGCAGCCCAGTGGCGTCATCAGAGATCTGGATCAGCAGACAGACAACAGCAACCATGACAGTGGGCTTCCCTCTCTACCAATGATGCTGTGTTCTGATTAAAAGATTACTGTAGGCCGGGCTCGGTGGCTCACACCTGTAATCCCAGCACTTTGCGAGGCCAAGGCAGGCGGTTCACCTGAGGTCAGGAGTTTGAGACTAGCCTGGCCAACATGGTGAAGCTCCATCTCTACTAAAAATACAAAAAAAAAAAAAAAAATTAGCAGGGCGTGCTGGCAGGTGCCTTTAATCCCAGCTACTCAGGAGGCTGAGGCGGGAGGATCACCTGAGCCTGGAAGCTGAAGGCTATAGTGAGCTGGGATCACGCCACTGCACTCCAGCCAGGGCAACAGAGTGAGACCCTGCCTCGAAAAAAAAAAAATGGAAAAGATCACTATAAGCTAAACCTTGAGCCTAGAGCCTAGCTGCACATGCAGAACCCTGGAGAAGTCCCTACCCCCAAGGCACGAGTTCATAGCTAATAGCTTCTTGGGCTTTTGGTGCCGATTGGCTGGAGATTGGGGAAGCCACATCATGAAAAAGGGGCTTTTGTTCTCTTTCCTGGGCCGAATCGGGCAGCAGCAACTTGTAACCATCTGGCCATCTGCTGGTATCTTGTAGGGCAGCTTATCTTGCAAAAGCGCTAGGTGCTGACACAGGAGATTTGCAAGCAAAAGGAGACTCTGCAAAAGGGTTCTTCAGGCCTTCGCACAAGGGGACAAATTGGTACAGGGTCCTCATCTTGCTTATCCTGCCTCAAACGCACACACACTGTTCTAGTCCTTCAACAAGCCTATCGCATGCTTTCATCATGGCGCCTGTAGGTGCTTGTTCTGCAGTGATAACAGCATTTTGTTCGTCATCACTGTTACCACAAGCACCTTGGTTCAGAACCGTTTTGCCATTGTTCATCATCGGTCAATGAACGAACAACTGGGAGCCTCAGTATAGATGTTAAAAACCTGTATATCCACTTCTTCCAGCATGCTGACACACTCTGAAGGTATATTTTTTGCCTGCGTAGGGAGGTCAGACATCATTTTTTTCCCACTTCACATATGGAATACTTCCATGCCATCACCTTGTTCATCTTCATCACTGACCATGGTCGCAGACCAGAGGTTGTGCCAAGCACACGTGGCTGTCGTTAGTCACTGTGTTCCAAGTTTCGGAAACAGCATTGGCATCATTCATGCTAAACACCTTTTGAAAACTTCCACACCCACCCCTCTTTTCACTGCTGCTAGCGGGCAGTGTTTCCATATTTACTCTCCATTGATCTCCATTGATCTAAGGATACCCTGGTCACATGGCTGAAGTAATGAAGTTACATTTGGAAGAAAGCCCATGACATAAACATTATTTTTAATGAGAATTTCAGCTGGAGAATGAGCAGAATGGTCGTCAAAGAAAAACAAAATTTTGCAGTTGTCATCCAGTCCACCCTCCCTACAGTGACACAAGCCACTGGTCCAACATGTTTGTGAGACTAATCAGAAAAGATGTCCCTAGTTACACATGTAATCTCAGCTACGCAGAAAGCTGAGGTGGGAGGACAGCTTGAGGCCAGGAGTGTGAGACCAGCCTTGGCAACATAGTGAGACCTCATCTCTAGAAATAAATAAATATCAGCCGGGTGTGGTGGTGCACACTTATAGGCCCAGCTACTTGAAGCAGGAGGATTGCTTGAGTCCAGGAGTGTAAGGCTGCAGTGAGCTATGATTGCACCACTGCACTCCAGCCTGGGCAACAGAGTGAGACCTCATCTCTAAAAAAATTTTTAAAAAAGAAAAAAGAGGCCAGGCACAGTGGCTCACACTTGTAATCCCAGCACTCTGGGAGGCCGAGGTGGGTGGATCACCTGAGGTCAGGAGTTCAAGACCAGCCTGGCCAACATGGAGAAACCCCGTCTCTACTAAAAATACAAAAATTAGCCGGGTGTGGTGGTGGTCACCTGTAATCCCAGCTACTTGGGAGGCTGAGGCAGGAGAATTGCTTGAACCGGGGAGGCAGAGGTTGTAGTGAGCCGAGATTGTGCCATTGCACTCCAGCCTGGGCAATAAGAGTGAAACTCCATCTCAAAAAAAAAAAAAGTCTGGGAGCATGGGCTCACGCCTGTAATCCCAGCACTTTGGGAGGCTGAGGTGGGTGAATCACCTGAGGTCAGGAGTTCAAGAGCAGCCTGGCCAACATGGTGAAACCCCATCTCTACAAAAATACAAAAATTAGCCCAGCATGATGGCGGGTGCCTGTAATCCCAGCTACTCGTGAGGCTGAGGCACGAAAATGGCTTGAACCCAGGACACAGAGATTGCAGTGAGCTGAGATCGCTCCATTGCACTCCAGCCTGGGTGACAGAGCAAGACTCTGTCTCCAAAAAAGAAAAGAAGTCCCTAGTAATTCATGTATTGTGTTAGGATAATAATGAACTGGTAAGAAAACCACTCCTTGAAAACAGCAAGGACACAGCCTTTGCCTATCACAGCAGTTTGGGCTTACGTATACCTGTTGCATTAGCACAACCCAGCACAGTTCTGTCCTTGGGTCCCTTAATTACTGTTGGGACCATCTGATCCGCAGTGGTCAGTGTCTTTCTGGGACAATAGCACCGAAACAGTGATGTTTCATGGCCGTTATAGACTTGTTCTGGTGTCAGGTTTTCATCGGCGATGACGTCGGCAAACTCGCCAGTGAATTACTCTGCTGCTTTGTGATTAGCAGATGTTTTATCGCCAAAAATCTTTAAAAATTTAATGCCATATTTTTTCTTAAATTCTACAACCAACCTTGAAAATTCACAATTCTCTTCCATTTTTAGTTCATCATAATAGATCTTTCTTGTTTCATGATCAGTGTATCATTAAGTGGCATGTGTCCACTGTGATATTGATGGATCACTTTTCCAGTGCACAATCAAGATCTTCATTTTTTTTATTCTGGGTTTTTCTATGTTTCATTAACTTGTGTTAGTCACTTGCAGCACAGAACTTCAACAGTCTATCCCTCTGTTTCTTCAGGTCCTATATGGTGGTCATTCCAACACTGTACCTTTCTATAAGACATTTCACACTTACACCACTGCCTACTGTCTCCAACAGTTTGACTTTCTGTGTTATAGATAAACATAAATGCTTTCTTTTTCTTATCACTATTATCCACAGGGGTATCTGCAGACCTTTGTGACATTTTCTTTTTTATTGTTTTGTTTTTGTTTTTGTTTTTGTTTGAGACAGAGTCTTGCTCTATCACCCAGGCTGGAGTGTAGTGGTATGATCTCAGTTCACTGCAACCTCAGCCTCCTGGATTCAAGTGATTGTTGTGACTCAGCCTCCTAAATAGCTGGGATTACAGGCACGTGCCACCACACCAGGCTAATTTTCATATTTTTAATAGAGGGGTTTCGCTGTGTTGCCCAGGCTGGTCTCGAACTCCTGAGCTCACGTGATCCACCTGCCTTGGCCTCCCAAAGTGCTGAGATTACAGACGTGAGCCACTGCACCCGGCCAACATTTTCAACAATATCATTAGACCAGACAGCAGAGAATAAGCAAAAATACCACAGTGAGAAGTGCACAGAGGCAGGCCTTGGCTCCATATGGGGAATCGTGGGGACCTGTCGTGGGTGTGTTCAACCTGCACACATGCCATTTTACCACCCTTTGTGCGCGTGCTTGCATGGGGGAATCTGGGCGTGCACAGAAAAGATATCTCTCAGCTGAAGGCGGCTGGGAGAGTCTTTTTTCCCCTTGGGCATGCTGAATAAACAGTGTGTTGTGTGCCTGTGTTTTGATTGCAACCCACCTCACGAGATCAGGTGTGGAATTTTCCACTTGTGGCGTAATGTCAGAGCTCAAAAAGTTTTGGATTTTGGACCATTTTGGATTTGGGATTTGGAGATCTGGAGTGCTCAACCTGTATGGTACTGTTCATATGAATTTTTTTTTTTTTTTGAGACCTAGTCTCTTTCTGTTGCCCAAGCTTGAGTGCAGTGATGTGATCTCAGCTCACTGCAACCTCCACCTCCCAGGTTCAAGCGATTCTCGTGCCTCAGCCTCCCAAGTAGATGAGATTACAGGTGCATGCCACCACACCCTGCTAATTTTTGTATTTTTAGTAGAACTGGGGTTTCACCATGTTGACCAGGCTGGTCTTGAACTCCTGACCTCAAGTGATCCGCCCACCTCAGCCTCCCAAAGTGCTGGGATTACAGTCGTGAGCCACTGCACCCAGGCTTAATCATATGAATTTTTAAAAATGTAAGCCATCCTGTCTGTTGTACACGGACATACACATGGAAAAAGGGCCTAAGAATGCCTGGGAATGATGAGTACCAGTTTCAAGAAACATTTACCTGCGAGAAGGTGGAAGACGGAGGAAGAGAAAGATGCAGGAATACAAAGGGGCTTCAACTTTATCTGTAATTTTTTTGTTCCAAAAAATGTCTGAAGCAAATATTGAGCAGACATACTAAGATTTGACAGGATGAGGCAGTAGGCTCATGGATATCCACTATATTTACTGATTGCTATACTTCGAAGTATGTTTGAAATTTACATTATTTAACAACACATATATATGTAATGAAATAGAGTTCTTTTAAGCATACCAAATTTACAATTTTATTTTCAAATTTTAAAATTTACTTTTGGCCAGAATGCAGTAAAATGGGTACTTTAACACAATGCTAGTTAGAAGGTATATTGATAAAAGACTTCTGGAAAGCAAGATAGAAATATTTGTTTAAAAGAAAAAAAGGCTTTAAAAATATTCCCTACCAGTTGAATCAATAGTTCCACTGTAGGAAATCTATTCTAAACAATCTTAAATTCACAAGATTTTGTAGAAAGATATTTATGATAATGTTATCTTTAATATTAAAATAATAGAGGGGATGTTAAACTATGATAATTTGCAGCCATTAAAAACTTTTACAAAGAGTCTGTAATAATGGAGAAATCTCTACTTCATAAATGTTCGTAGAATAAAAAATGCTCTATTTTATACATGCTATGCTCAGCCTGCATTCAATAAACCCTGAATATATTTGACAATATGAAGGAATATTGCTAATTTTTAAATTTGATCTTATCATCTTGAGATATATTCTTAAGTATTGAGGGAAATTGAATAATGTGGGATTTCTCCAGTTGGAGTAAGGGTGGCTGTTCCTGCTTAGAAAAAAAGAACGGACCTTGTGCGGTCACTGCCGGATGGTAGGTTCATTATTCATTTTCGACTTTTTTTTTTTTTTTTAACTTAAGAGACAGTGACTGGCTCTGTTGCCCAGGCTGGAGTGCAGTGGCGCCATCATAGCTCACTGCATCCTCAAACTCCTGGGCTTAAACAATGCTCCCGACTCAGCCTCCCAAGCAGCTGGGACTACAGGCAAGTGCCAGCACATCAGGCTAATATTGTTTAAATATTTTGTAGAGATAGGGGTCTCACTGTGTTGCCCAAGCTGATCTCCAACTCTTGGGCTCAAGCGATCCTCCTGCCTCTGTCTTCCAAAGTGCTGGGGTTATAAGCGTGAGCCACCGCGTCTGGCCTCTACTTTTGATATTTGAAAATGTCCGTAACAAAAGAAGCTTTCATAAGTCTGAAACACACAAAATGTTGACATTGATTATATTTATAGGTTGGGTCCAAGTGGGATTTCCAATCCTCTGCGTTCATTTGTTCAGCATGTTTTACATTTATGCCAATTTTAAACTTTTTAGGGAAAGAGGAGCAAGTACAGTCATGCCTCACTTACTAATAGAGATAGTTTCTGAGAAGCTTGTCAGATGATTTCCTCGTTTTGCCAGCATCGCAGAGGACTTACACAATTTGCATGGCATAGCCTGCTACACACTGAGGCCACATGACCTAGCCTGTTGCTCCGAGACTGCAAAGCTGTGCAGCAGGAAGCTTTGCTGAATACTGCAGGCAACTGTAACACAATGGTGAGGATCTGTGTCTCTAAACATAGAAAAGTTACAGTAAAAACACGGAATTATAATCTTACAGGACCACCGAGGCACATACCAGCTGGCATTAACAGAAAGGTCATTAGGCTCCACATGACTGTAGGAAAAGCTTTCATCTACTCTTTTCCCACTGTGTGTGTGGGGGGTGGGGGGGGGATGTATAACAACCTATGTTTATATGCCACTAAATTCTTTTGTTTGTTTGTTTTATTTTATTTTATTTATTTTTTTGAGACCGAGTCTCACTCTGTTGCCCAGGCTAGAGGGCAGTGGTGCGATCTCAGCTCACTGCAACCTCAGCCTCCTGGGTTCAGGTGATTCTCCTGCCTCAGCCTCCCGAGTAGCTGGGATTACAGGCGCCCGCCACCACGCCCAGCTAATTTTTGTATTTTTAGTAGAGACGGGGTTTCACCATGTTGGCCAGGCTAGTCTCGAATTCCTGACTTCAGGCGATTCACCTGCCTTGGCCTCCGAAAGTGCTTGGATTTCAGGAGTGGCCACCGCGCTCGGCTCTAAATTCTTTTTTTTTTTTTTTTTTTTTTTTTTTTTTTTTGAGACGGAGTCTCGCTCTGTCACCCAGGCTGGAGTGCAGTGGCGCGATCTCGGCTCACTGCAAGCTCCGCCTCCCAGGTTCACGCCATTCTCCTGCCTCAGCCTCTCCGAGTAGCTGGGACTACAGGAGCCCGCCACCACGCCCGGCTAATTTTTTGTATTTTTAGTAGAGACGAGGTTTCACCGTGGTCTCGATCTCCTGACCTCGTGATCCGCCCGCCTCGGCTTCCCAACGTGCTGGGATTACAAGCGTGAGCTACCGCGCCCGGCCCCTAGATTCTTTTATTTAACTTTTAAGTTCAGGGTTATATGTGCAGGTTTGTTATATAGGTAAACCTGTGTCTTGGGGGATTATTGTACAGATTATTTCGTTTTGAAAGAGAATTTGCAAGTATGTCACAAAAGCCTCATAAACACGTTGTGAGATTTTAAGAGGCAATGACCGAGGCTTGGAGATGTCTCGTCCTGTCCAGTGTCACCCCTAGACCTGAGAATCTGCACTTGGGAGCTTACAGACCCGGTTGTCAGGCTTCACTTGAGACCCCATGAAAGAAAAAAACCCACCAGCCAAAGAGGGGGATAGCAGCCTGGAAGAACCTAAGGAAGCGAGGGGCAGAGGTGAAGCACTGTGGCTCCTCTCCCCCTTCTCCCCCCTCCGCCCCGTCTCCTTCTAACGTGAGGCATTTTCTCGGGGAGCAAAGCTGCAGCAGCATTCGGTGAAGTGGCGGAGCTGGCGCCAGCAGGTGGCGGGGCGCCAGCAGGGCTGAGCTCCGCTCGGGCAGGTGCCCGCGTCCCCGCACCGCGGCGACACCTCCGCGGGCACTCACCCAGGCCGGCCGCTCACAACCGAGCGCAGGGCCCGGGAGGGAGACCAGGAAAGTCGCAGGCGGAGCAGCTGGAGGCGACCAACGCCGGGCGAGGTCAAGTGGATCCGAGCCGCAGAGAGGGCTGGAGAGAGTCTGCTCTCCGATGGCTTTGCCCACTCTCTCCCCAGTGGGGACACCGGACAGAGTGCACACTGGAGGTCCCGGAGCACAAGGAGCGCGGAGGACCGGGAGGCTCCCGGGCTTGCGTGGGTAAGGTCCTGGGTCCCCACCGGGCACGGCCCATGCGTCCCGGGGACAGGGGTGGCTGTGCGGGGCCGCGGTGGCCGGCGGGGCTCCTTCTCTAGCAAGGGTGGGGACGCTGAGTCACGGATCTGTCACCGCTCTGCACCTCTCCGAGCCCTCGGGGGCCAAAGCAAAAGCGAAAGCGAATGCGACTGGCAGGGCGGCAGGTCCCAGAGCCGCGCTCGCCACCTCCCCCCGGCCTGGGCAGCGCTCGCCCGGGGCGTCCAGCGGTGCCCTGTGGAGCTGCGGCCATGGCCCCGCGGCGGGCGCGCGGCTGCCGGACCCTCGGTCTCCCGGCGCTGCTACTGCTGCTGCTGCTCCGGCCGCCGGCGACGCGGGGTAGGGAGCTGGGAGCAGGGGCGCCCGGGCGGGACTTGGAAGGGGGCCGGGGCGTGGAGCTGGAGGGAACAGGGCGCCGCATCTCCGCTGGCCGTGCGGGGCGTCGGTGCCCTCGGGAGCGCGGTGCGCGCAGGTCCGGGCCGGGGAGGGGGCGCGGCGCCGGGCAGGAGGGACACGTGCCGGGAGCCGGGGTCGCAGGGAGAGCGCCGCCGCTGCGCCCGGTTCACCCATGTAAGGGAGCGGGCGGCCGGGCTGGGGTCTCCGAGGCCGAGGTCAGGAGCAGTTCTGAGAAGCCCGTTTTGGCCACGGGAGCGCGGAGCCGGCGGCGTCCAGCAGTTAGGAGACACGGGCGAGTGCGCTTCTCCCAGGCGCCGGGACAGCAGGGCGGGTGTTGCATAGCACGCGGTCCTCGGAGGGGTCCGGGAGAAACTACCCCTCCCGACTCCCAGGCAAAAGTAAATTATGTCAGTGGTAGGTGGGAGGGTGGGGAGGAGCTGTGTCCCGGGGGGAAACGCGTCGGGCGAGTTGCACACCTGGGGACCTGGAAACAACTTCCAATTCTTTTTTTTTTTTTTTTTTTTTTGAGACGGAGTCTCGCTCTGTCGCCCAGGCTGGAGTGCAGTGGCGCGATCTCCGCTCACTGCAAGCTCCGCCTCCCGGGTTCACGCCATTCTCCTGCCTCAGCCTCTCCGAGTAGCTGGGACTACAGGCGCCCGCCACCACGCCCGGCTAATTTTTTTTTGTATTTTTAGTAGAGACGGGGTTTCACCGTGGTCTCGATCTCCTGACCTCGTGATCCGCCCGCCTCGGCCTCCCAAAGTGCTGGGGTTACAAGCGTGAGCCACCGCGCCCGGCCCCTTCCAATTCTTAAGCGATCAGGAAACCAGCAGAGGTGGTCGGGACCGGATGGGGGTGGGGAGTTGGGGGCCAGTCTGGAGTCTACACTCGCAGGAAAAGGGGGAAGAAATCTGTGATCGCTTGGTGTATGAGAAGAAAGCGGGTCGCGGAGCTCTGATCTCGGCAGGGAGGATGGAATGAGCGATTCCTAGGGGTTTTGTCCCGGGAGCCAGAGGAAGGAGGAGAAACAGTAGCTGGGTCTAGCTCTATCCTTGTCAGCGCTTCTTTCTCTTTTTATAGTCAGGGAGCTCTAGGAGGGTCTGATGAAAGCTATGAACCCCCCGCCCCCAGAAAAATGCATGAATGCACATACTTACAAAATGTGCGTATGATTTTGGGGTCAAAGCCCCACTGAAGGCCATCCATGGACTCTATAGGAATTAGTAACCCCATGATCTGTGTGTATTTTTAAGCGAGACCCTGAATAATTTACATCGAGTCGGGCCAGTCTGCCCAGGCCCTGGCCAAAGCCATTCCACGAACAGTTGCTGCTGCCTGGTGTGGCCCGAACGCCTCCCCACCCGCCGCCACCCCCACCCCAGCTCTGCGAGGCTTCATGAAGTTTCGTTTTCATGAGACTCTGATGCTTGGATTTTCCCCCACATCTGAGAAGCAGAGTTAGTTGGTGACCGGTTGCTTCCTCCCAGCTGGCTAGCAGTGTCACAGGACCCCATAGCTGGCAACTGGGGCAGCTGGATTACACAATATGAAAGTGAAATACAGCCTTAGTCAGAGCCCAGCAGAGAGGAGGTGTCTTTCCTGAAGACTGAGTGGATAGGGGAGCACCACTGGGAGATCTCTAATCTCATCAGCTGCACAACCTTGCCCTTTGACCTTAGAAAGGTGTTGCTACCTTCCCTTCCCAAAGCTCTCGATGTTTTGTTTTGTTTTTTCTTTTTCTTTCTTTTTTGTTTTCTTTTTTGAGACGGAGTGTCACTCTGTCACCCCGGCTGGAGTGCAGTAGCTCGATCTCAGCTCACTGCAACCTCCCCCTCCTGGGTTCAAGCGATTCTCCTGCCTCAGCCTCCTGAGAGCTGGGATTACAGGCGCTTGCCACCACGCCCGGTAACTTTTGTGTTTTTAATAGAAACGGGGTTTCACCATGTTGGTCAGGCTGATCTTAAACTCCTGACCTTGTGATCTGCCCGCCTCGGCCTACCAAAGTGCTGGGATTATAGGCGTGAGCCACCGCACCCAGCCGATGTTTTTTTTCCCTTTAACAGCCTTATTGAGGTGTAATTGGCAGACAATAAACTGCATATATTGAAGTTGCACACTTTGATAAGTTTGGAGGTAAATGCATACATACTCATGAAAGCATTGCCACCACCAAGAGTGAACACAACCATCACTCCCAAAGACTTCCTCATGCCCTGCACAATCCTCATCTCCCACCTCGCCCATCTCCCAGGCAACTGCTTATCTGTTTTTTTGGTCACTATCAATTTGATGCACTTTCTAAAATTTTTTATAAATAGAATTGTACAGTAGGAACTCTTTCTTGTTTGGCTTCTTCACAGACAGTAATTATCCTGAGAATTTATCTATGTTGTAATTTGTATAAGTAGTTCATTGGTTTCTACCACTGAGTAGTAATCTACCCACGGCTAGCCCACCATTTGTTTAGCCATTCACTTGTTTTTTTTTTTTTATTATTATACTTTAGGTTTTAGGGTACATGTGCACAATGCGCAGGTTTGTTACATATGTATCCATGTGCCATGTTGATTTCCTGCACCCATTAACTCGTCATTTAGCATTAGGTGTATCTCCTAATGCTGTCCCTCCCCCCTCCCCCAACCCCACAACAGTCCCCGGAGTGTGATGTTCCCCTTCCTGTGTCCATGAGTTCTCATTGTTCAATTCCCACCTATGAGTGAGAACATGTGGTGTTTGGTTTTTTGTCCTTGCGATAGTTTACTGAGAATGATGTTTTCCAGTTTCATCCATGTCCCTACAAAGGACATGAACTCATCATTTTTTATGGCTGCATAGTATTCCATGGTGTATATGTGCCACATTTTCTTAATCCAGTCTATTGTTGTTGGACATTTGGGTTGGTTCCAACTCTTTGCTATTGTGAATAGTGCCGCAATAAACATACGTGTGCATGTGTCTTTATAGCAGCATGATTTATAGTCCTTTGGGTATATACCCAGTAATGGGATGGCTGGGTCAAACGGTATTTCTACTTCTAGATCCCTGAGGAATCGCCACACTGTCTTCCACAATGGTTGAACTAGTTTACAGTCCCACCAACAGTGTAAAAGTGTTCCTATTTCTCCACATCCTCTCCAGCACCTGTTGTTTCCTGATTTTTTAATGATGGCCATTCTAACTGGTGTGAGATGGTATCTCACTGTGGTTTTGATTTGCATTTCTCTGATGGCCAGTGATGATGAGCATTTTTTCATGTGTTTTTTGGCTGCATAAATGTCTTCTTTTGAGAAGTGTCTGTTCATGTCCTTTGCCCACTTTTTGATGGGGTTGTTTGTTTTCTTCTTGTAAATTTGTTTGAGTTCATTGTAGATTCTGGATATTAGCCCTTTGTCAGATGAGTAGGTTGCAAAAATTTTCTCCCATTCTGTAGGTTGCCTGTTCACTCTGATGGTAGTTTCTTTTGCTGTGCAGAAGCTCTTTAATTAGATCCCATTTGTCAATTTTGGCTTTTGTTGCCATTGCTTTTGGTGTTTTAGACATGAAGTCCTTGCCCACGCCTATGTCCTGAATGGTATTGCCTAGGTTTTCTTGTAGGGTTTTAATGGTTTTAGGTCTAACATTTAAGTCTTTAATCCATCTTGAATTAATTTTTGTATAAGGTGTAAGGAAGGGATCCAGTTTCAGCTTTCTACATATGGCTAGCCAGTTTTCCCAGCACCATTTATTAAATAGGGAATCCTTTCCCCATTTCTTGTTTTTGTCGGGTTTGTCAAAGATCAGATAGTTGTAGATATGCGGCATCATTTCTGAGGGCTCTGTTCTGTTCCATTGATCTATGTCTCTGTTGTGGTACCAGTACCATGCTGTTTTGGTTACTGTAGCCTTGTAGTATAGTTTGAAGTCAGGTAGCGTGATGTCTCCAGCTTTGTTCTTTTGGCTTAGGATTGACTTGGCAATGCGGGCTCTTTTTTGGTTCCATATGAACTTTAAAGTAGTTTTTTCCAATTCTGTGAAGAAAGTCATTGGTAGCCCATTCACTTGTTAAGGGACATTTGGGTTGTTTCCAGTTTGGCACTATTACCTAGAAAGCTGCTATGAACACTGACATACAGGTTTCTGTATGGACACATGCTTTCATTTCGCATGGGTGGAGAATGGTTGGGAGTAGAGTGGCTGTGTTATACAGCAAGTGTTATGTTTAATTTTTTTTTTTTTTTGAAACACGGTCACACCATTGTTTCCCAAGCTGGAGTGCAGCAGCATGATGATAGCTCACTGCAGCCTTGACCTCTCAGGCGTTTAATTTTTAATTTTTATTTATTTATTTTTAATTTACTTATTTTGAGACAGAATCTCACTCTGTGCCCAGACTGAAGTGCAGTGGCTCCATGCCTGCTCACTGAAACCTCTGCCTCCTGGGTTCAAGCGATTCTCCTGCCTCAGCCTCCTGAGTAGCTGGGACTACAGGCTTGCACCACCACGCCCGGCTAATTTTTGTATTTTTAGTAGAGATGGGGTTTCACCATTGGCCAGGCTGGTCTCGAACTCCTGACCTCAGGTGATCTGCCTGCTTTGGCCTCCCAAAGTGCTGGGATTACAGGTGTGAGCCACCACACCTGGCCTCAGAAGTTTAATTTTTAAAGAAACTGCTAAACCATTTCCCAAAGTTGTTGTACTATTTTACATTCCCACAGCAGTGTAGGGAAGTTCCAGTTCCTTCACACCCTTGTCAGCCCTTGGTATGATGAATCTTTTTAATTTCACCCATTCTACTAGGTATGTAGGGGGTCTCCCCTTGTAGTTTTAATTTGCATTTTTCTACAGCTAGTGACGTTATGTGCTTATTTGCCATGTATATATCTTCTCTGGTAGTGTCCGTGTATATCTTTTTTGCTCTCTTAAAAATTGAGTTGTATCAGCTGGGTGTGGTGACTCACACCTGTAATCCCAGCACTTCGGGAGGCCAACGCGGGCAGATCACTTGAGGCCAGGAGTTCGAGACCAGCCAGGTCAACATGGTAAAACCCCTTCTCTACTAAAAATACAAAAATTAGCCGGCCATGGTAGCCCATGCCTGTAATGTCAGCTACTCAGGAGGCTGAGGCAGGAGAATCTCTTGAACCCTGGAGGCAGAAGTTGCAGCGTGCTGAGATCGCGCCACTGCACTCCAGACTGGGAGACAGAGCGAGACTGTCTTTTTTTTTTTTTTTCTGACTCTGTCTTAAGAATAAAAAATTGAATTGTATCATCACTGAATTTTGAGAGTTCTTTATATATTCTGGATACAAGGCCCTAATCAGGTATATGATTTGCAAATATTTTCTCAGATTCTGTGGCTTATCCTTTCTCTTAGCAGTGTCTTTTGAAAAGCAGAAGTTTTTAATTTTTATGAAGTCTAATTTATTAATTTGATATGTTGTGTTTTGGGCTTTTGGTGTCATATCTAAGAAATATTTGCCCAGCCTAAGGTTACAAAGGTTTCCTTCTATGTGTTCCTCTAGAAGTTTTATAGCTTTACGGTTTACATTTATGGCTGTGATCCATCTCGAATTAATTTTGTTTATAATGCGAAGCATGAATTAAAGGTTGTTTTGGGGTTTTGTTTGTTTCTATATATGCATATCCAATTATTCCAGCATCCTTTATTGAAAAGATTATCTTCACTGACTTGCTCTTATACCTTTTGAACATCAGTCAGCTATATGCGTGTAAGTTGGTTACAGTATACAAAACACCACTACACAAAAATCAGTTCTATTTCTATATATTCACAATGAACAATTAGAAATTTAAAAATTTTTAAAAGTCATTTGAAATAACATTAAAAAGCATTAGATACTTACGGATAAATCTAACAAAAGATGTGAAAGACATCTTTCATATATGGAAAACTATAAACCATTGCTTAGAGAAATTAAAGAACTAAATCAATGGAGAGATATACCATGTTCATGGGTTGGACAAATCAATATCACTAAGATGTGAAGTCTCCTTCTTGTGCTACTAGGTACAACAAGTTGTTGCCAGTCTGTTCTTATTTAAAAGGCCTGATTTGCAGAGGAGTCCATTATGTTGGGTAGAAGGTCACTGACTTCTTAGAGAGCATTTCAGTCTGAAAGATTGCGGGCGATGGCCAAAAGCAGCTGAGAAGACAATGCTTTCTTTGAAGACAAATATCCCTAGCCACCAATTTCAGTTTGCTTTTTTAATATAAGGTGTAAGTGCACTTGGGGGTGTTTTCACAACTTTTTATGTGTCTTTAAGTATTTTTAAGCCATTTTTCAGAACTTTAGGGGTCTTTTCCCAAACCTTTTATTTTTTATTTCCTATCCATTTTATTTAGTTGTTACTGCTTGTGCCTCTACTGATAGCAAAAAAGTGGTGAAAACATAAGTGTATAAAACATGAGATTTGTCAAAATCAACATAAATGTTAAACAGCGGAGGACTGCGTAAATAAGATGGAGTTGTTTTCAAGTAGTAGACATCATATGATTCATTTTTTACTAGAAGATCAAGAAGTAGTTGTCATTGAATAGGGAAGATGTCATGTGTCGATCATATGTGTGCGTGTATGCAGTTGTCTGCCTTTTGTTATTTTTCTGCCATAATTTGAATTGTTTCATAATAAGAAAAGTAAATAAATAAAATTACAAAAGAAATAGCACAATTAAGATCTAGAATTTTGGAGTTTTTTCTAATTCATCTTTAATTATAGCTGATCTTGTCTGGCAATGTTTTCATGACTTTACAGATGCTTGTCCACTGCATTCCAGCCTGGGCGACAAAGTGAGACTCTCTCAAAAATAACAATAAAAATAATAATAGTAATAATAATATGTATCTAAGTGAATAAATATATATAAAACTCCTCAGTATATATCCTGGGAGTCATATCAGTGTTGCTCATTGGACATAGTTGATGTGATTTGAATGCTTCTTCTTGGAAAGGCTTGATTCCCTTCTGTGCAGTGGGGAGCCCCTGAGGGTTTCTGTGCAGGGGAGCAGTACTAGAGCTGCATGGTGGAAAGGTTGCTCTTGTTCAGAGTGTGAAGAATGAACTGTAGTCAGGAGAGTCCAGAGAATAGGAGCTGCATTGAGGTTTTTGAAATCGTTCTGGTGGGTGGTGATGAAATCCTGAACACAGGCCATGTCAGTGCAGGAGGCAGAAGAGGCCAGATGACTTCTTGAGTCCTAAAATTATAGAATGTATTTCATTATTTTCCTTTCATTTGCTCTTCAACCTGCAGCCCTCAACTCTTGCAAGACTCCAAAAATCATTATTTAAGGATTTGAGTTATGGAGAAATTCACCTGGCACACAAGAGGTGGGTCGGGAAGCTCAGTTAATGAGAGAGAAAGAAAAGAATTGCCCAGTTTCAGGCAGTGAGCTGGAGACAGTCTGTACTTGCAGCGAGCTCCAAAAGGAAGTGCGTTGACTTGGCTGACATTTCAGCGGGGAAAATAAGGAAGGAAGGTGGTGGCTGACTGTGAGGTCACAGGCCTTTGCCTTTTCCGTACACCAGCTCCACGGTGAGCATCCTGAGGACAGGAACCATGTCTGACACGTCTCTGAATCCTACCGCCCTTAGCTCGTGCAGGCATTTGAAAGGGGCTGTAAGCGAGGGGAATGTTGGGAGTCCATTCTGACTCTGCTTGCAGGATAGGGGGGCCACGCTAACCTGACAACCTCTGAACTCTGGATATGGAACCAGGCCGAGGCTGCCAGCTCTTGTTAGACTCTGTAAACCAACCCGATAGATAAGGAAGTGCGATTCACAGGTTCTGGGAAACACAAGGAGGTGTGGCCTCATACGCTATTTTGGTGACTTCATGTAAATGATCGTTAGGACTTGTTGTATATGCTTTTTGGCTACTTCAGAGTTTTGAAAGTCCTAGAGCCATAAGTTTACTCCAATTTCCATTACTTCATAATTCCATTATATGTATTCAGAAAATATCTATCGTATACCAGGCTTAGGAATGTGAGAGTACCAGAGAACTATGAAATATACATACCATCAGCAAGGAGCTTATAATATTGTAAACAAGGTGAGACTTGTTTACATTGAATAACTAGGGAACAATGTTATGAGAGAATATGTAGAAAGTATAATTCGAGTATCTAAAGATGTGATTAAGGCATGTGGAAATGAAGGTATTGCTTCAATTAAATGTATTATCTCTGGAGGATGGCTTGAGTTCAGGAGTTTGAGACCAGCCTGAGCAACATGGTGAGACCCCATCTCTAGGAAAAAAAAAAATTAGCCAGGTATGGTGGCATGTGCCTCTAGTCCCAGCTACTCAGGAGGCTGAGGCAGGAGGATTGCTTGAGGCCAGGAGTTTGAGGCTACAGTGGGGCATAATTGTACCATTGCACTCTAGCCTGGGTGACAGAGCTAGACCCTGTCTCAAAATAAAATAAAATAATAATGAAATAAAATAAAATCATTTTTAAAATAAAATAATATAATGAAACGGTGTTAGTAATATCGCCAGTATAGTTATGAGACAGTCCAGCTTTACAAAGTAAGTAACTGGCCACCCTTTGCCTGGTTGGATTGGCTGTAGTACACTGATATCCTTGTACATTCAAACATTAATTATTCACAGATTTATCTTGGTTTGAGGACCGTTCACAATGGAAGAACCACTGATAGACTTCCTTTCTCAGCAAAATGACAGAGTAGCTACCGAAAAACTCTCCTGCTACAAAAACACCCAGAAATGATAAATAATATAATGCATGCCTTTTAAAATCCTGAGCTGATAAACAACAATCAACTGTTTAAAGCAAAATAATAACAATGTGTCATGGGGTATAACGTATGTCAAAGCAAAACATATAACAATAGCACAAGGGCTTGGGGGAGAGACTGGAAGTCTGCCGTTTCAGATCTTTACAGGATATGTATGCAGTGGTATAACATCACCCGAAGGAAAACTGTGATAAGGTAAAGATATATAGTGGACACCCTAAAACAACCACTAAACTAGTACAACGAGTTATAGTTAATAACCAACAAAGGAGATAAAATGGAATCATAAAACATACTCAGAGAATCTGTGATGTGATCATTTCCATAGAAAATCATATGGAATCTACAAAGCTGCTATTAGAATAAGTGAGTTTACAAGGCTGCAGAATACAGAGTCAATACACCAAAAAATCAATATGCAAAATACTAGCAACAAACAATAAGAAATCGAAATAAATATCATACCATTTGCAGTGACATAAAAAATATGGAATACTTAGGGATATGTCTGACAAAAGATGTACAAGGCTGGCACACTGAAAATTATAAAACATTTCTGGAGAAATTGCAGAATTCTTAAATAAGTCAAGAAAGACACCGTGTTGATGGGTTTTTAAGAAGACTCAATATTATTAAGATATCAATTCTTCCCCAAACTGATCTATAGATTTAGTGAATTCCAGTCAAAATTTTAGCAGGCTTTTGTTGGTAGACATTGATACACTGTTTCTTAAATTCAGTAGGCCAGGCGGGGTGGCTCACGCCTGTAATCCCAGCACTTTGGAAGGATCCCTTGAACCCAGGAGTTTGAGACCAACCTGAGCAACATAGCAAGACCTCATCTCTACAAATTAAAAAAATAATAACTAGCCAATACCTCACAACTGGTGAGATCGACTCCATCTCCCACACCATCAGCCTAGCAGAAGACGTGTCCTCATCGGAATGGGGAGTAGTGGTGGCCATTGGACAACAGATGCCTGAGACAGGAAGTGAGCAGAGCACTCCTCCTGGACAGAGGAGAAGGCTTTGGGATGGGAGTTGAATGGGAAGAACAATCTTGAATTTGAGATTTCTCCCCTCCCACCCTGCCCCCAGCCCTGCCTGGTACAGGATCCTTCAGAAGCAAGAGCAGAGGTCATGGAATTCTAACAGGGATGTGTTAGTGAAGTTTGGGATGTTTTTGTGTGGACTTAGGCAATGCCTCTCTTGTGACTCACCCACTGTGTCCTTTGCCCAGTTAGGCCATTAGGGTATTTGTCTTGTGTTGATTTTTATAAGAGTTTTCTACGTGCTAAGGTTCTTAACACTTTCACATTTGTTGCTAATGTTTTTTGTTTGGTTGGTTTGTTGGTTTTTGGGGGGTTTTTGTTTGTTTGTTTGTTTGCTTTTTTGAGACGGAGTCTTGCTCTGCCACCCAGGCTCAAGTGCAGTGGCACAATCTTGGCTCACTGCATCCTCCGCCTCCCAGGTTCCTGTGATTCTCCTGCCTCAGCCCCCTGAGTAGCTGGAATTACAGGTGCTCACCACCACACCCAGCTAATTTTTTGTATTTTAGTAGAGATGGGCTTTCACCATGTTGGCCAGGCTGGTCTTGAACTCCTGACCTCAGGTGATCCACCTGCCTTAGCCTCCCAAAGTGCTCAGATTACAGGCATGAGCTACTGCACCCAGCCTATTCTTTATCGAATTTACTCCTGGCCACCCTTGCACTTTTCCAGGGGTATGTACCAACAACTGTAACTAAACAACACCTGTCACTCCCAGCTGAGCTGAGCTGTGTCCATCAGTTCATCCACTCTCTCTCCAATGCACTATATCCTGGGAACGGAAAGCATTCCAAAATGTATGAATGACCAACCAGAACTGAAAGCAACAGCAGCCTTTGGGAAAAGGATGCTTCGTGGGGAATAAGGTGTCTTTGCAGTTGCAAAGAAATGGTCTGATCTTGGCCGGGCGCGGTGGCTCACGCCTGTAATCCCAACACTTTGGGAGGCCAAAGCAGGCGGATCACAAGGTCAAGAGATCAAGGCCATCCTGGCCAACATGGTGAAACCCTGTCTCTACTAAAAATACAAAAATTAGCTGGGTGTGGTGGCACATGCCTGTAGTCGCAGCTACTCAGGAGGCTGAGGCAGGAGAATCGCTTGAATCCAGGAGGTGGAGGTTGCCAAGATCGTGCCGCTGCACTCCAGCCTGGTGACAGAGTGAAACTCCGTTTCAAAAAAGAAAAAAAAGAAAGAAAAGAAAGGGAAGGGGAGGGGAGAGGAGGGGAGGGGAGGGGAGGAGAGGAGAGGAGAGGAGAGGAGAGGAGAGGAGAGGAGAGGAGAGGAGAGGAGAGGAGAGGAGAGGAGAGGAGAGGAGAGAGGAGAAAAAAAGAAAAAAAAGAAAAGAAAAGAAAAAGAAATGGCCCGATCTTGTAAGTAACTGTGTGTGGCATTTGGGATAAGGGTGGGGTTCTTAGACTCCCCCGCGCTTCCAAGATTTCAGAATAACTCATGGCAGGGTTGTCAGTCCTCGGGAGACCAGGAGCTGACTCTATGAGCTAGCAAGGTCTCTCCAGGCCCAAGACGGCCATGCTAAAGAGAAGGCTGGGGCTGAGGAAAGACCAGTTGGTCACTCCCCCAACTAAAATCCAGTCTTTCTCTTGACTTTTCACCTGGGGACCTCATGTCTCCCTTATTTTCTGTAGTCACTGCCCTGTGGCTGGTGGGAGATTGTTCAGCCACCGATGATATAATAGCACCCAGAGAGGAACAGATGTCCAGGTGGATTCAGGCTTTCACAGAGGGAAGGAACATTTTGTCACAGAGCAGAGTCTTGTGTTTTTGTGGGACTATCCATTCTGGCCTGCTATCAGATGTTTCTGGAGTTGATTTGAGCTGGTTTTTATGGTTATTCCTCTCTGCCCTGCCCTACCCCCACTGCCTACCTAAGTATTTTCCCAGATATTTTAACATAAAACAAAGCAGCACTGGTGCAGGTAAAGGATTTTGGTAGCAGGGAGTGAAACCTACGGTACTGCCAAGCTAAACACAACGCATGTGCACACACAAGGGAGTGGATTTTTGAGATGGAGGTGGGAGAATTTGATCCAGTTAGAAACTATTAGAATAGAAATTCAGGGCCTGGCATGATGGCTCACACCTGTAATCCCAGCACTTTGGGAGGCCGAGGCGGGCAGATCATTTGAGGTTGGGAGTTCAAGACCAGCCTGGCCAAGATAGTGAAACCCCGTCTCTACTAAAAACACAAAAATCAGCCGGGCATGATGGCGGGCGCCTGTGGTCTGAGCTACTCAGGAAGCTGAGGGAGAAGAATCGTTTGAGCCCAGGAGGCAGAAGCTGCAGGGGCAGTGAGCTGAGATCACACCATTGCATTCCAGCCTGGGCGAGAGAGCGAGACTCTGTCTTAAAAAAACAAAAAATAAAGAAAAGAAATTCCAAAGAGCATAGCAAGAGGAACCTATAAAGGCAGCCTCATTGATGGAATCAATCCCATGACCCGAAAGGGTATGAACAAGCTGTTACTCAGGACCTTAAGAGAAATTTTAAATGAGTGCTAAAAACTCTCTTGTCAGGCCAGGCGTGGTGGTCCATGCCTGTAATCCCAGCACTTTGGGAGGCCGAGGAGTCAGGAGGTCAGGAGTTCAAGACCAGTGTAGCCAATATGGTGAAACGCCATCTCTACTAAAAATACAAAAATTTGCTGGGCGTGGTGGCACACGCCAACTACTCCAGAGGCTGAGGCAGGAGAATTGCTTGAACCTGGGAGGCGGAGGTTGCAGTGAGCCGAGATTGCGCCATTGCACTCCAGCCTGCGTGACAAGAGTGAGACTCTGTCTCAAAAAAAACAAGACAAATTTACTTAATTAGTCTCCTACTGACAACATACAAGATTAGTTACAGATACTGGCTGTTATAATCCATAACTTTGTACACACTCAGTTTGCAAATATACCAGTATATCTGTAAAATAAATTCTTAGGGGTGGAATTGCTAGGTTAAGGAATATGTTGTAACAATGTCTCCCACGTATGCAGACGGATCTGTAAGATAAATTGCTAGGAGCAGAATTGTGGGGTCAGAAAGCATGTACCTCTGTAATCTTTGAGACTGTAAATATGCCCTCACTAGGGTGGTACAAGCAATCTGAAAGTTCTTGTTGACCTACAAGGTTTATTATTCAACTTTCAGCTCTTTTCTGATTTGGCAGCTAGAAGCACCGTCTCCTGTAGCTTTCTTCTTAACACTTCTTTCATTATGAGTAAGATTGAGCATTTTAAAATACACTTAAGAGCCATTTGTATTTTGTTTTCCGTGAGCTGCCTGTTGTATCTTTTTCTTGTTTTCCCATGGGATTTGGCAGTCTTTTTGTTGATTTTCAAGGGCTTTTAACATATGAGAGGAGGTCAGGTGCGGTGGCTCACACCTGTAATCCTAGTGCTTTGGGAGGTGGAGGCAGGCAGATCACTTGAGCCCAGGAATTTGAGACCAACCTGGGTAACATGGTGAAACCCAGTCTCTACAAAAAAAAAATATATATATATATATAAATATATATATATATGTTTGGCAAACTTCTTCTGTAAAGGGCCAGATTATAACTATTTGAGACTCTGCGGGCAACCAGGTTTCTGTTCCAACTATGCAGCTCTGCCATTGCAGCGTGAAAGCTGCCATTGACAAGACATTAATGAATGAGAGAGGCAGTGCCTCTGTAAAACATTATTCTCAAAAACAGGTGGAGGCTGGATGGGGCCTGTGGGCCACAACCTGCTGACCCCGGCTCAGAGGCCGTCAGGGGCCTCCCTACCCCAGGCTGCAAATCTTCCTGCCATTGCATTTGGTCTCCCCATCAATCCACCCCAAGGCAGCAGGAAGATGACTTCACTCAGTTCTCCTGTCTGGGACCCAGCCTTTGCACCAACTGCTCAGCAGGGACTTACCGAGAACCTCCTGACCTGGAACCAAAGAGCCAATACCCCAGCAGCCATAGGCAGCCCGTTGGTTTCCATGTTTTACAGCTGCCTTTGTAACCCCTGTCGCTGACCTGTACCAGTGTCTTAGCCAGTGATCACTCAGGGCCTAGACACGCTTGAATAGTGGGGAGTCTGGGGGAGATGTTTCTGGTCACGTCCCCACAGGCACCAGGACCCAGAGTGCCCTCCAGCACTGCCCACCCGGAGCCCTGCCACACCCAAACCATTTCTTACTCATCTCTTTGATGCGTAAGAAAACCTAATAATGGGATTCATTCATAAGAAAAATAGTCAAAAGAAAATCATCATACAGTTATTTAAAGTGCCTAAAGAAAAATCTTGCTTTTTAAATTTAGCCACAATTGAATTTTTCAGGCCAGGCATGATGGCTCACACCTGTAATCCTAGCAGTTTTCGAGGCCAGGCAGGAGGATCGCTTGACCCCAGGAGTTTAAGACCAGCCTGGGCAATATAGAGAGATCCCCATTTCTACAAAACAAACAAACAAAAAACAAATTAGCTGAGCATGGTGGTGCATGCCTGTGGTCCCAGCTACTCAGGAGTCTGAGGTGGGAGGATTGCTTGAGCCTGGGAGGTTGAGGCTGTGGTGAGCTACGATCACACCACTGCACTCCACCCCCCAGGGACAGAGTGAGACCCTATCTTAAAAGAAAAAAAATCTTTCTGGCATTGGAAGGACCTCAGCTTAAACAAGGAAAAGCCAACAGTATGGACTTGCAGAAATCATGGTAGAGTGATACATTAGCTGCCTCCTTGCCTTTTAAGAACTAAGGACGATCCTTTTGGAGTTTCTTTATAGGACCACAGTCTACAAAATTGGTGCCAAAGGGGATTTTACGTTAACAGTCATTAAGGCCTTAAATAGATTCTTTCCTGGGATCCACAGATTTTTATATTAGGTACATGTTCAATAACACCAACCTCATTCATTTTTGCCTACTGGAAAACAGGTCAACGTCTCTTGTTTACAGGTTTCGTTGTTGTTGTTGCATAATGTAGGAAAAAAGCCTGAAGTTCTCCTACAGCCCATTCAAGTCAGGTTGTCTTTAACATTTATGTGACCTGCTTTCACATAGGAAAGGAAGTTTTTAAGGACAAAGAAATATCAATAGTTGTTAATAAATAATTAGCAACAACAACCAAAAGCCATTAATGAATACAGTGTCCCCAGAATGGAAATGGAAATGACACACATTTCCATCCCTTCTTTGCTTCTGAGGCCAATCCCCTTAGATGTGGACTTGTAAAACCCCTCATTTCCACAGAACTGAGCTCCTGCACCATTGCTGGATGTGTAGCTGAAGTTTGGAGTCTGAGCCCAATTCCAGCTGTCACAAAAGTAGACCCATCTGGAGCAACTCACCTTGCTTCTGGTTTCTTCTAAAAAAGACAGGATAATCAGATAAGCTGGCTACAAAGGTGGAAATGAAATAAATTGAACTCACCTCTATGGGAAGGTCAGGCTGAAGACTGTGGTTGAGGAACAGAGTTCATCCATTCGTTCTTCCAACAAGGATTTCTTGAGCACCTACTAGTTCCAGGTACAGTGCTGGGCTCAGGATCACAGTGTTAGCGAAACAGATGCGGCCCTACCCTCATCTGGCTCAGAGTACACACAGTGCGATGAATTACATAATCTCAACATCTCCGATGCAAACTGTGGAAGAGACTATAGGGAGAAAGAACTCAGCCCAGGCCCTTGTGTACTGAGGGAGAGGGACAGCCTTCCTCAGGAGGTGGTGTTTCAGTGAGCTAGGAAGGGTGGTGGGAGACAGAGTGCCACGGTGGGTTGTGCTTGGGAAGAGGTGGGTAGCGTGGCGAGTGGTGCGAGGGGAGCCCAAGACCATCACGGCCTGGGGAAGAGAGCTAGAGGGGCTGGCCGAGCCCCGAAGACTTCGTAAAGATTTGTTTTTATTCTAAGAGCACTGGGTGGTCAGGGAAGAGTGACGTTGTCAAAGATGCATTTCTTTTTTTTTTTTTTGAGACAGGGTCTCACTCTGTCACCCAGGCTAGAGTGCAATGGCATGATCTGGGCTCACTGCAACCTCTGCCTCCCAGGTTCAAGCAATTCTCCTGCCTCAGCCTCCCCAGTAGCTGAGATTACAGTCGTGTACCACCACGCCCGGCTAATTTTTTTGTATTTTTAGTAAAGATGGGGTTTCACCATGTTGGCCAGGCTCAAAGATGCATTTCTAAAGGTGATGCTGGCCGCAGAGACCTGTGGGAGAGCCTGCAGGGGGCCTATCTGGAGGCACTTGCTGTCGTTCACCGAGAATTGGAGGCTGGGTCCACAGTGGAGAGGGATGAAGACTTTTCAGAGATACTGAGGGCTTGGAGAGGGGTGGGAAATGAATGGAGAGGGTGTTTCATCGATGACCCTCTCCCCATGCCCTCATCTGTAGTTTTGCTGGCTGACTGGCACTTCAGGCGAGGCTCCGGGAAGGCTTCTGGGTGAGAATGCCCTTCCTGCACATCCTCCACGTGCCTGGCACCTGGGGCTTGTCCTAAGGCACCCCTAGGATGAGCTGGACCCAGCCCTAAAGTTACTGACTACCGCCGCGTGGGCCTGGAGCACGCCTCTTACAAGTGGAAACCTCTTCCCCCTCCCCTGTCCTCTGCACTTTCGCAGGCATCACGTGCCCTCCCCCCACGTCCGTGGAACACGCAGACATCCGGGTCAAGAGCTATAGCTTGTACTCCAGGGAGCGGTACGTTTGTAACTCTGGTTTCAAGCGTAAAGCCGGCACGTCCAGCCTGACAGAGTGCGTGTTGAACAAGGCCACCAACGTCGCCCACTGGACAACCCCCAGTCTCAAATGCATTAGTGAGTAGCCCTTGCCACCCCACCTTCCTCCCTCCCCCACCCCGCCAAGGCTGCACAGAGAGAAGACCCCATCTCAGGGGTCAAGGGATCCGTGCTGAGGTCTGAGCTAAAGACACCAGTGGGGGCCAGGCACGGTGGCTCACACCTGTAATCCCAGCACTTTGGGAGGCCGAGGCGGGAGGATCACTTGAGGTCAGGAGATCCAGATCAGCCTGGCCAACATGGCGAAACCCCATCTCTACTAAAAATACAAAAAGTAGCTGGGCATGGTGGCAGGCGCCTGTAATCCCAGCTACTTGGGAGACTGAGGCAGGAGAATTGCTTGAACCCGGGAGGTAGAGGTCACAGTGAGCCGAGATCACACCACTGCACTCCAGCCTGGGTGACAGAGCAAGACTCCGTCGCAAAAAAAAAAAAAAAAAAAAAAAAAAAAGAAAGAAAAAAAGAAAGACACCAGTGTGATCCTCAACAACAGCTCCTGGCGTTGGAAACACACAGGTGCTGGGGTCACAGGATTCTGGGTTTAAATCCTGGCTTTGCTGCCTACCACCCAGCAGGCCTTGGGCGGCTCTTATGATGTTCTTGCACTCTGGCTGGTCATCTGGAAAATGGACTTGATATCCACACTGCGGGCTGTGGGAGGGTGGCGTGAACCCTGGTAAATGTTAACTCTTATTACATGGAATGCTTTGATTTGAGATGATGCTGGCAAGAGAATTTGGCTGCAGAGCTGGGCGGGCACTCATGAGCACACTAGTGTGAGAAAGTTTTGGATTTCCCATGAGAAGGTGGATGCTGGAAGCCATCACTGCTCCTCATTACCCCACTGCACTCCAACCTGGGCAACGGAGCAAGGCCCTGTCTCAAACAAACAAAATAGAATCTATTGAGTGATCATTTATTCTCCCAAGAATAACCAGTATTATAAAATTGAATTGATATCATTAATATCATCTCAGCCAAAATAAATTTGGTATTTAACTTGTGCAATCTTTTTGGAAATGCAAGAAAAATAGTTTGCAGTCTGTCTTTGCATCCGGGTGGGGAAACGTTGTTTCTTACACTTTTAACCTGTCTGAGGAAGCCAGACGCCTCCATTGTAAGTTCATGTGTTGATATATTTTATTTGTATCCAGTTCTGAGGCCACCCCAGGTTCCAGGCGCAGGATCGTAAGTGCCATGTGGTTATCCTCTCTCTAGGAGACCCTGCCCTGGCTCGCCAAAGGCCGGCGCCACCCTCCACAGTAACGACGGCAGGGGTGACCCCACAGCCAGAGAGCCTCTCCCCTTCTGGAAAAGGTAGGAAGGTCAGAAACTTCTTGAGGACATTTATTCCCTCCCAACACCCAGAGCCTCCCCTCACCAATCCTGCAGACTCACGGACCTCTGTGTGGTGCCACTGCAGACTTAGGCAATAGCACAAACGTCTTATTCAATCAAGAATAAGAACATCCAGCTTAATTTTCTTTCTCAAATCAAAGTTGCTTGATATCCAGGTGTTATATGTGCAGAATTAATAGTGGTTCAAAACTCACTAATATGTCATATCATATTTAGTTGTAGACACTTATCTTTGTCACGAACTGAAAGCAGACTGAGGTTTGAGGTTGCATGTGTGTTAGCCCTCAACATTTTCATGGGTGCTGGCAGAAAAGAGGGCACTCCAGGATGGGAGGCCAACAAGCAGCGGGAGCTTCAGCATGTTTGCATCAATTCCCTCGTCCCCTAGCCAGCAGGGGCAGCACAGTTGGGCCTGAACAGACACCTGTCTGCTCAGCGGGCTGCACTGTGGGAGAGGAAGCCTGAGCTTCCGAGACCCAAGCGTTTTGTCATGGGCAGTAATCACGCCTGCTCTCTGCTCCAGGGGAGACCATGTCCCCGTCTTCTAAGGCGCTTGCTGTAGAGGCACCCTTGAGAGGATGGTCCAGAGAAAGGGACATCAGCTCCCATGTCTGCAAGATGTGCAAACATGTGAGAGACCTGTGGAGAGCTGCCCCCACCAGACCTAAACACCAGCACATCACGGTGACTGCTCTATTTTAGAGGCATTGTCTGAGGCTGCCAGTGTCCCGTGTTTCAACAGCGTCTTCGGTGATTGTCAGGACCGATTTCCTCAGCGCTTTCTCGGTGTTCAGAAAATTTGAAATCTTGGTTGCTTTCTTGGAACCCTCCGCCCTGCATGCTATGATACCTTTGTGCTACAGTCCACTCTTGGCTTCAGTGTCACATCGTCCAGCCTGTGGCTTTCCCTGGCCCCTGTCTACTCCTTTGCCCCCAGGGATGGGCCTGTCTGTTGTCAGCCATCCTTTGCAGAGTGTCGGTTGTCAGCCACGGGTACACACTGACATCACCTGGGCACTCCAGTTGGCCTGGGTGCAAGCTGGGACTCACGCCTCTCCAGCCCCAGGTGGATCCTTTTTTTTTTTTTTTTTGAGATGGAGTCTTGCTCTGTTGCCCAGTCTGGAGGGCAGAGGTGAAATCTCGGCTCACTGCAACCTCTGCCTCCCAGGTTCAAGCGATTTTCCTTCCTCAGCCTCCCAAGTAGCTGGGATTACAGGTGTGCACCACCACGCCTGGCTAATTTTTGTATTTTTAGTAGAGACAGGGTTTCACCACGTTGGCCAGGCTGGTCTCAAACTCCTGACCTCAGGCGATCCGCAAGCCTCAGTCTCCCAAAGTGCTGGGATTACAGGTGTGAGCCACGGCACCCGGCCCGCAGGTGGGTCTTAAGTGGCCAAGGCTGAGGCCTGCAGCTTAAGGGAGGAAGAAGCAGCTAAACAAGGTTCCCTCCTAGTGAGTCACCTGCACAGAGAGGAAGGGGTTGAGGGGCTGGCTCCATTTAAACTTGAGGTAATTCTACAACCCCTTTGATCTCAGTCACACCTGGTTCACCCAAGGAAGAGAATGATCAAGTAGCCTCTCCCAGCCCCACCTTCGCATCCCAAATACCTGGTCCGATGGCCACTATCGAGACACAACTGTGCAGTCAGAAGCTCCGATGTGACAGCAGCCTTTGACCCGAGCTGGCACGACCGTGGGCACTTGGCTGAGGACGCCTTGGTGCGCCCTGTCTGCAGGGAGCCCTGGAGCATTGGCAGTGAGGGTAGGGCAAGTTATATGCAAGGTGGTGACAAAGGATTAAGGGGCGTGAGGCCTTCTCATGACCTGTGTGGCTGGGAGACCATGGGAACGCTGCAACAACAGTGAGTCCGGAGAGCCACAGCGCTTGGCCCCGCGTTTCCTAGATTCCGTGGCTGTCACAATGGAAGACACATTTTTCACGGAGAGGGAACAGCACAGTTACGCCACACCCTTACAGTGCAGGGGCAGCCACCTTCCAGTAAGGACAAGGAAGACAAGGAAGACGCTGAACACAAGGCAGCCTCTGTTCCCGAGAGCGAGCTCATCAGGACGCTCTCCTCCAGCACAGCCCGGAGAGTTCAGGCCAGAGCCCAGGCTTCCCGTGTTTCACATGCAGCCGCTCCGAGCGTCCTCAGCCAGCGCAGCTTCACCTGCTCTCAGCTGAGCCTCCAGCGTTGGGCCTGCCTTCTCTAGTAAACAAGCTGAACAACTTAGATCTTTGACACCTTTTCTTTTCTTCCCCCCCAGTCCTTTTTTTTTTTTTTAAGAGACAGGGGTCTCACTCTGTCCCCCAGGCTAGAGTGCAGTGGCTCAATTATAGGTCACTGCAGCCTCAAGCTCCTAGGCTAAAGTGATCCTCTTGCCTCAGCCTCTCAGATAGCTGGCACTATAGGCACACACCCACCACACCTGGATAATTTATTTTTATTCTTATTTTTGTAGAAACAGGGTCTTGCAGCAGGGCATAGTTGCTTTCGCCTGTAATCCCAGCACTTTGGGAGGCTGGGATTACAGGCGAGTGGATCACCTAAGGTCAGGAGTTTGAGACCAGCCTGGCCAACATGGTGAAACCCCATCTCTACTAAAAATACAAAAATTAGCTGGGCGTGGTGGTGGGCACCTGTAATTCCAGCTACTTGGGAGGCTGAGACAGGGAGAATTGCTTGAATCCGGAAGGCAGAGGTTGCAGTGAGCTGAGATTGAGCCACTGCACTCCAGCCTTGGTGACAGAGTGAGATTCCATCTCAAAAACAGAAGGAAAAGGAACAGGGTCTTGCTATGTTGCCCAGGCTGGTCTTAAACCCCTGGGCTCAAGCGATCCTCACACCTCAGCCTCCCAAAGTGTTGGGATTATAGGCGTGACCCACTGTGTCTGGATGATCTTTTCTTTATACCTGCCGTGATAGTAGCCATGTTCTTTAGTGTTTTCACAGGTCCTGTGGCCCTTCCAGAGGAACGGCTATGTCACCCTCTCAAGGAGCAGTTTGCTGTGGGAGAGGGAGGGCTGGCCAGGGTGACTCACTGCGGCAGCTCCCACATCACCCCGTGCTGCAGCTCAGAGGAGGCGAGGCTGCACATTGATGTTCTCCCTGCCTTGGACTCTCCTACAGAGCCCGCAGCTTCATCTCCCAGCCCGAACACCACAGCGGCCACAACAGCAGCTATTGTCCCAGGCTCCCGGCTGATGCCTTCAAAATCACCTTCCACAGGAACCACAGAGATAGGCAGTCATGAGTCCTCCCATGGCACCCCCTCTCAGACAACAGCCAAGACCTGGGAACTCACAGCATCCGCCTCCCACCAGCCGCCAGGTTAGCACTCGCTTTGCCCCAGGGGAGGTCTGTTCCCCGCTGTTCCTTCTAAGATCGGGGCTGAGATCCAGCACAAGGCAGCTTTATACCATCAATCCAAAGTCAGGATTCACTGGGCAGCCTGCTGCCCCTGGCCACCAGCCACAGCCTCCTGGGCTGACCTCTTTCTCCGTGGCTTTCTCTGTGGCTGGTGCAGCTAGAAAAGCAAGCCCACCCCCCAAGATGTAACAGGGCCAGCCTTATCACCCACACGGCAGAGCCTGTGCTGAGACTCTGAGTGGCATCTGTGCTCCCGCAGTAGGAGGTGGTGGAAACTCCTGCAGTCCGGGGCCAGGATCTGTGGAAGGGAGGAGCTGTGGGTAATGTGGACCTTCTCTAAGGCTTATCTGATTCTTAAGTGTGGCTCAGTGAGCTACCCTGCTTGTTCTTTGCTAAAACGAGTCTGGTTACACCAGCCACGAGTCTCCCAAGGTGCTAAGATGGGAGCCAAGCTGTGCAGAGTTTCTCCTGCTTCCTGAGGAACTAGGACCTCTAGGACTCGAGCCGTGACGCTGTCCTCTCTTTTCCGCAGGTGTGTATCCACAGGGCCACAGCGACACCACTGGTAAGTGTGTCCCTTTGTCCAGTATGTTTATGATCAGGGTGACCGCAGTCCCAGGGTGCTGGGTGGTCCTGGCCCAGGCCTGCTTCCCCAGCACAGTCCTGACAGCGGCCCCTTCCACACTCAGAAGGCCTCCATCAGAAAATAAATTAAATAAGAGCTGATTTATGGAATTCTTTGTTTGATGTGCCCATTTTTCTAAATTTTGGTAGCTTCTAGCTGTCAGGCTACTGGTGTTGAATCCAGAGAGCTGGCACCCCAAAAAAGGGCTCAAGGTCAGCTCTTCACAGCTGGGTCCACCTCTCTTGCACGGAGCATCCAAAACCACAGGTGCTGATGCCAGCACTGACGTTACAGCATCTCTGCCAGAAGCTGCCGATTCCTCTCCAGGGCGTGGCACCATGCACTTAACAGAGAAGCTGTCCACATTTTCAGTATAAAATGCTACTCTTGGCCAGGCGTGGTGGCTCACACCTGTAATCCCAGCACTTTGGGAGGCTGAAATGGGAGGATTGCTTGAGGCCAGAATTTGAGGCCAGCCTGGTCAGCATAGCAAGACCCCATCTCTATTTAAGAGAAAAAAAGAAAAAGAAAAAGAAAAAAGCTAACAAAACAAAATAAAACCAAAAATCCGCTCCTCTTTACAGAAGTCACACGTAATGCTAAGGCTAGGAGAATAGAAAAGAGAATGTGCAAGTGACGATAAGGAGGAAAAGGGGAAAGCGTTTGCAAGACTAAAAGAAAAAGCTGAAGGGAGGGGAGGAGAGCTGAGAGAGGAAGGGAGAACAGGAGGAGGAAGGGAAGCAGGCAGGGAGGAAGAACGCACGTAATAAGAAGAATGCAAGTCATGCTCCAGGCTGACAAGCTTCCAAAGCAACAAAAAACCCAACTGTAATTTGATATGGACAAAAATTATTTTAATCTTCTGTTCATAAATTTTCCTGCTAGAGAATGACTCATATTTTTGTGGTCTCATTTTTACCTGCATCAAACGTCATCTGGGAAAATATCAAGTGACTTTGGACATTTTAGCAGTGAATTGATTAGAATCGTTTAAAAAACAATCAGGCTGGGCGAGGTAGCTCACACCTATAATCCCAGCACTTTGGGAGGCCAGGAGTCCGAGACCAGCCTGGCCAACATGACAAAACCCCATCTTTACTAAAAATACAAAAAATCAGCCGGGCATGGTGGTGCATGCCTGTAGTCCCAGCTACTCGGGATGCTGAGGTGGGAGAATTGCTGGAACCCAGGAGCAGAGGTTGCAGTAAGCTGTGATCATGCCACTGCACTCTGGCCTGGGCAACAGGACAGGACCCTGTCTCAAAAAAAAGATGAAAAGTAAATCCCATTTCTAACTCAAAAATCCCCTTGCAGGAAGGAAGCAATACTTGCTACCAGATTTCCAGGCGTCCTTCCAGAGAGACTATACAAATAAACACATAGAGGATAAGGAATGCTGGACAGTTGCTTCTTTTCTTCTGTTCTGTACCATGTTTGTTTCCACTTGCTGGCATACCTTGTAGATCTTCCCATATCAGGACACAAAAACCATCTCATTGTTTTTAATAGCTACAGAATATTCCATTGTATGGAATTCCTACCATTAATTTAGCCAATCCCCTATCTGGACATGTGATTGCTACATTCTGTGATTATCTTACAAACAGCCATTAATTGAAAATCCATAGGTGCCAGAATATCTGTAGGATAAAATCCTACATGTAAAGTTCAGGGGTCATTTTTTCTATATAGATTTTCCAACAACTATTTGATGATGAGATTTAATCCATAATCTGCTTTTTCTAGTTCATGACTTTTATTAGATTAAAAAATCGGCCGGGCGCTGTGGCTCACACCTATAATTCCAACACTTTGGGAGGTCGAGGCAGGCAGATCACGAGGTCAGGAGTTCGAGACCAGCCTGGCCAACATGGTGAAACCCTGTCTCTACTAACAATACAAAAATTAGCCAGGCGTGGTGGTGTGTACCTGTAAGCCCAGCTACTCAGGAGGCTGAGGCAAGAGATTGTTTGAACCGGGGAGGCGGAGGTTTCAGTGAGCCCAGATCACGCCACTGCACTTCAGCCTGAGAGACAGAGCGAGATACACGCACACACACACACACACACACACACACAAAATCAAAAACTTTCTCCCAAATTCTAAAATGTAGTGTAATGAACATTAACCAAATTCCTACAATGGACAAAGATAATTCTGTGCAAGGAACTGTGGAAATACAGAGATGCCACACACAAAAAAACTTTAGATGTTTTATGTTGGATCAGCCACCCTGAGATCCAGGAGCACCAGTTATGGGTGGCAGATATACTCACTGGCTCCTTGAACATCAGTGGATGTTGCTATTTCTGCATGAATAAGCAATCAGTTGAGCTCATCTTCATAAGAAAATATTAATGATGCTTTACCATAGTGGTTGCTCAGTAAATTAACTGACGTTTTAATCAACCCATTGATACTACCAATATCATAATTTGCTTTTTAAACTAAGTTATATAAATGATTAGCACTACTCATTTGTTCTTTTTAATTCAACAGAAAATGCTAAATAGTAGATGCTCGATAAGTATCGAATGAGCAAGCAAATGAATGAGTGAATTTAAAGGCTTTAACATTTTAATAAATATTTAAGAAATATGGTTCATAGTTTCATTGTCTTAAATATCTACTGGCTTACTTGGCAGCCATTTTTTTATAATTTAATTTAATTTTACCTTAAGTTCTAGGATACATGTGCAGGACATGCAGGCTTCTTATATAAGTAAACATGTGCCATGGTGGTTTGAGGCACCTATCAACCCATCACCTAGGTATTAAACCCCACATGTATTAGCTACTCTTCCTGATGCTCTTCCTCTCTCTGCCCCTCCCCACAGGCCCCCGTGTGTGTTGTTCCTCTCCCTGTGTCCATGTGTTCTCATTGTTCAGCTCCCACTTATGAGTGAGAACATGTGGTGTTTGGTTTTCTGTTCCCAAGTTAGTTTGCTGAGGATGATGGCTTCCAGCTCCATCCATGTTCCTGCAAAGGACATGATCTCACTCCTTTTTATGGCTGCATAGTATTCCATGGTGTATATGTACCACATTTTCTTTATCCAGTCTATCATTGATGGGTATTTGGGTTGATTCCATGTTGGCAGCCCTTTTTATCAGTAACTTTCTACAATTACTCCAATATCTGGTCTCCCATCCCTGATTAAGCTGTTCTTGAGGACTCTTGATTGTAAACTAAAAGGTCAGCATGCCACAGATGCCAGCACTTACACTGCCATGTTGATTTAGTACGCCAGGTATGAGGACTTGTTTCTCGGGATGGCAATATGCTTCTGGGCTTTCATGGCTGAAATAAATTTGCCGCAGTACATGTGCTCAGCCTTTGACAGGAGCTGCCTCTATGTCATATCATTCATCCATTCAATATAAACTGAGTATCTGTTCTGTTCCAGGAATGGTCCTAAGCTATTATGAAATGCAGATTCCTCATTGAAAAGCAAATGTCACTTTAAATTTACTTCAATTTATAGAACTTCAAAAGCTTAACTTGATCAATCAAGTATTTATTGAGTATCTACTCCAAACCCAACACTTATTAAGTGCTTAGTGCAATAGAGACAGAAAAGAAACCAGCAGGCCAAGCACAGTGCTCACACCTGTAATCCTAACAGTTTGGGAGGCCGAGGCAGGAGGCTTGCGTGAGCCCAGGAATTTGAGAGACCAGCCTCGGCAACATAGTGAGACCCTGTCTCTATAAAAAATGAAAATTAAAAAATTATCTAGGTGTAGTGGTGTACACTTGTGGTCCAAGCTACTTGGGAGGCTGAGGTAAGAGGCTCGCTTGAGCCCAGGAGTTTGAGGATACAGTGAGCTATGATGGCGCCACTGCACTCCAGTCTGGGCTACAGAGTGAGACCCCATCTCAAAAAAAAGAAGAAAGAAAAGGAAACAAGGAAAGAAAGAAAGAAAAAGAGAGAGAGAAAGGAAGGAAGGAAGGAAGGAAGGAAGAAGGTAGGAGAAAGGAAGGAAAGGGAAAGAAAAAGAAAGAAAGGAAGGAAGGAAAGGGAAAGAAAGAAAGAAAGAAAGAAAGAAAGCAAAAGAAAGAAAGAGAAAGAAAGAAAGAAAGAGAAAGAAAAGGAAGGAAGGAAGGGAAGGAGAAAGGAAGGAAGGAAGAAAGAAAAGAAAGAGAAAGAGAAAGAAAGGCCACTCCTCTGAGTCGTTGAGTTGATGCTCTTCCCTCAAAACCGCCTTCATCCGATGCAGGCACACAGGAGCTCTGGCCACAGTGACACACGGGTATTACAACCCAGTGATTGGCCTAACTGGTCAGGGTGTTGCTGAGGAATGGCTATTCCCTGCATATGCCCAGAGGACATTTTCATCATCCATGCCAAACACTGGCCCCTGGCTGTCTCAGCTGCCTTCTCCATCTTGGACCCAATCTACGCACAGGCTGAAGGAGGGGGCTGGTGGGGAGATGTGGTTTTCATGGCCTCCTCTGCGGTAATCACCTCTCCCCTCTCTTCTTCCTCCTTGCTTCTCCTCTGTCTCACCAGATCTCTTTCTCTTCCCTTTCCTCCAATCTACACACCCCCCAGGAAACAATAAAAGGTGGAGGGCTTGGCAGGTAAGCTATTAATTCACTGTCTTTGTGATTCTGGTTTCCATGTCTTTACTGGAGTTACCCGGATGTCACTGAGGGAGAGGCCAAGGGTCTGGTGCTGAGTTCAAGCTGCTTCGTTTTATTGTTGGTTCAGGAGCCCTCTTCTCTCTTGAGTTTCATTCTGCAGCTTTTCTTGTCACTTAAATGAAACAGGAGGGACCTTGTGAAGGTAGAAGCACAGTTTATGTCATGTTGCCTTTTCTAATGAAACACTGCCTACACTATCAATGTGCACCAACTCACTAGCCAACGCAAAGACAGAGCTTACCGTCAGGTGCAGCATCTCTGCTAAGACAGATTTCTTTTTTTAGTCATAATAATGATTAATGTTAAGTCCGAAAACTCAAAACATTTTCATTAATTTCTCATGTTTTCTGTTACTTCTTTTGTAACGATTTTTCTATGCTTTTTAATTTACTTACAAGTTGTTTTATTTTGTTTCTATAATTTTACTATTCTGATTACAGTGTCATTGCAAATATATGAGAAAAAACAAACTTTTTTTAAAAAAAGAAAAGATTATCTCGAATCCCACCATTGTATGTATTTCTCAGGACTTTTCTGTGCATATGGACATGCACATGGCTAGTTGGAGATTATGTGGGTTTTGTTTTTTTTTTTGAGACAGAGTCTTGCTCTGTTGCCCAGGCTGGAGTGCAATGGCACTCACTGCAACCTCTGCCTCCCAGATTCACGCGATTCTCCTGCCTCAGCCCCACAACTAGCTGGAATTACAGGCGCCCGTCACCACGCCCAGCTAATTTTTGTATTTTTAGTAGAGACAGTTTCATCATGTTGGCCAGGCTAGTCTTGAACTCCTGACCTCAGGTGATCTGCCTGCCTCAGCCTCCCAAAGTGCTAGGATTACAGGTGTGAGCCACTGCACTGCACTCAGCCTATTGTGGGTTCTTTTTTTTTTTTTTTTTTTTGAGATGGATTCTTGCTCTGTCACTCAGGCTGGAGAGCAGTGGTGAGATCTCAGCTCACTGCAACCACCACCGCCTGGGTCCAGGCAATTCACTTGTCTCAGCATCCCAAGTAGCTGGGACTACAGGCGCATGCCACCATGCCCAGCTAATTTTTGTATTTTTAGTAGAGACGGGGTTTCACCATATTGGTCAGGTTGGTCTCAAACTCCTGACCTCAGGTGATTCACCTGCCTCGGCCTCCCAGAGTGCTGGGATTACAGGCGTGAGCCACCGAGACTGGCCTGCAGGTTCATTTTTATCTCATTATCTTTTTCACTCAAGATGTTGCAGACATCTTTCAATGTTAATAAATGATGATCTATTTTATAATTTTTAATAGTTGAATAGTATTCCATCATATGGGCATACCACATTTTATTTAACTAATTGTTTATTGATAAGAGATTCAGATTAACATCTTGAAAATTATTTTAGGCCGGGCACAGTGGCTCACACCTGTAATCCCAGCACTTTAAGAGGCGGAGGGGGGCGGATCACTTGAAGTGAGGAGTTTGAGACCAGCCTGGCTGACGTGGTGAAACCCCATCTCTACTAAAAATACAAAAACTAGCTGGGCTTGGTGGTGAGTGCCTGTTACCCCAGCTGCTCGGGAGGCTGAGGCAGGAAAATCACTTGAACCTGGAAGGCGGAGGTTGAAGTGAGCCAAGATCGCGCCATTGCACTCTAGCCTGGGTGACACAGCAAGATTCCATCTCAAAAAAAAAAAAAAAAAGAAAATTATTTTAAACAATACTTGAGTGAATACCCCTGTATATATCTATTCCCTTAGAGTAAATTCTAGTTGAACTAGAGAGTCAAAGGGTGTGGGCTTCTCAACTGCCCTTGGGAAAGATGGCACAAGTTTATACTCCCAGCCACAGGGCTCTGAGTGTCCCTACACCCTTATACTCAGATGTTTTGCAGTAGAGTTGTATTGGAAGGCCAAGCCCTGGGAGGTTTATTTTGATAGATGGGTGTGGCCTGGGAGTCATGCAGCGAAGGCCCTCAAAGTCCTCAGGGTGCATGAGATGTGCTGCCCATGGTCTTCAGTGAGAGGTAGCTGCTGTTCCAGATCTCAGCGCCGTCATCTTCTGCTGCAGATCTCAGCGCCGTCATCTTCTGCTGCAGATCTCAGCGCCGTCGTCTTGCATGCAGAGCACTGGGTGATTTTTTTCAGGGAAATTCACAACAGTCAGGCTCACTGGTCAAACCTGCAAGTGGATTTTGTTTGTTTTTGTTTTTGTCTTTAGAGACAGGGTCTTGCTGTCGCCCAGGCTGGAGTGCAGTGACGCGATCACAGCTTACAGCGCCAGATTCCTGGGCTCAAGCAAATTCTCCCACCTTAGTCTCCCAAATACCTTGGACTACAGGTGTGTGCCATCATGCCCAGCTAATTGTTTGTAGAGATGGGGGAGGTCTTGATATGTTGCCTAGGCTGGTCTTGAACTCCTGGCCTCAAGCGATCCTCTCCACTAAGCCTCCCAAAGCACTCGGGCTACAGGGATGAGCCACTGCACCAGACCTGCAAGTGTTTTTAACAATAGTTCTGTTCCCTGCCCTCAGACTAAGCCCCCTTGTTCACACAGAAAGACCCCCTTCTTCCTATCCTATCTGATAAACCTCAGGTGACGCCTGTCGGTACCCCAAGCTGTTCGTTTCAACTCATTCAAAATGGTCCTAAATCCTAACCTCCTCTTATATACAACACCTCTTAAAAAGACCTCTTCTTTCTCCTTACTGCTCTTTCTCTGCCATCAAAAGTTTCAGGTGGCCAGGATCCATGGCTCATACCTGGAATCCCAGCACTTTGGGAGGCCAAGGCAGCCCTGAGGTCAGGAGTTTGAGACCAGCCTGGCCAACATAGCAAAACCCCATCTCTACCAAAAATACAAAAATTAGCCAGGTATGGTGGCAGGTGCCTGAAATCCCAGCTACTCGGGAGGCTGAGGCAGGAGAATCGTTTGAACCTGGGAGGGAGAGGTTGCAGTGAGCAAACATCAAGCCGCTGCACTCCAGCCTGGGCAACACCGTGAGATTCCGTCACAGAACAAAAAAAAAAAAAGAAGAAGAAAAGAAAAAGTTGGCTGGGCGTGGTGGCTCACGCCTGTAATCCCAACACTTTGGGAGGCTAAGGTGGGGAGATCACGAGGTCAGGAGTTCAAGACCAGCCTGTCCAACATAGGGAAACCCTGTCTCTACTAAAAATACAAAAATTAGCCAGGCATGGTGGCACGTGCCTGTAGTCCCAGCTACTTGGGAGGCTGAGGCAGGAGAATTGCTTGAACCCTGGAGCTGGAGGTTGTAGCGAGCTGAGATCGTGCCACTGCACTCCAGTTTGGGCAACAGAATGAACTTCATCTCAAAAAAAAAAAAGAAAAAAAAGTTGTAGGCAGACTGGATGCAGTGGCTCACACCTGTAAACCCAGCACTTTGGGAGGCTGAGGCAGGTGGATCACTTGAGGTCAGGAGTTTGAGACTAGCCTGGCCAACATGGTGAAACCCCGTCTCTACTGAAAATACAAAAAATTAGCCAGGCCTGGTGGTGTGTGCCTGTAATCCCAGCTACTCAGAAGGCTGAGGCAGGAGAATCACTTGAGTCCAGGAGGCAGAGGTTGCAATAAGCCGAGATAGTGCCTCTGCACTCCAGCCCAGGTGACAAGAGGGAGACCCTGTCTCAAAAAAAAAAAAAAAAAAAATGCAAGTGAAAAAAATGAAATTGGAAGGAAAATGGCACTGTGCTATTGTTTCTAAACCTGTGAAGTTGAAGAAAAGGGGGCGTTATACTGGGGACAGCAGAGGAGGGGTGTGTCCCTGTCTGCTTTCTCAACCCTGGTGTTAGCAGCAGGAATGCTCTCTCCTCATCCCACTCTTGGCTTTGCCCTTGAGGCTCTTACTGCTCCCTCCTGACTTGCTCCATCCCTGCCCTCTCACCCCAGGCACTCTGCCCGAGAAGGAGAAGGATGAGGAGCAGAGGTGTGGGATGACTGGGAGCTGGCACCCTCAGCAGGAAAGAGAATGTGTTTTTGCCTAGACATCGAATGGGGGGAATTGCATGGGCCTTAAGAAATGTCCATAGCAGGAGGCTGGTTGGGAGGCACTTGGATCCCTCTGTAAGAACATCCGTGGTAAAGAATTTGTGATTCGTAGCAACGAATGTGCTTCTGGGTATCTCAGCGTGGTCTCCTCCCTTTCAGTGGCTATCTCCACGTCCACCGTCCTGCTGTGTGGGCTGAGCGCTATGTCTTTCCTGGCATGCTACATCAAGTCAAGGTGAGTTGCATTGGATACTCCCTCTGCAAGAGTCAGACTTCCCCATGAGAAAAGAGCTGCAGCTGGCCGGGCGCGGTAGCTCCTGCCTGGAATTCCAGCACTTTGGGAGGCCGAGGCAGGCAGATCACTTGAGGTCAGGAGTTTGAGACCAGCCTGGCCAACGTGGTGGAACCTTGTCTCTACTAAAAATACAAAAATTAGCTAAGCTTGGTGGTGCACACCTGTAATCCCAGCTATTCGGGAGGCTGAGGCAGGAGAATCGCTTGAACCTGGGAGGTGGAGGTTGCAGTGAGCCAAGATTGCGCCACTTCACCGCAGCCTGGGCAACAGGGCAAGACTCTGTCTCAAAAAAAAAAAAAAAAGAAAAAAGAGCCACACCATAGTGATTCCAGAATGCCCCCTCCTAAGAAGGACGCCTTTCCTGGCCATTGGCTCTCACACACCCCTTCTGTAGGGACCAACGAGTGCCAGAGCCGAGGAGCAGTGAGCTAGCCCTGAACCCAAGTGCCCCCTACCCCTGCCCACAGCAGCAATGGGGCGGCCAGAGAAAGTGTACCAGGTGGCCAATGCGTGCAGTGCTATCCATTCTTCTTGTGATATCCTGGTGAATATATTCTTGAAGGTCCTCATTGAATAGGGGTATGCCTTCTTATAAATATACTCATTCATGTTAGCCTTAATGTTGTATTCCTAATCATTGAAATTCTGCATCTCAGCATTTCTGGCAAAAATGTTTCTGCCACTTGCTGACTTTTTAAATTTTTCTCATTTTTCTAATCTTTAGACAGTATTATTATTCTTTGATTAAAGCCTCAAATGGCATTGTAGCCTTAATTTTGTATTTCTATCAATTAATAACCAGTATTCCAGCATTCCATACTGATATGGAGATCAGATTTGTCCAAACTAAACTTTTAGTTACTATTAATAGTTATAAAACATTCTTTTCTAAATGTGATATCAATATAAAAATTATGTGACCCCAGCTGGGCACGGTGGCTCACACCTGTAATCCCAGCACTTCGGGAGGCCAAGGTGGGCAGATCACCTGAGGTCAGGAGTTCAAGACCAGCCTGAGCAACATGGAGAAACCCCATCTCTACTAAAAATACAAAATTAGCAGGCCATGGTGGTGCACGCCTGTAATGCCAGCTACTAGGGAGGCTGAGACAGGAGAATTGCTTGAACCAGGGAGGCGGAGGTTGCGGTGAGCCAAGATCACACCATTGCACTCCAGCCTGGGCAACAAGAGCAAAACTCCATCTCAAAAAAAAAAAAAAAAAAAAAAAAATGTGACCCTTTGAGCCTAATTTTGACAAAATGCACATTCCATGAAATGCTACTATAACGTCAAAATGAAAACCAGTATCTAAAACTTCACATAAATCTTCAAAAGCTGTGAATACCATCCCGACCAATAAAAAAGCCATAAACCTCATAAATAGTTGAGAAATTAACAAACATTGATATGTTACTCAAAAATTTGTCCAAAGAATTCAAAAAATGAAAAATGTTGACAAAACAGAAAATGACTTTTAAAATAATTTTCAAAATATCACTATTAATAACTACAGAATTTCCATACAAAATGCTGAATTTGGAGTTATATTCTTAACAGGGGTTATAATAAATAAATATATTCACTGAATGTATTTTTTAAATGTACATACCATCTCTTTATGAATAATACATTAAAATATATTCTTAAAAAGGATTTGTAAATTTGGTATATACAGCCAATAAATATGTTCATAAGAGGAAAATAGCAGTATTTACTGGCCATATGAAAGATATCTCAGTTGGGCATGGTGGCTTATGCCTGTAATACCAGGACTTTGGGAGGCTGAGGTAGAAGGATTACTTGAGCCTAGCAGTTTGAGACCAGGCTGGACAACATAGTGAGACTCCCATCCACACACACACACACACACACACACACAAATTTAATTTTTTAAAAGCTCAAAAAGTAAAATAAATATATCTTTAGGAAGAATTGGCATGGTCAGGCATAGTGGCTCACACCTGTAATCCTAGCACTTTGGGAGGCTGAAGTGCACGGATCGCTTTTTTTGTGACCAGCCTGGCCAACATGGTGAAACCTGATCTCTACAAAAAAATACAAAAAGTTAGCCGGGCGTGGTTGTCTGCAGAGGTTGCAAGCCGGCGTCACACCACTGCACTCCAGCCTGGGAGACAGAGTGAGACCCTGTCTCAGGAAAAAAAAAAAAAAAAAAAAAGAAGAAGAAGAAGAATTGGTCAATTTGATGAGTGTAATTACTTGGTCATTTGGTGAATTGATTCTTTCCATAAACTTGTTTTTTGCAAATGGGTTATTAGTTAGATTTGCCATTTGACAAATTGGCTGTTAGCAAATTATTTTCAGTGAATTGACCCTCATCCTGCCTTATTTTAGCTCTCACTCCAGGGAGCTCACACTGCTTAGCTTAAAATGGCCTAAAGAGCTGCTGCTCCTCTGGAGGACATTTCACCAGCCCTGGTAGAAGGTGCCAGCCAGATGCCCAGGGCATCAGCACCCAGGCAGCTCCAGACAGGCCAGCCACGTATGACCAGTGTCCTGCCTCGCCTGTGCTTGTCATTTGGGAGCTGATTGATTTGTGTATTTCTTTATTTATTTCACACATACTAAGTGCTAAGAACTGTTTTTAAAAGCTTCATGAATATTAGATCATTTTTTCAAGATGATCAACTCTGGTTTGGCCAGGCTCCCAGTCACTCTCTCCTTCTCTTGTTCCTGCCATTTGAACGGCTTTTTGGCAGAGGATTGGCAAAGCGTGGGGTGAGGGAGGGTGGCGTGAGCTGCTCCAACAGCATTTGGTGAATCTTTGGTGGATGGGGAGGTTGGAAATATCTGGAGAGGATTTATTCTCATCATATTGTCCTGGTTGGTCTTGAACTCCTGGGCTCAAGCTATCCTCCCACCTCAGCCTCCTAAAGTGCTAGGATTACAGGCATGCGCCACCACACCTGGCCCCTAGATAGGATTTAATACACTCGGTAGAGGTAGGCATTCTAGGTTCTCTCCATCTCTGAGGACTAAGTGCTGTCTGTCTGACTCCTGTGGCAGGGCCTCTGTCTGCTCCTGCCATCCCCGCAGTGCTGGACATACATGCTCAGTGGGAAGCGTCTGTTGATTTGAGGGCAACCCCCTCCTCTTTTCAAAACCTATGAACCACCTGCTTTGCAGGCAAACTCCCCTGCCAGCCAGCGTTGAAATGGAAGCCATGGAGGCTCTGCCGGTGACTGGGGGGACCAGCAGCAGAGATGAAGCCTTGGAAAACTGCTCTCACGACCTATGAGACTCGGGGAAACCAGCCCAGCTACGTCCGGCGTGAAGGAGCCTCTCTGCTTTAGCTAAAGACGACTGAGAAGAGGTACAAGGAGGTGGGCTCCAGGAGCAAGCCCACCAGGCCTCTCAGACGTCCCAGCAGAATCTCACAGACTGCCAGGTCAGCGCCTCCTGCACGAGGGAGCAGGTTCTCCCCATTCCCATGGGCAACGCCTGCCTGCCTATCGTGCCTTGGATCCAGGGCCCAGCTTCCCAGGAGAGACCAAAGGCTTCTGAGCAGGGTTTTTATTTCATTACAGTGTGAGCTGCCTGGAATACATGTGGTAATGAAATAAAAACCCTGCCCTGAATCTTCCATCCCGCATCCTGACTTGCAGTTCACAGAGAAAAGTGACATACCCGAAGCTGTCTGTCAATCACAAGGCTTCTCCTGGCATGGGAGATGTCTACAGGGAAGACACCAGCATTTGGGCTTCTAACCACCCTGTCTCCAGCTGCTCTGCACACATGGACAGGGACCTGGGAAAGGTGGGAGAGATGCTGAGCCCAGTGAATCCTCTCCATCGAAGGATTGAGGAAGAAGAAAACTCACCTCAGCGCCATTTTACATATATATGCATTTATATTTATACTTCCTTCTCTATTATATCTATACATTATATATGATTTGTATTTTGACGTTGTACCTTGTATAAACAAAATAAAACATCTATTTTCAATATTTTTAAAATGCACCAAAAGAATCACCAAGGAGAAATGTTCCACACAAAGGAGGAGAAAGAGTAGGAAGGCAGAGTCCAAGGTGACTGAGTTCAGGTGTTGTTTCCAGAAGGAGAAAAAGCCTTGCCTAAAGCTGGCTCCAGTCACAGTTTTGGGGAATTTCCCACAATTCCATGTGAGGAGAAGCAGCATTATCTAATCCACACAGTGGTAAGTCCAGGCTCAGCTCCACAACGCTATACAAATCGTCTCTTCCCTTCTTCTTCTCTTACTTTATTTGACATTTTTGACATTTATTTCTAAAATCATGGGCCTAACCCCACCTCCTCATTTTATAGATGAGAAAATTGAGGACTGGAGAAGTTGTTCTGCCCGCAGCCACGAAGCTCGGTTAATGCTAGAGCTGGATGAGAGCAGGAGCTGGGACGCTGGGCGCAGTGACTCACACCTGTGATCCTGGCACTTCGGGAGGCCGAGGCAGGAGGATTGATCGAGCCCAGGAGTTCAAGAACAGCCTGGGCAATACAGTGAGACCCCATCTCTATAAAAATTTTTTTTCTTGAAGCAGTCTTGCTCTGTCGCCCAGGCTGGAGTGTGATGGCGAGATCTCAGCTCACTGCAGCCTCCGCCTCCCAGGTTCAAGCAATTCTCCTACCTCAGCCTCCCAAGTAGCTGGAACTACAGGCATGTGCCACCACACCCTGCTAATAGTTATATTTTCTTAGTAGAGATAAGGTTTTGCTATGTTGGCCAGACTGGTCTCAAACTCCTAATCTCAAGTGATTCACTCACTTTGGCCTCCTAAAGTACTGGGATTACAGGCGTGAGCCATGGCACCCAGCCAAAATTTTTTTTAAAAACAAAAGTAATAAGGAGTGTAGGTGGGGCGGGAGGGGAGCAGTCCTGGCTGAAAACCAGCCACCAACTGCCCCTTGTACAGCCAGGGGGAAGAGGGAGCCACTGTGGGCACTTGGGAGATGGCGCATGGGCATAGTGCCCAATCCACACGCCATCAGACATTCTCAAAGTGCCATTTTTCACTGACTTCTTTTTTTGTGGGGGAGGGGACAGAGTCTCATGGTGTCACCCAGGCTGGAGTGCAGTGGTGCAATCTTGGCTCACTGCAACCTCTGCCTCAAGCAATTCTCATGCCTCAGCCTCTGGAGTAGCTGGGACTACAGGCGCACACCACAGCGCCTGGCTAATTTTTGTATTTTTTTTTTTTTTTTTTTTTTTTGGAGATGGAGTCTTGCTCTGTCACCCAGGCTGGAGTGCAGTGGCACAATCTCGGCTCACTGCAAGCTCTGCCTCCCGGGTCCACGCCATTCTCCTGCCTCAGCCTCCCAAGTAGTTGGGACTACAGGCGCCCACCACCATGCCCGGCTAATTTTTTATATTTTTAGTAGGGCCGGGGTTTCGCCATGATGGCCAGGATGGTCTCTTGAACTTGGGAGCCCAAGCAATCTGCCTGCCTCGGCCTCCCAAAGTGCTGGGATTACAGGCATGAGCCACCACACCTGACCATTTTTTTCACCGACTTCTGCCTGCCCTCAGCTTAGATACCTTCATCAAAATCAGAGGAAGCTTCTCCACATGGCTGCTTGGGCTTCCTCACAGCATGGTGGGCTCAGGCTAGTCACACTGGCTGAAAGAATGTAGAAACTGCCAGGCCCCTGACAGGCTGGTCCAGACACTGGCATGCATCACTTTTGTGGCATTCTATCCGTCGAAGCAAGTCGCAAGGCTGGCCCAGGTTAAAGCAGCCAGGAATGATGAAAGGGAAGGAAGGAATCAACATAAGTCCTTTGGCATCCATCTGCTGTACCTTTCAGGGCCATCAGGAAGTGCAATTGCCTTTCAGTCCTCAGCACTCAGTAGATGCCAGCAAGTATTTGGGTGAATGAATGGGCAGAATGACCGGAAGGTCAGCATCTGCCAGGTGCTGGGAAGAGTCCATCCTTTTTTATTTTTATGTTGAAATGGAAAGAGTACACAGATCTCTGAAGGGTGACGGGAGCACCATATTCTAAATCTCAGCGTCACACAATATACCCGTGTAACAACCTGTACATGTTCTCCTGAGTCCAAAATAAAAAAAGAAAGTTCTATAGCTGTGAGGCCTTCAGTCCCCACGTCTTCAGCTGCCACAAGTCTAAATGATTCACATCTCCTGCTCTTCCCTCATTCCCTGCTCTACACATTTGCCTTGAAGAAAATGGATTGCTCTTCACCTTTTATATTTTGCCTTGATTTTCCTTGATCAAGAAATAAGACTTTTTTTTTTTTTTTGAGACAGAGTCTTCCTCTGCTGTCCAGGCTGGAGTGCAATGGTGCAATCTCAGCTCACTGCAACCTCCACCTCCTGGGTTCAAGTGATCCTCCTGCCTCAGCCTCCCAAGTAGCTGGGATTACAAGCGTACACCACCACACCTGGCTAATTTTTGTATTTTTGGCAGAGACAGTGTTTCACCATGTTGGCCAGGCTGGTCTCGAACTCCTGACCTCAGGTGATCCACCCGCCTCAGCCTCCCAAAGTGCTGGGATTACAGGCTTGAGCCACCATGCCTGGCCAAGAAATAAGACTCTTAACTCCCCCCACCCCCTTGCTTTTTTTTTAAAACCATTTACAACATTCTTTATTCCCTTGTATAGATGCAGATTTCCATTTTCTTCCTGCCTGTCTAACTTTTTAAAATATATCTTGTGGTGTGACTTTCCCCATTCAAACCCTCCTCCAGACATTAGGAAGTAGGAGAGCAGGGATCAAAAGACACCCTGTTTGTCACTGACCACCCCTGTGTTCCCCAAGGACTTCTTCCTCTTGGCTGAGGCTGCCACCTCCTGGCTCAGAATTTCACAGCACAGAGCGGACTCCCCGAGTACTGCGGGTTTGTCTCACCCCAGGGCTGTGCTCCTCGGAGGCAGGACCAGCCCGACCCAAATCACAGCCTCCCCCACCTCACACTGCCAGGCACTAATCAGAACTCAATGTGTGCATATTTTAGGTAATATTAGGCACTATATTACCAGGGGGATTTAGTTGACACTTTACTCCCCTAAGTGACTGTCTGTAAATCCGCCCATTCTAGTGGTGCTGTTCTTAGCTATTCAGGATGAAACACCCCCTCCTCTCCTGAAACCGTCTGTCCCTCATCCTGACTTGCAGTTCACACAGAAAAGTGACATACTCGAGGCTCTCTGTCAATTACAAGGCTCCTCCTGGCATGGGAGATGTCTACAGGGAAGACACCAGGGTTTGGGCTCTTCCCAATGACCCTGTCTCCAGCTGCGCTGCACGCACTGACAGGTTGCCGGGAAAGGTGGAGGAGATGCTGAGCCCAGTGAATCCTCTCCATCAAAGGATTCAGGAAGAAGAAAACTCATCTCGGTGCCATTTTACATATATATGCATTTGTACTTCCTTGTCTGTTATATCTACACATTATATATGATTTGTATTTTGACATTGTACCTTCTATAAACAAAATAAAATATATATATTTTTTCAATATTTTTAAATGCACTAAAAGAATCACCAAGGATGGCCGTGCGTGGTGGCTCATGCCTGTAATCCCAGCACTTTGGGAGGCCAAGGCGGGTGGATCACCTGAGGTCAGGAATTTGAGACCAGCCTGGCTAACATGGTGAAACCCTGTCTCTACTAAAAACACAAAAATTAGCCTGGCATGGTGGCGAGCACCTGTAATCCCAGCTATTTGGTAGGCTGAGGCAGGAGAATCGCTTGAACCCTGGGGGTGGAGGTTGCAGTAAGCCGAGATCATACCCCTGCACTCCAGCCTGAGTGACACAGCGAGATTCCAATTCAAAAAAAAAAAAACAAATCACCAAGGAGAAATGTTCCACACAAAGGAGGAGGAAGAATGGGAATGCAGAATTCCACTGGGGCTCCTCCATCCTGGTGGGGTGCCTCATCGCCCACTGACACAGAGGGGCTGACCTCCCCTGTCCCTGCTCCTCCTGCGCGTGGGCACCTGGCCTGGGCGTGGCCTCCAGGGCCTCTCAGCTAGACTACAAAGCTGTTGATTACAGAGAACGAAGAGCACAGAACTCACAGGGCAGTGCCCAGCAGTGGCCTCAGAAGCACTGACCGGCTGCTGGACCTCCTGTTCCTGGGCTCTCCAGCCGTCTTTAGGTCCTAACCATATTCCAGACCTGAGCCTCCCATTTTCCGGGATTCTATGAGCCCCTCGTATCTTTCCAATACATTTTTTTTCTTTATAACAGATTCCGTTTACATTACTTGTCATCGAAAAGTTCCTAGCTGATATGAAATTCGGTACCAGGAGTGGGTACTGCAAATTATGGAGAAGAGGGGAGATAAGGAATGTCTGCGGCTAGTTATCTGCCTTAGGGAGGAGAGAAAAGAGTGAATATTCTGATGATACGCAGAGACAGGAATGGAGAGACCCAGGGAATTCAGTAATTAGTTCGCCAGGAGGTGCCTGGGATGTCATGCCTGCTGCAAGCCCAGCTCTCTCAGAGACTATGTTGCTTCCATCCTGAAATTGTATGGATACGAGAAATCTGAGGCCATAGTGGGTGGCTGTTTTTAATGGCACTGAAAAACTTAGAGAATAAGAAGTCCAAATCTCTAAAGTCTGAATTCAAGCCACAGGCTGAAACATAAAGGCTTCCTAGAACAAGGCGGAATTTCATCCCTTACAGATGCAAGGCCAGGATATCTGAAAACCCATCTGAAGAGTCCGAGCCTTTGGCTGGGCATGGTGGCTCATGCCTGTAGTCCAAACACTTTGGGAGGCCGAGGCAGGTGGATCGCTTGAGTCCAGGAGTTCAAGACCAGCCCAAATTACATGGCGAAACCCGTCTCTACAAAAAGTACAAAAACTAGCCAGGTGTGGTGGCAAGTGCCTGTAGTCCCAGCTACTCAAGAGGCTGAGGTAGGAGAATTGCTTGAGCCCAGGAGGTAGCAGTGAGCCGAGATCATGCCACAGCACTCCAGCCTGGATGACAGAGGAGACACTGTCTCCAAAAACAAAAAAAGTCTAAGCCGTCAAGTTGTTGGAAGAACATTAGCTAAATCCATGGCCCCAGCAGGTTTCCCAGCTGAAGGGAGAGCACTGATTGGAGAAGGGTGAGGTTCCTGTACTGGATTAAAAATGTAGGGGGACATTTGGAGGACTCACAGGATCCCCCACCCTCCCTTGTCCTCAGAAGCAGCCCTCTGTTCTGCCTGACAATGCTGCAACATTGCCTCCTGCTCGAGGGGTCATCTTGCAAAAGGAAGTCTGTTCTGCTGATGATTTCCTCCCCCTGTCCCATTCTGCATGGGGAGAAAACTTTGCTGAGAATCCCAATCAGACCCTCAGGATCCCAGGAATCAGCCCGTTCAGTGCAAACGAGAGCTCCCCAAGGCTGGGCTGGGCCCTGCTGCAAGCACCTCCACCCCCACATCCCACCTGCAGCCTCCTCACAGGCCAAGCCTGTAGCCAATGCCCAATGCCCCTGTCCTTCCTTCACAGTCACCTACATCCAACTCACCTTCCAGAACCAGATCAAGTTTACCTTCTCCAGGAGCCTCTGTTTTTTCAGTTTTGGAGGGTTTTTTTGAGACAGAGCCTCGCTCTGTCACCCAGGCTGGAGTGCAGTGGCATGACCTCGGCTCACTGCAACCTCCACCTCCCGAGTTCAAGCGATTCTCCAGCCTCAGCCTCCTGAGTAGCTGGGACTACAGGTACACGCCACCATGCCCGCCTAATTTTTGTATTTTTAGTAGAGACAGGGTCTCGCCATGTTGTCCAGGCTGATCTCAAACTCCTGATCTCAAGTGATCCACCCGCCTTGGCCTCCCATAGTGCTGGGATTATAGGCGTGAGCCACCGTGCCCAGCCCCAGCACCTCTGCTAATGACTCAACTGTACAAAATAATTTTCCTCTGAGCCTTCATAACACTTATTATCTGCGCTATTCCTGTAGCATCTGCAAAATACTGTTTTTGTGCAGTGGAAAGACGGTAGAACTTAAAAGCCAGAGTGTCGAGCATCCATTCTACCCTTTGCTGGCCCCGTCACTTGGAGGCACTACATGCACGGACATTGGCTCGTCTTTGTAGTGGGGATGACGGCACATGCACTCCCTTCCCAGAGGCGTGAGGGTCACAGGAGACCCTGGTATCTGTCTCTCCCCTCGCTAGCCACTAGAGATCCTCACAGTGAAGCCTGGTACTAATCCTCAAGAAGTTTACAGCCTGGTCAAAAAGAGAAGCATATCAGAACAAATGCGAAACAAAACCTTATGCCACAAGCTAGTAGATAATCACAAGCACACACACTAATGGGACACCATCCCAGTAAAGACAGAAATGGCTCCAAGGCCTGGAGGCTTGAGGAATGCAGGACGTGAGTTGGAAGGATGGGTGGAATTTAAGTAAATGGGCAGGGAGCATTCTAAATGGGGGAGGGATGGAGGCAAAAACCCAAACAGGAAATTTAGCAACACGTTCAGGAAGGACAGAGCATGGTTGCTGGGCAGCCAGGTCAACCGGATGGCAAGGCAGGGGTTGGCTGGGGAATCACCGTGCCGCCCCTGCACGCCCTGCATCCTCGGATCCTGGGAGGGCTGCTCTGTAACTGGAAGGAAAATGAAACTGAAAAAGAGCAAGGGTCCCGTAGGATTGAACACAGTCGGTGAACCTTAGGCCCTCTGCCTCAAGTCCCCGCTTGGCAAAACCACTCCCCGCTGGTGGACGCTCTCACCTTGAAGGTCAGTGCTTCTCTTTCTAAAGCTGTGTCTTCATTCCTCTGGGCAGACAGCCAACAGTCCTAGTTACAGAAGTGTATAACTGGGTGCCATGGCTCACCTAGGGTCCCAGCTACTCAGGAGTCTGAGGTGGGAGGATCGCTTGAGCCCAAGAGCATGAGGCTGCAGTGAGTGGTGATCGTGTCACTGCACTCCAGCCTGGGCAACAGAGTGGGACTCTTGTCTCCAAAATAATTCAAAAATGGGGTATAATCTTCAAAACCTCCTTGGAGTTAATGCCACCCAGAGGGTACTCAAATTGCTGCCAGCGTCCCTGGGCTGCAGGGGCTGAGGGTGTTTTCCAAGTGTTCCAGGAAGCCTTGGTGGCTCCAGAGGCACCTGAGGGGCCACCACAGGCGGGGAGCGGAGAAGGAACTCTGGGTGCCCATCCCCGTCCTGAGTGACCACAGCAGCTGCATTTGTTAACTGGAAGTCAAATTAAGCCTAAAGAATTCCATGGCTAAGAACATCTGAAAGCCTTCCATGCTATTAAATATTTATTTTATTGTTCATCCTGGACTCCATAGGCAGATGCTTTAAAAAAAAACTGATCTTTTGGAAGAGTTCTAACTCCAACTCTTCACATAGTGGTAGTGGAAATACTATGGCTTTGGGATTGAACTTGAGTTTTCACCCAAGCTCTGCTCTGTGATATTGAGCACAGTGGGCCCAGCCCAGGGACCCTTCAGAGCCTGTTTCTTCCTCTGCAAATGGCGGCTGTCATCTGCCTCCCAGGTTTGCTGTGAGGACTGAAGGAATTCACGTACACAAAGGCCCCATAGCGTCTACCTGCAGGAGCCTCCTAATAAAAACGTCGACTTCACTTCCTAAATGAGATCTATTTACTTACAGGGTAATCAGCACCTGCCCCTTCCTTCACAAATACATTCCCACTTTTTTAGGATTTATTTTTTCACCCAGCCGTGTGCATCATGGAAAGCGGACCTCATCCCAAGCTCCAGGAAATAAAACCCTGATGATTTGCAGCCATTCTTCCTTACTATGATTGGCTTAGGGGTGGGCAGGTAGCCCAGTTCTGACCAATAATGTGTGAGTCAGCTGGAGAAACCTGTGGGAAAGGCTTTCTTGCTCCTCTTCCCAGACAAAACCAGGTCCAGCTGCTTGTTCTCATGATGCAATAACAAGCTGCAGACAGAGTGGGGAAGAAGGGAGTTTATTTCTGCAGCCAGTTACAGGGAGAAGGTCAGAGTAACTCACCAGACTAATTTAAAGTTACAAGTTTTTTTTCAGTGCTTATACACATTTAAACCATATGCCTATGTGCAGGAGTACACCTCCAAGCTGAAGTCTATTCCTCTGTTTAATCTTTCATTAGGGTCTGGGGTCTGGAAAATTACTTCAGAGCCTTGGAACAATTACTTCATTTTTTTCTTTCTTATTTTAGAGAGAGGGTCTCACTATGTTGCTCAGGCTGGTCTTGAACTCGGATCAAGCGATCCTCCTCCCTCAGCCTCCCAAAGTGCTGGGATTACGGGCGTGAGCCGCTGCTCCTGGCCCAATTACTTAATTTAAAGTGGATCCTGGTACAAGGTATACAAGAACGCCTCCATTATTTTAATTAAACTCTAAGGTTTGGGAGAAAGCCCAGGTGGGGTCTTAATCGACTTGTTTTTACACTCTAGCCTTTGTACTAAGGCACCAGTTTCTCCAATTTTCCATGTTTAACTTATATATTCCTTAGAGTTATAGTAAGGTGTTGGTGAAGGCTGGCTGCTCTGGTTGCTAATAGAGACCCGGCCTGCCACACTCCTAAGAGACACAGAAGACCAGCCTACCCCTCCCTTGCCTCCCGTGACACTGCTCTGTCTGAACGCAGCCCTTGGAAGGGCTGGAGGCAGCTGGCCAAGAGAAGCCTGCCCGGCGACGCTGAGGCACCGAACATGAGCAGAGGAGGAAGGAGCACCTGGGAGCAGCTGAGCCGAGCCCCTGTCACCAGCCTCCTCTGCACGCCCGTGGAATCAGCACTTTCTGCTTCCTGCCCCCGGGAGCCTTGCTCTGGGGCCACTCACAGCCAATTAAGTGGGTATGTTCTAAGAGACTCTAAAACACGTGGAGCTGGCTGAGGACGCTGGGCCGACCCCAGTATGTGTGTGGGAGGCCACTGATTAAAGTGTTACCTGTCACCGGGTGTCGCCAATTCGTGGGGAAGCTCTCTCCATGTGACCTCCATGCTACTTATTTTTTATTTTATTGTTCATCCTGGACTCCAAAGGCTGATGCTATTTTTTTTTTAAATGTGATCCTTTGGAAGAGTTCTAACTGCAACTCTTCACACAGTGGTAGTGGAAATACCATGGGTATTAAAAACTAAAGCATTTCCTAATCTGTGGGGTCCAGATTGGGAAGACGTGTATTAGGAAAACGATTACTTAAAAAAAAAAAAAAAAAAATTCAGGCCGGGCATAGTGGCTCACACCTGTAATCCCAGCACTTTGGGAGGCTGAGGCAGGTGGATCACCTGAGGTCAGGAGTTCAAGACCAGCCTGGCCAATATGGTGAAACCCCATCTCTACCAAAAAATACAAAAATTAGCTGGTTGTGGTCACATGTGCTTGTAATTCCAGCTACTGGGGAGGCTGAGACAGGAGAATCGCTTGAACCCAGGAGGCAGAGGTTGCAGTGAGCAGAGATCTCGCCACTACACTCCAGGCTGGGTGACAGTGAGGTTCCGTCTCAAAAAAAAAAAAAAAAAATTCAGAACCACTGAATTGTACATTTAAAAAAGGAAGAAAAGAAAAATCCAGGATGTCAGCACTGTGCTGGCTGCTTCCTGGGGCCCTCAGTGAGTTCCTTTAAAAGACGGGCTTAGGGTGACAGAGGCCAGCCTCGAAGTGGACAGGAAACGCCAGCCTTTCCACCGCAGTCCAACTTGGACTGACGCCCTCATGGCAGCAGGAGAGCCCTGCAGGGTTGAGGCAGGAGGGTGACCGGGGTTAGTCTTCATTGCAAGATTGCAGGTCCCTCTACATGAGAGCGAGTTGGGCCAGGGCAGAGGCACAGAGCAACATAGGCGACTACTGGTCCAGAAGGCAGAACGGTGGAGGGTCGCGGGCGGGTGGGCAGTGCATCCTGAAGGTTGCTGGAGAGAGCTTCCCAGTGAACTGGCATGAAGAAAAGGATCACAGCCCGATGGTGGTGCCGTTTCCAGAGGTGGGGAAGGGTGCGTGGAGGAGCCAGCCGGGCTCGGAAGGAAATCAGGGGCCGCATCTGGAACATGGCAGGGCTGGGATGTCACAGAGACAGCAAATGGAGTGATCGACTGGCGACCTTGGCATTTGAGTGGGAAGCCCCCCTCCCTCCACCTAACCTACCTCTCAGGTCAGGCCACTAGGGATAAAACACACACAGGTCCCCAGTGAGGAGGAACACGGGATGGCACCTCCTGGGCCCTCTTGGAGAACCTGTCCCTTAAGTAGGCAGGGCAGAGGGAGAGCCCCTGCCAGCTAAGGGAGCCCTGCCCCCCACACCAGCCCAGCTGTGCTGAGGTGCCTTGGCCAGGGGCGTGCGTGTAGCACTGTCATGTCTGGGCAAGGAGCTGGAGGAACCCTGCCTGCCTCGGTTCAGATGTCTCTACCGCACCCACTCACTGCAAATGTAGAGTGATCAGCTTCCAGGCTCTCGGTGTACCCAATATTGCTAAAGCCAGGGGTTCAGGGTGACTAGGGGGGACTGAAGGGCAGGAATCAAACTTGAAAAACATGTTAAATTGCTAATAGTCTGATTCTAGAGGTGTCAAAGTCCCTTTGTGATCCAGTGAGTTGCTCCCAGACCCAGACCAGGTGCCACCACAGGACAGAAGCTGGGCAGGCAGCGTGACAGTGACCAGCTTCCCAGGCAGGAAGGTCCCACGGGGATGTTGCACTGCCTTATGTTTATTAAGCTATGTCTGAGTCCACCATGCAATGTCTCTGCCCTCATGCCTGGGCTGCTAAAGGAAAAACACCAACTAAAAGGACGGTGTTCGGTTTCAACTGGGAGGGTGCTGCCCGGCACACCTGTGTTTTCCGTCACCTTCCACTCCATACCCTTCTATGTCCATCCCAAACACTCAACCCAGTACTTTGGGAGACTGAGGCAGGAGGACAGCTTGAGCCCAGGAGTTTCAGACCAGCCTGGGCAACAGAGCGAGACCTCATCTCTAGAAAAAATAAGGAAAAAATAGCCGGGCATGGTGGCATGCACCTGTAGTCCCAGCTACTTGAGGGGCTGAGGTGGGAGGGTCACCTGGGCCTGGAGGTCAAGGCTACAGTGAACTGTCATTGCACCACTGCACTCCAGCCTGAGTGACAGAGTAAGACCCTGTCTCAAAAAAAACAGAAAATTACTGGGTGAGAGCAACCTAAACTTCCTCCCTAACCATTTACGATGTGCCCCTTTCTCCTTCATCTCTCCCGTCCCAATCCCTCTCACCTGGCTTCCATTTCTCCTCTCTGAATTTGCTTCCTCTCAGCACATAACCCTGCACAAACCTCTCTCATTTTAAAAGCAAAAACCCCTCCCTAAGGCCACGTCATCCTCTACCCACTTGCCTCTTGCCAGCCTTGCTTCCTGAGAACTAGTCTGCACAGTGTCCATATCTTCACCCCCCACTGGTATTTTACAGTTCTATCATACGGACACATAGTTTAGAGCCAACAGTTATGTAAGACACCTACCAAAAAGCTCCTCCACCTGCCCACTCCCCTTCCCAAAAGGAAACATTTAGAAACCTTTCTGCCGAGTGTCTCGGTGTGTGTTATGCGTCCCCAAGATGTCTCTAAACGATGGGCTCCCATGGGCTTCTGCTTCCATGTTTGAGTTTCAGGCACTGTGACTGACTTCCTGCCACGGAGGCCGAGATTCGGCTCATTCACTCCACATGTGCACACAGCTCCTACCTGCAGAACACGCCCACCCTTATGAAGGTCACGAAAGCAGGTACACTCCACTGAGCTGGCGGGGTTGGGGGTCAACTACAGTTCTCTCCTACACAAACTGTCGCCTTCCAGAGGACTAATCATTGCCTTCCCCCCACCCCCAGGCTATGTCCTGCGCTCTGTCACCCAGGTGGGAGGTCAGTGGTGCGATCATGGCTCACAGCAGCCTCAACCTCCCAGGCTCAAGCCATCCTCCTGCCCCAGCCTCCCAAGTAGCTGGGAACAAGACAAGCGCCACCACACCTAATTTTTTATACTTTTTGTAGAGCTGGGGTCTGCCTATGTGGCCCAGGTTGGTCTTGAACTCCTGGGCTCAAACAATCCTCCCCCCTCAGCTTCCCAAAGTGCTGTGATCACAGGTGTGAGCCATCACGCCTGGCCAATGTGGGCCTATTTTCACCCATTGTCTTGGGCATTTAGTGAGTCATTTCAATCCAGAAACTCTTACCACCAGTTTCAGGTAATTTTCATAATTAACAAAAAATTTTGGCCAGGTGCGGTGGCTCACGCCTGTAATCCCAACACTTTGGGGAAGCCGACGTGGGCAGATCACAAGGTCAGAAAATCGAGACCATCCTGGCCAACGCAGTGAAACCCTGTCTCTACTAAAAATACAAAAAATTAGCCAGGTGTGGTGGCACGTGCCTGTAGTCCCAGCTACTCAAGAGGCTGAGGCATGAGAATCGCTTGAACCCAGAAGGTGGAGGTTGCAGTGAGCAGAGATCGCGCCACTGCACTCTAGCCTGGGCAGCAGAGAGAGACTCCATCTAAAAAAAAATTAAATTAAAAAATTCCTTAACTCTGTTGTCCATTTTCTCTTCCTGCAATTCCCATTCCCATTTACAGATGCTCAATTTCTTAAATTGGTTCCCTAGTTTTTTTTCTTTTTTTTTTTTTTTTGAGACAGGCTCTCGCTGTGTCACCCAGGCTGGAGTGCAGTGGTACAATCTCAGCTCACTGCAACCTCCACCTCCCGGGCTCAAGCCATTTTCCAGCCTCAGCCTCCTGAGTAGCTGGGATCACAATCGTGCACCACCACACCCAGGTCATTTTTTGTAGATGGGTCATGTTTTGCCATGTTGGCCAGGCTGGTCTTGAACTCCTGAGCTCAAAGCGATCCACCTTCCTCAGGCTTCCAAAGTGCTGGGATTACAGGCGTGAGCCACCACATCCAGCCTCTAACTACTTCTCAATCTTTGTTTTTGCTCTACTTTCTAGATTCTCAACTTAAAATTCTTTTAACAGTTCTACTGGGTTTCTTTCATATTTTTTTCTCCAAAATTTTATTTTTTTCTTTGAGACAAAGTCTTACTCTGCGTCCCAGTTTGAAGCAATCCTCCTGCCTCGGCCTCCTGAGTAGCTGGGATTACAGGCACACGCCACCACACTCGGCTAATTTTTGTATTTTTAGTAGTGACAGGGTTTCACCATGTTGGCCCAGGCTGGTCTCGAAATCCTGATCTCAGATGATCCACCCGCCTCATCTCCCAAAGTGCTGGGATTACAGGCGTGAGCCACTGCACCCAGCCCCAAATATTCTTTTATACATACCTATCCTGCTACTCCATGGAATGCACTACCTTCTCTCATTCTGAATGTGTTAAAGATATTTAGATGTTTTCTTCTCCCTGTACACAGTTTGCTCCTCCCTGTACACAGTTTGCTCCAAGTTGATTCTTCGGTTTGACCTCTAGCCTTCATCTTAGGGGCAGGGTGATCTTTATCTGAAGATCATTTGATGATCCTGATGCCTCCAGGGTTGCTGCTGCCTCCTTCCTGTTGTCTTTGCCCTTAAGGGTTAGAACACACACACATAACCTTTTACTGCCCTTATAGTATGGTTTCAGAAAGAAACCATAAATGAACACATACATCTTAGCCCTCAAATTTTTCACTCATATTTTAGGCCACAGCGGTTGACTTCTCACCTAACTGAAACTGATCAGCTAATGTCAACTGACCTCGACAGTGCCGGTTAAACACCTGCCCACTCTTGTTTATTAGGTCTCTTTCCTGCACTGTATGCTGAAGATCCCCTTTTCCTGAACTCCCTCCTCTCTGGAGCTCAGTGGTGCTCCATCACGAGGCTCCTCTGGATCAGCCGTCGCTCTTCTTAAACCTTCTTCCTCTCTTCACCCCAAGCCTCGTGTCCACCGGCTTTGCTTCTCGGCCCTCTGCTCTTCTCATTCTCTATACTCTCCCGGATTAACTCAGTGAAACCCTTCAAACTGCACCACCACCTACACACCGACAACTCTAAAGTCCCCAGGTCCAGCCAGGCCCTTTGCTGCAGGACAGATGTGTTCACCCAACAGCCTCCTAGACGGTTCCACTCAACATGCTGAAAACCAAACTCATCACTGCGTTTACACAAACCTGCTATAGTTCCCATTTTCCCTGTCTCCATGAAGACGACCTCTACCACTGAGTGTCCCTATCATGATCCCAGTACTCCAGAAATCTGACCGATTCTACCTTCTACACATCAAGAGCAGAAGTTTCCAAACTTAGCATGCATGAGCACCACTTGTCAGGCTTGTTATGTACCAACAGCTGGGCCTCAGCCCTGGCGTTTCTGATCCTGTAGGCCTGGTGTGGGGACTGGACATTTTTATTTCTAACAAGTTCCCAGGTGATGTTGCCGCTGCCTGCTGGAACCACACTTTGAGAACCACTGATCCTCGCATCCATTCCCTCCTCACCAGGCCCCACAGGTGCTGTGGTCCAGCCCATCTGGGGACATTTCTTGCTGAGGTTATGATCCTGTTAGCCTTGTAATTTATCTGACTTCCTTAAAACATTATTATTATTATTATTATTATTGAGACAGGGTCCCGCTCTGTCACCCAGGCTGGAGTACAGTGAGCTGTAAGGTGACCACGGCTCACAGCCTCAACCTTGGGCTCCAGCAGTCCTCCTGCCTTGGCTGGATTCAGTGCTGGGGTTACAGGCATGAGCCACTGCTCCCGGCCAAAGTCTCATTTTTGATGCCTCAATTCCCACCCAAGACATCACGTCTCATACTCTGCTTCCTGTGTCATGTGAACAGTGACAGTGCTGTAGGAAAGAGTAAGCTGGAAAAACAGAAGCTTCAGAATGACAGTGCTCACACAGACATCACACAGCAGTATGCCAGTGCTATGGTGCCTGTTTAATTGAAATCTTGTAATAAAAGTTTAAATACATAAAATGGTATTTTTTTTTTTTTTTTATCAAAAGAACATCCCCCACTTCCCCGACCAGATACGTCCGGAGGGGAGGCAAGTGGAGACTGGCTGTCTGTAGGGAGCGGAGAAATGGCATGTCCAGCTTGGGCTGGTGTCCTCTTCCTCAGAAAGTGCTGTGGGTGAACCCAGAGTCTAGGGAGCGGAAGCCCCCATCGCTGGCTTTCTTCACGCGGGGTCCTCAGCAAGCTGCTCTGCACCGTGGAGAACGTGCGCCTTGTCCTCAGAAGACGAGGAAGAGCAGGGCCTCGTGCCGGGGCAGCACGATGTTCTCCACAGTGCGCTCCATGGCACGCACCTGCTCCGGGGAGGCTGTCAGGAACGCCAGGGGCCCGATGCGCTGCTCCGCACAGGAGTGGCAGAGGTAGCCCCCCTTGTTTTCCTTCCTGTTGCTCTGTGGTGATGGACAAGAAAGAGAGCTAAAGGGAACAACCAAAGAACATGGATTTTCCAGCAAAAAGCGTGGAGCTATCATCACAGCTGCCCAGGGACAACGCATTTGGATTCTGATGTTTTCAGAGGGGTGCACATTCTCAGAGTAACACCTCCCACAGCACCACCAACTAAGTGGCCTCAACACCCCCAAATTCCCTGAGCTCAGAAACAGCCATTTATCCAGTCAAGATAAAGAACCAAGAAAAGCTGCACTGGGACCCCAGGGAACAGCTCTCCCTCTAAGCGTGTGTCACAACCCAGCCTCCCAGACCTACGGCTTCAGCACAGCCAGGCAGCATCACGTGCCCTGACCTCTGACCCTGGGGCAGACCACACACCTCTTGTGCCTCTCATATGAAAAGCCCCTAATAAAAGATCACACAGCTCTCTCTTATCTCCTCACCTACAACCCAGATAAGCACAGAGCTCATAAGCAAAAAACACAAGTGGCTGAATTAAGTTCCACAGACAGCAGACGTACATAGGTGATGGGCAGCTTCTTCATGGTGAGGACGGTGTCAACAGGGATGGCATTGTTGCACTGTCCCACGCAGCAGCGCACCACGCCTGTTTTTAAGACGTTGCTTGTCAGCTCTGCTTGCAAGAAGTACTCCTGAGAAGGAAAGAGCGAGAAAGAGAGTCATGGCGACACCTCCGCTAGGGTCTACTGGAAACACTGACAGCTGCGGCTCTGTGAGAACCCTTTAGATGCACTGTAAGTCCCAGAAAGAGAAAAACACCGACTGCCCCCTTCTCCCTTCGTTTCTCTAACTTTTCCCTGCCTCCAAAGCTATCGACAGTCCAACTGACAGTCCAATTGCTTTTTAAATATGTAAATATTTAACGGATAAACATGCAAAACTATTGCCTGTAATGACATTTCCAGAATATTTCTGGATTTTATTTTATGCTAAGGTATCCCCAGCTCAATCTTTAGAAAATTATTTGTGTATTCACATTACAAGCCAGGTAGGCAACACAGAGGACACGAAGAAAACTTGCCCCAAACATCCCTGCATATTTCCACCGTCCTGTGATGCTGGCTGTGCTAGTGAGCAAATGACAGCCTCGCTAAGCCTGTGTCTTTATCCATAAATGCAGATGGCATGGTGCCTGCTTCAGGTGGCTGCTGAGGAGAAGAAACCCCTCAATGCATGCAAAGCACTCATGCCTGGCACGCACGGAACACCCAGAGGAAGCGCTGGTGACCTCCCAGGCTGGAAACACCGCAAGGACAGGGCACTGTCAGATTCGCTGCTGCCCCGTGGAGCTCATCACCGACTGATCCGCAGCAGGACCGCACACATCTGCTGCCCAGGAAAGGATGGTTTCGTATCTTCTGGATTATGACTGGCTATTGATCTAATTATTCTACAATCTGTGTCCTACATTTTGATTATTTGGTCTTTTCTCTTAGAGGGCCTGCCTACCAGCTATGAAAAAGAACAGAAAACCACCATGCAAACACTCAAGTTACGGCCAACAAGTACTAACAGCTGACGAGGTGAAATCCTGTCTGAAGTCACAGATTTTGCTGAAGTCCCTTCGACTGTCATCTCAATTTCCTTCCCCAGAGACAGCCAGGACCATGAACCTGGCGAGGTCCCTCCAACCCACTGTGAAATAGCTTCTTGTTTACACATGTGTCCAAGGACACAGGTCTCTTTTTATAGGTGTCTATTTAGATGAATGTTACACTTCTGGCTTCCACCTCACCTAGTTTTTCTAAAATGCCGTAGAGGACTCAGTCAGAGCACTCTCTTGTATTTTATTTCCCCATTCCCTTGCTGTGGTTACTCGGTTGTTTCCAAACTATTTCCCGCAATGCAGCAATGAACATCCTTGTACCTGACTCCCTGTCCACTCCAGAAGTTTCTCCAGGGCTGGACTCTCAAACCGTTTTTGATGCCATTACCATTATAATGCTATACACACATACGCACATATGTAAGAAACACACATATGGAAGAAAAGTTTCACAAAACATGATTTAACCTAACATGCAGTGTTCTGATTTCTTTGGATTTTAAGCCATGTCACTCTTTTTAAGCCTCTCATAACCCACTAGATTAACTGTTTTTATTTATATAAATTTAAGGGGTGGGGGTCACACCTGTAGTCCCAGCACTTTGGGAGACCGAGGTGGGAGGATCGCTTGAGCCCAGGAGTTTGAGACCAGCCTGGGCAATATGGCGAAATCCCGTCTCTATCAAAAATATAAAAATTAGCCAGGTCTGGTGGTGCACACCTGTACTACCAGCTACTTGGAAGGCTGAGACAGGAGAACAGCTTGAACCCAGGAGGTGGAGGGTGCAGTAAGCCAAGATCACGCCACTGCCCTCCAGCCTGGGCGACAGAGTGAGACCGTTTTTTTTTTTTTTTTTTAAAAAAAAACAACAGAGTGCCTCCACCTCTCACAAGGTCTTACAGCCTTAAAAAATTTGTTCCCACAAATAGGCAGTTTTTCTGGGACTTACTCGCAGGACCCCTGAGGGCAGACAGCCCAGCCCAGTCTCAGTAATGGGGAAGTATTTCTCTAGATTCTGTATTCTTTTCTTCTATGGGGAAAACAAAATGCACACAGCAACCAAATGACAACCTTCCAGTTAGCTTTAAAAAGTCTATTTCACTTTTTTTTTGTTTGTTTGTTTGTTTGTTTTTGAGACAGAGTCTCACTTTGTTGCCCAGACTGGAGTGCAGTGGCATGATTTCAGCCTACTGCAACCTCTGCCTCCCAGATTCAAGTGATTCTCCTGCCTCAGCCTCCTGAGTAGCTGGGATTACAGGCATACGCCACTACGCCCAGCTAATTTTTGTATTTTTAGTAGAGACAGGGTTTCACTATGTTGGCCAGGCTGGTCTTGAACTCCTGACATCAAGTGATCCACCCTCCTAGGCCTCCCAAAGTACTGGGATTACAGGTGTGGGCTACTGCGCCGGGCCTATTTCACTCTTATGCATACAACTGGTGGGACTCTAAAGTGATAACAATCTCCATGAAAAAATTGGCAGCATCTAGAAAAGTCACACTTGGCCAGGTGCAGTGGCTCATGCCTGTAATCCTAGCACTTTGGGAGGCCGAGGCAGGGCGGATCACTTGAGCTCATGAGTTTGAGACCAGCCTGGGCAACAGGCAAAACCCCATCTCTACAAAAAATACAGAATTAGCCAGGTGTGGTGGCACACACCTGTAGTCCCAGCTGCTCGGGAGGCTGAGGTGGGAGGATGGCTTGAGCCTGGGAGGCAGAGGTTGCAGTGAGCCAAGATTGTGCCACCATATTCCAGCCTGGGTGACAGAGTCAGGCCTTGTCTCAAAAAACAAAAACAAAACAAAAACAAAACAACAACAGAAAAGTCACACTTGCATTTATCTTTACCCAGCAATTCCACTTCTAGAAATGCATGCTGAAGATGCACTGGCAAAAACAGAAATGCCCTGTGCATAAGATTGTGCAATGAGGCATTATTAATGAAAGCAAAAGGCTGGAAGTGACCATGTCCAGGAGCGAGGACGGCATAAATCACGGTGCGTCAACACAGAACACTACGCGCTGACCAAGGGGCGAGAGAGCTCTGTGAGCTGATAAAGAGGGATTTCCTGATTTGGGTAGGACAACAAATAAAAGAATAAAAGGCCAAAAAATAAAAGAGTAAAAAATAAATAAAAGAGTGATTCCCATGGCTTCTAAGTGACAAAGTACACAACAGTGTGTCTGAAATGCTACCTTTTGTGGAAAAGGAGAATATGAAAATACCTACGAATTTGCTAATACTTGCATAAAGAAATACTGAAGGATTAATTGCTAATTGTTTAAAATAACTACCAATGGTGGAGGCAGAGAACAGTCTGAAGTGAACAGGGAGGTAATGAGACTTCTCTTTATCACAAAGTTTTGACCTTTTTTTTTTGAGACAGGGTCTCACTCTGTCACCCAGGCTGGAGTGCAGTGGCATAATCTGAACTCACTGCAATCTCTGCCTCCTGGGTTCAAGTGATTCTCCCACCTCAGCCTCCTAAGTAGCTGGGGCTACAGGTATGCACCACCACGACTAGCTAATTTTTCTGTATTTTTTGGCAGAGACAGGGTTTCACCATGTTGGCCAGGCTGATCTCTAACTCCTGACTTCAAGTGATCTGCCTGCCTCAGCCCCACAGAGTGCTGGGATTACAGGGGTGAGCCACCGTGCCCAGGCGCAAGGTTTTGACTTTGAAAACATTAACAGGCCGTACACATCAAAAAAGATCATTAAATCAAAAAGAAGCAAAGCAATCCCTGTAGGTATTATGAATAAACTACATGTCTAACTGCAAATTAAGTTGGTAATAAAACCACAAAAGCAAAAAGGTCTTTAAATGTCTTCAGAACATGATATTTTGACTAATAAATACATCATTCATGGAGAAATGGAGCTGTCAGGAAATATTCAAGTCCAGTCAGTATTCCATTAATACTGGCATTATTTTGAATATTATTTTTAAATACATAGAATAGTATCAACAAGTAATAAATACTGTTAGGAACCAAGATTTCAGTGTATGAGAAAAGATTCAAGTGTGAGAAAAGAAGTAAAATTCCTTTCGTGTTAAAAGTGAATTAGATTATGGAACACAATTTATGAGGGCTGAACGTGTGAAGGGCTAAAGCCTCTGACAATGCAGATACACTGCAGCTTTTGAAACCCAGGAGAATGAACAGAACATGTGTAAAAAGTATCACTTTTCAGCACTCACTGATGGTAGTGGATAGGTTTAAAAAAAAAAAGGTGCAGTTGTGCAACAAAGCAAGGTAGTGCGTATCTGTTGAGATGGCAGCTACCCTCAGAAAGGAGGGAGGGTGCTACGATGGCCAGGGGCCACCAGGACAGCTCCGTGATGGCTGGCAGATCCCATCTTCTAATCTGGTGGATGCTCACAGCATCATCATTTTAAACTGCTATATGCTGTTTTATATATTTGTGTTATATTTAACAACAAAATGTTGAAATTTGCCTGGTGTCACACCTATAATCCCAGAACTTTGGGAGGCTGAGGTGGGAGGATCACTGAAGCCCAGGAGTTCAAGACCAGCCTGGGCAACATAGTGAGACCCTGTCTGTACAAAAAACAAAAAACAAAAAAACACACACACAAAAAAACAGCCAAGTGTGATGGTGCATGCGTGTTCCCAGCTACTTGGGAGGCTGAGGTGGGAGGACTGTGCCTAAGCCCAGGAGGTTGAGGCTGCAGTGAGCCATGATCGTGCCACTGCACTAAAGCCTGGGCAACAGAGTGAGACCCTGTCTCTTCAAAATAAAGTTTAAAAACTGGGATTGGGATTATCAGTATGAACCACGGGTTTTTTTTCTTTTTTTTCAAAAATACACATTTCCCAGCTGTGCCTCTTCAAAAGATAAGCAATCAGCATCACTAACAGGGAAAAACTAACCTGCTCCTGTGAGCCTCCTTATGTGACAAGGCAAAGCACGAAGCCCTCTCCGGCCTCCCATGGGGCACGCCTGCCAAGACTCAGGCTGGAATCTAATCAAGCCTCTACGGCTAACTTCCAGTTACTGGAAAGCCAGGACAGGTAATGGCAGAACAAGTTACACAACCACACCGGGAAGCAAACCAAGAATGGGGACGCTCTGTAGGACGAATGACCCAGTTTAAGAAATGAGACAAGAGCATGGGAAAAGCAGGGAGGGAGTCCCGTATAGCTCTCTATCTAACTTAAGAGACAAGCAACCAAATGTTGGTTTGGACTCTGACTTGAACAAATCAACTGTAAAAAAGCATTTCTGAGACAATCATAAAAGTATAATTATGGATCGGGTAGTAGAGGCCACATATTATAACATTTGTAAAATACGAAAATGGCATGGTAGTTATGGGAAAAAAAAGTACCTATTTTTTGGAGATGTGTACATATAGGTATGATTTGTATATGAGTGTTCAGTGTGTTGCTTTCTTTACTTTTTAATGTCTCAAAATTTTCATAAGCAAAAACGAAAAGTCCTGTGTAGCCCATGTTGTGAGATGACATCACTGCTCTGTAATATCCCACACAGTTCTACCAATTGACAATGTGGTTTTGTTGCAGGCCTAACCACTTCTGTAACACGACTTCCATGAGAAAACCATACTGGAGGGTCTAAAAAAGTACTTATAAACCAAAGTTTATACAAAAATGTTTGTATAGGTAGAGACTATTTGTACATAATGATTTATTCTGCTTAACTCCTGGGGGTACTGGTTTAGAGATTTTTTAAAGTCACACTTTTCTTTAAACCAGAGGTCAGCAAACTACACATGGGCCACATCCAGACAATGCCCATTTTTGTGAATCAACTTTACTGGAACACAGCCACACTTGTTCGCTAATGTACTGTCAACAGGGGCTCTTGCACTACAGCAGTGCGGCTGGGTAGCTGCAACAGAGATCATGTGACTTGCAGAGCCTGAAATCTTTACTACCTGGCCCTTTACAGAAAAAGTCTACAGACGATCCAAGTGCTTTAGTGACTAAAGATGCAACCAAAGAAAAAGGGCTTCAGTTCTAAGTTCTGACATTTAAGCTGTTGCATTCGGTGAAGCCCAGGTGAAAAGTTGTTTTGGGAAAAATGCATCAGATTTCAAATTCTGGAAACATTCTTATGGCCAAGTCAGCCTACCTAAGAGAGGCCTGGAGGAAAAATGACAAAGGAGACATGAAAAATGTGATAAACATGCAAGCTAATCAGTTTTATGCAAGAAGTTTTGCCCTGTGATGAGTCATGTAGAGTATTTATTTGCAAAGCTTCTCTCTTTTAAGTTTTGATATTATCTTCCTCAAAAATGTGAAGAGAAGTCCTATTCGTTCACTTTCTTGTCCATCTCCTCGCCTGGATGGGCTCTATGAGGGCAGGAATTTCCCTGCCCACTGTTAGGCCCCAGTACCCAGAAAGGTGCTTGGCAAGTGTTAGGCCCTCGATAAATATTCCATTATGAGCATCAGGGTTCTACTGCACTTAACACCTCTGAGAGTTGAATATCATTTCCTCAAAAGTGGTGACCACCCACCCTGCCTGCACCCTGTGGTTCAACCCCAGAGCACATAAGGCAGCACGGCGCGGCTCACCCCACGAGAGGAGGCAACATGGCACTGAGAATAAACCATCCTGCTACACACAATCTTTGTTCTGGAGACAGCTAAGCAAGAAAGAGTATTTATATTAACTTTTACACTTAAGTTTTAGGTTTCAGGCTTAAATATCCTGGGTTCAGGGAAAGATGGACTAAGTAGTAACTATCAGCTCAAATTTCTGTTCTAGTTTATGACAGGGTTGAAAAGACTAAATGGTTTATACTCCAGCTGTTTAGGCAGAAAAAGATAAAAATAAGTAGAGTGTGAGAAGATGGTTTGTGGGAAGGGTAAAGTGCGTGCTGACCAGCTCACTTTTCCACATGTCTGTGACGAAGGCCAGGTGCCTGAACACTTACTCTCCCCGGCAAGGATGTGTTCTTCTGGAAAGTCTACTTTTCAAACGCCATTTCAAAGGGACTAAAGAGTGAGAGGGAGGAAGGCTGGGTGCACAAAATCTTCCTGGCATTTTTCCCTATGAACATTGAGAATGGGGCAAAGTAAGGTGGCTCACACCTGTAACTCCAGCACTTTGGGAGGCTGAGGCAGGAGTATCACTTCAGCCAGGAGTTCGAGACCAGCCTGGGCAATATAGCAAGACCCCCGTCTCTAGAAAAAAATTAAAAACTAGTCCGGTGTGGTGGCATGCACCTGTAGTCCCAGTTACTCAGGAGGCTGAGGTAAGATAATCGCTTGAGCCCAGGAGTTCCAGGTTACAGTGAGTGATGACTGTGCCACTGCACTCCAGCCTGGGTGACACAGTAAGATCCTGTCTCCAAAAAAAAAAAAAAAAAGAACTAATTGAATAAAGGAGAAATTAAGAAATACATGACCACTGCTGGTATCTTTTTTTTTTTTTTTGAGATGGAGTCTCACTCTGTCACCCAGGTTAGAATGCAGTGGCGCCATCTTGGCTCATTGCAACCTCCACCTCCCAGGATCAAGTGATTCTCCTGCCTCAGCCTCCTGAGTGGCTGGAATTACAGATGCATGCACCACGCCTGGCTAATTTATGTATTTTTAGTAGAGATGGGTTTTCACCATGTTGGCCAGGCTGGTCTCAAACCTGTGACCTCAAGTGATCCTCCCACCTCAGCCTCCCAAAGTGCTGGGATTACAGGCGTGAGCCACCGTGCCTGGCCCACTGCTGGTATCTTAAACAGAGCTTTTTAAACTGAATTAGGAAATGACTTAGAAAAGAACCACATTTTTGTTTCCTTGGTTAGAACACTTCTTATACTGGTCATCGGCCTTTGCACGTTCAAGCAGCGTTTCTCTTCCAACCCAGGATCTTGATCCGAAGGCCTCTGAAGGCTCCAGGTCAGCCCCTCATGCAGACTAAATAACATTCAATGGCATCAAGTTAGCTCATGCTGCCCGTTCCGCTTACCCCAGCCAAAGTCAAAATGTTTTCCAATGATTTGGTCATGATGAGACGCTTCTTGGCTCGAGTTACTGCAACATACAGTAAATTCCATTCATCCTCAGAAAATGACTCTAAACAAAGTAAAGGGGAAAAAAATCAACTAAAAAGCCTTACAAAAGCTTACAAAACCTTATGTCTCATCTAAATGTTTACTAGCCCCCACCCATTCCCCGCAGAAAACCACTCAACATTTGTTGGCTGTAAATACAAAATTTTCCTACAAATGCCAGTTCCAAAAACAAACCAAATCCTAGCAGACTAGTGGCACAAAATACTGGGTTTTATTTAGTCCTACTACGTAAATCCTGGGAATGTGTTAATTGGTTATTTGACACCCGCGATGTGACAGATGGCTGTTTACAGTCATTATGCCAGTTCCCACAACAAGCCCGTGAGACAGACGGGGAAACCAAGGCTTAGACAGGTTAAGTCACTCCTACAAACAAGGCCATGGCTAATCAAGGGCCTGGGAGCAGGACCAAGTCTGCTCATCTCTTTCCATTTCCTTACACTGTCTCTGGACTGCCAGAGTCCTGACACTGTCAAAGGACAACAAGGAAGACACACAGGTGTGCTGTGTGCTGTGTGTCTGTGCTGCTCAACCGCACCTCTCATCTCCCATCTCGATTCACTACACAATGGCAGGAACTCAACAAAGAGCAGCAGAACCGAGGGCGTGCAAAAAGCTGCTGAATTGTACACTTCGGATGGGTGGGTTGTGTGGCATGTAAATTACATGTCTCCCAAAAAAATTACATTTGTAAACATGTAAACCAGAAGCGGGGGAAAGGTGGTACTATAGTAAACTTGTCCATGGCTGCCTCCCTTCCTCTCTCCACTCTAAACCATGTTCTATGTTTGCCAATGTGTCAACGGTCACAAATTCTGTGGTTTCCATTTTCAGCACGCCAATGTGTGCTAGGCCACAAATTTCCAGTCCACAGTTAACAGACAGCTTTGTTTGTTTGTACAGAAATTTCAAACGGTTTTATTCTAAGATTTAAAACCAAAGCAATAGCACTGATGCTTAGAGTACAAATTTATTACAAAGCAGCCTTGAGTACAAATTTATTTCAAAGCAGACAAGGCCAGGCATGGTGGCTCACACCTATAATCCCAGCACTTTGGGAGGCCAAGGCAGGTAGATCACCTGAAGTCAGGAGTTCTAGACCAGCCTGGCCAACATGGCGAAACCCCGTCTCTACTAAAAATACAAAAATTAGCCGGGCATGGTGGCGGGCGCCTGTAGTCCCAGCTACTCTGAGGCAGGAGAATCGCTTGAACCTGGGAGGTGGTGATTGCAGTGAGCCGAGATCGTGCCACTGCACTCCAGCCTGGGTGACAGAGTGAGACTCCATCTCAAAATAATAATAATAATAACAACAACAACAACAACAAAGCAGACAAACGTCTGTGGTGGCTGACGCCTGCAATCCCAACGCTTTGGGAGGCTGCGGTGGGAGGATCGCTTGAGCCTAGGACTTTGAGACCAGCCTGAGCAACGTAGTGAGACCCCTGTCTGTACCAAAAAAAAAAAAAACAGACAAATGATAAAGAATGCTTACTATTTCTCCTTTTGTGATTTTCTTCTCTCTTTAATAAAATGAAGAGGAATTAATTAAAGGAAAAAATGCCATGGTAAGCAAGTAAACTATCTTTTAAAGCTTTCATGAGGCTGGAGACTCAGTCTGATGGTGAAAACCTGGAGCTGAGGGCAGTGCAGGGCTCACAGGGCCACCACAAACACCATCATCCCACACGCAGCCCCCAGAGGGGGGCACCTTGGGGAAGTTTTGTTTTTTAGAAAACCACAGTATAAGAATCAAAAGTTTAGGACTAGGAGGTGTTTTGTGGTTTAGTTTTTCCAGAAGTGCCCTACCAGGAGGCCACACCATCCAACAAACAACAAGGCAGTGCAAAGGAAGCATTCCAGTCACCACTCACTACAACAGCACCTGACACTACCCAGCCGCCTCTTACCAACTCTGAAGTGGGGAAGCTGGGGCAGGTTATGCCGGGCACAAGGCACTTTCACAAAATCATCCAAAACATGCACAGTGTCAAACTCCAGGCCTTTGGCTTTGTGCACTGTGCCCAGAATGTACTCTAGGATAAAAACATAGCACACGTTAGATGGGGCTCCAAGGAGAAAGAAACAAGATGACAAAAACATACATGCTTCCCACTTGACTCTGAACTCGAACATTTCTTGCCTCAGTGCAGTTTTGTGGGAAAAGGGGGAAAGAGGAAACAACTGTCGGGAACAGAAAAAAGAAAAAGACGAGGGGAAAAGTCGAAAATTAGTTGCAGGAGAGATAGTGCCTCTTGGAATCACATCCCAGAGGACAGAGTGGCTCTACCCACCCTCTGCATCTGACACATGAAGGGACAGAGCCCAGAAGAGGGCTGCACGGCTTGCCTGACATTACACGTGGCAGAGCTGGGACTAGAAAATCCCATTATATGGGCTTGAAAGTAGAACAGAAATAAAGGGCCCCTGAGGAAGAACCAGGACCCTGCTCCCCTTTCCCTTAAGCGATAAAGCCATCCTTGCTCAAAGATATTTCACACAGGGAAGAAACAGCAGAAGAGGCCGGGCACGGTGGCTCATGCCTGTAATTCTAGCGCTTCGGGAGGTCGAGGTGGGCGGATTACCTGAGGGCGGGAGTTCGAGACCAGCCTGGCCAACATGGCGAGACTCCATCTCTACTAAAAATACACAAACTAGCCGGGCGTGGTGGTGGGGCCTATAGTCCCAGCTACTCACAAGGCTGAGGCAGGGGAACTGCTTGAACCCAGGAGGTGGGCATTGCAGTGAGCCAAGATCATGCCACTGCACTCCAGACTGGGCGACAGAGCAATACTGTCTCAAAAAAAAAAAAAAAAAAAAAAGAACAGCAGAAGACCATCTGTTCCTCCTCTTAGGGGGAAGGTAAAAACCAACTGCCTCCCTTACCTGCAAAGTCCAAATCTTCTATATGGCATTTTTCTATCCTTTGCACCAGCTCTGGAATCCTGATGTTATACTTTTCAACAACTGCGATCTTGGCTTCAAGCTCCTTGTCCTCGGCAGCGGTCACATACCTCTTGAAGCCACTAAAGCCTTCTTTGTGCACCCATCTTCTGATAAATTTGTCTTTAATGATGAGGTTTTCTAAGAAGAATATACACACAAATTAAGGTGACACAAGCTCCACTAACAGATGGTGGCAGGTGCTGCACGTTCCTAAGCAGCCGCGCAAGAGCGGATGGTCTTCAAGTGGGGAGACCCGGGCTCCAGGCCTGACTGCATCACTAACTCGCTGTGTGTCCCTGGGCAAGTCAGTGCAGTGTGGTAGCCTCTCCGTCTCCGACTGAGGAACAAAGCCCTAGGCTCAAGATCCTCACCTACTTCACAGGGATTTGAAATAGCGCAGTCAACAGGAGAAGAAAAGCGCTAAGGAAATGCTCGATGCTATCACTTGGGGCCCACGTGGAAGTATCAACGTATAAAGCGGCCCAGGCAGACAGAAAGATGCAGGGGAGACAGTGTATGGGACCAGCGCTGGAAACAGACTGAGGCTCCTGTGAGGAGGACGTGGAAAAATCTGTCAGGACCTATGAAAACAGGAGGCCCACGGCACCCCCTCGTCATGGGAAGACAGCAACACTAGCCCGCCCTTCTCTGGAGGGAAACGGGGCCCTGACTCAGACCGGGCCTGCTTCGTTCTCGTCCCTGTCACTTGGGTGCTTCCTTCCAATGCACCAAGGCCAGGCGGGTACTCACGTTTCCTCCGTTCTTCCTCTGGCTGAAGAAGGATCCAAATATCAATGATTCTGTCCAATCCAAATGATTTAATCCCCTGAAAAAGTTTTTTGGTGGGATTTTTGTTTTTTTTTTGTTTTTTGTTTTGTTTTGTTTGTTGTTGCTTTAACAAAACAAAATAAAGCAAATGCAGGGATGGGGTTTTGAAATGAGATGGTTTCTTGGAAATGGATCTTGAGTGACACCCAAAGCACAGGCGGCAAGCAGGAAACTTCATGAAGCAGAAAGCGCGAGGCTGCCACTTGGCCTCAACACTCACTGGGACCACATTCTAAGTTACGGCTGCTACCTCAAACTCTTCCTACGCTTTTAAAAAGGGCAAGACCTACAGCTGCACACTGCTTTCTCACCAATAAAAAGGCAATTTAAGCACCTTCCAAGAACATAAGACAATTCCAAAGAATACAAATGGCACCTGAATACAAAGTGCTGGGTATGCACATTTACCACTGTTTCTTGTGAGAAAAGAACTACAGGCCGGGCGCGGTGGCTCACGCCTGTAATCCCAGCACTTTGGGACGCTGAGGTGGTGGATCACTTGAGGCCAGGAGTTCAAGACCAGCCTGGCCAACATAGTGAAACCCCGTCTCTACCAAAAATACAAAAATTAGCCAGGTGTGGTGGCAGGCGCCTATAGTCCCAGCTAGTCAGGAGGCCGAGGCACGAGAATCTCTCAAACTGGGAGGCAGAGGTTACAGCAAACTGAAATCATGCCATTGCAGTCCAGCCTGGGTGACAGGGCAAGACTCTGTCTCAAAAAAAAGAAACTACGGAATGTCTCTAGGTCCAGATTATTCTACATTTTAACAGGTCAGCTCCTGGAGGAGACAGCCTGACTGTGCCCTGTTTAGCCCAGATCTTCCAAAAGCATCTGCTGAGCACTGGCTGGGCTCCGGCACTCACACAGCACCAGGCCCCACACAGAAGACAGACACGACCAGGGCCCCACACTCCAAGAGCTTGTCATCTTTTAGGGAGGGACACGTAAAACACTCACATAAAACAGTGGGCAAAATAACACAGTTGACATTATAACCCACAACCAGATGTGTGATCACTTGTAATGACACATGGTACAGGTAGTAAGTGGATTTAAGAGAGGTGTAGAGAACCACTTACTTTATATCATGCCAGTACGGATGATATTCCAAAAATACTGCTCTTACAACAATGACTATGGCTAAATTATGTTACATCTACTGGTCCAAATATTATAAGGTCATTAAAGTAGTAATGAAAGAAAATATGCCTATGTGTTGAGTGAAAAACAGCATCCATTTCTATGTATCCTATAATTGCAATTATGCAAAAATACACATCTATAAGGACAAAGACAAAAATGGCAAAAATGAGAATTATTATATGAAATACTGGGATTAGGTGTTCTTTTTTTGGTTCCAAAATTTCTATACCATTGTTATATAGTCTTTATAAACAAAAAACTTAAAACAACTTTTGATTATGATTCACTACTATATTCACTGAGTGCCTAATGCATAGTAGGCTCTTGAAAATCTTTCCATAAATGAATGAGTGAATATCTTTTTGTCATATAACTTTGCTTCAGGGTTAAAAATGCTGTAAACATGCCACTGAATCCTTGTAACTCCCTGTGAAACAGGTAAGGCAAGGCATTATTTTATCTGAGATGGAGAGAATGAGGCACACAGAAGTTGTGACTTGCCCCAAGCCACACGTGGTTAGTGACCAGTCAGAACTAGAGCCCAGGTGTGTACTCCGTGTGTTGTCAGCTCAGCTGTTCTCACGCTAATGACAACATACGACCAGAAAAGCTTCCAGTAACCTGCGGCCTCACTGGCATTGCCAAGGGAAGAAGGGCATTCATTGTTTAAAGAGTGGAAACTAAGGTCCCCAGCCCTTCTTGTGTCTGCCTTTCCGGGAATGTTTCACCGGCATAATCAGAATGGCCTGGGATAGAGACCAGTCATGGTGCAGCCTTGTGGGAAGAGTCAAAAACCCAAATGCTTTCTTGCATGATAATCCCAAGGAAGGTGAACACTACCATTGGGTATGTTTGTCTACAACGTTTCTGTGCATGAAGTGGTCAACAGAAATGTACTCTTACCCCAATCAAATGTATCCTTGAAGGGACCTCCCCTTCCGTCACCCGTACGGCCTCATCAAACACGTTGGCGTTGGTCCGGGACAACAAGGCCACTTGCCCCTTTGCGTCACCTCTAATGCCACCTTTAGGGAGAGAGCACAAACTCTATGGCAAATCGAAATAAAGAGGAAAACTTTTGTAACACAAAAGAGAAGAGTAACTAAAAGCCTTACTCTGATGGTTTCCTCCAACCAAAGTCTTTTTCCTGACTCTCTTGCAAACATCCAAGATAGTAGCTCCCACATAAGCTATTTCCACACCAAACCGAAAACTCTGGAAAACAACAAGACAGAGGGAGTCAGCAGCCCGCCCTGTGGTGTGTCCGTGCATTTCCATCACTGCCGCCACAGCCTGGCCGGGCCAGACCCTACAAGTTGTTCCTGACCCCCCGCACGGAAAGCGAGCTTCACAGGCTCACTTTCAAGGTCCTTCACAACTCAGCAGTCTTTATTTTCCATTATTTTCAACACCAATAGTAAACTTTTCTTTCAAGCAAATCTACCCTTTTCTCCAAATCAAATCTAGTGAAGTCTAAATCACACAAAAGATTAAGATAGGTTAAGGAGGGCTTCTCCCCTTGCCTTTGAGATCCCTCTCCACACTACCTTTAAAACCACTGCCCCGCACCAACCAGCCATGGCAGAAGCACTAGCACCTGCACACTGCCCGTGCTGCTCTGCCTCAGCCCACGCTGTTTTCTGGCTTTCATCCACCGAAGTCACTTCCTAACCTTCAAAACTCAGCCCAAGACCCTGCTTCCTTCACCCCTCTAGCTGGCAAGATATCATTCTTCCCTACACTCGGGGTGTGTACGGCCTTTTTCCATGCACACGCAACTTCATGTGCTTTGGTGAACAGCAGTAGCAATCAAATGAAAAGTAGACTTTAAACAAACACTACTTTGTTGCTATAAAACTACTCTGAGTGAACCACAACTGAAATTATAACATAAATATCCATGAGTTCATATTAAGATAGATAAATGATTGAATATTTAAATAGACGGGAGAGAAAAAACAAATCTCCTTTGCAGAAGAATTCCAAATCATTTAGGAAGATTCTCCAACACTTACTCCTTGAGTGTGGACTGCATATAGGGCTTCCTTCCAAAGCATCCAGTAAGGAAAGGATGAAAAAAAAGAGGAACTCTACAGTGAAGAAACCTGACAAACACTACATCAGCCAGGTGATCAAGGTCAGCATCAAGTCATGAGCCATGGTGACAGCATGCACCTCGACAGCATGTGATGAAAATGGCACTTCACCTCTGTGGTCTTCCTCCCAGAACCCAGGACTCTAGCCTAACCATGAGAAAAGACATTAGACAAATCCCAGCACAGGGGCAGCCTACAAATGGCTGACTGGAATTTCTGGAAACTGTGAAGGTCACATCAGAAATAGGGAAAGTCTGAGCAACTGTCACAGCCAAGAAGAGCCTCATGACACATGGCTACATGTAATGTGGGATCCTGGATGGGATCCTGAAGTCGCAGAAGACATTATTTCAAAACTAAGGAAATGAAAATGAACCATAGACTTCAGTCTATAATAATGTATCAATGTTGGTTCATTATCGTGACAAGTGTTCCACATTAATATAAGACGATAAGATGTTAGTAATGGGAAACTGAGTACAGGATAAATGGGAACTCTCCTCTCAATTTTTCTGTAAATCTGAAACTGTTTTAAAAAAATATTGTCTATTAAAAGAACAAAACACCTCTGCACTGACGCTACCCTAAATCACCACAGTGGCAGGAGCTCAAGGCAAGAGTCACAGAGGCGTCTACGGAACTTTCAATAACATCACAAAACACAGCACAGTTGATACTTCCATCCAAGTGAGACATCTCTTCTAATCAGAAATGAGTTTCTTAAAAGCAGTGGTTCTCAAACTTCTGGTCTCAGGATGCTTCACACTTAAAAATCACACTTAAAAAGCCTCCAAAGAGCTTTTATTTACGTGAGCTCTATCTATCTATATTTACCATATTAGAAATTTTAATTCATTTAAAAATAACTATTAAAAACTATATTTTTTAAAGACAGAGTCTCATTCTGTCACCAAGGCTGGAGTAAAATGGTGCAATCTCGGCTCACTGCAACCTCCACTTCCTGGGTTCAAGTGATTCTCCTGCCTCAGCCTCTTGAGTAGCTAAGACTACAGGCGGAAGCCACCAGGCCTGGCTAATTTTTGTATTTTTAGTAGAGACAGGGTTTTACCATGTTGGCCAGGTTGAACTCCTGACCTCAAGTGATCTGTCCTTCTTGGCCTCCGAAAATGCTGGGATTACAGGCATGAGCCACCGTGCCCAGCCAAAAGCCTCTTATATGACGACATAAAGAACGTATTTTTTGAAATATATTTCCCAGAACAAAAAAAAAATTCAGCAAGAAGAGTGGCACCATATTCCATTTTTGCAAATCTCTTTAATGCCTGGCATAACACAAGACTGCTGGCTTCCTGTGTTCACATCTGCATTGTCTGCTGAGATAAACTGTCTTGGCTGACACACATAAAGAAAATTCCACCTCACGCAGACATGTGATTGGAAAGGAAGGAGCGCATAATAAACTTTTCGCATAATCAAGGACACTGTGAGTTGTCACGTTCATTATGGGAGAGTTTGCCAAAATTTTAATTTCATTTGAAAGCAAAGATGTTATTTTTGACAACAAACACTGTCAGTTATTTTCCCTGAAGCTGCAGCTTGTTTCACTCGTCTTTGAAAAAGTGCCAAATACACAAGTCTGAACAACCAGCACTGGTCTAACAACTGTTCTAAGTACAAATGTACAAGGCGGCAGCAGCCATCGGTTCACAGTTCAGCCGCAGCAGCTCTTACTCAGACGACCGCTGTGCACACACCTCTTATGAAAACAGTCTGACTTGGCAGACCCCTGAGAACTACACTTTGAGAACCACTGCTTAGAAGCAAGGATTTGCTAGATCTGGTGAGCCTGGCATACCACCTTTCACAGGGCCCGGCACATAAGACATTGGGAGAGAGCTGCAATGCCTCCCATGCAGAGTGCGCGCTTACCTGCGTGAGATAGAAGACGTGGGTGTGGGGCACTGTGAACAGGGCGTTGACCGCACCCCGGAAGGTATAGATCTGCTGGTGCGGGTCCCCTACAAAGATTTTCCCACATGGCTGAGACAGAACTATGTTCATGATAGCTGTAACCAATGAGAGGAAAAGTGAGAAACCTTGACCTCCACCCCAGGCAGCAAAAAGAAAAGGACAAAAACACTTCCACGAAGCTAAGCCAGGGCACACTGGACCTCACGGTCGCCTTTTCCCGTAGGACAGGCACACTCCATCAAAAGTAGCCATTTTCTAATGGACAAAAGAAACAGTTTCTGGTGCTAGGAATGCAGATTATGTTTTGCCCTGGATGAATTGTTGGAATATAAGAAAACAACACAGTCAAATCTAAAATGAGGCAAAGTGTCTTCTCTAATATTATGGCACTCAAAATTGACCTACAAAGTCAGACTGATAACACTGTCTGTTCTCCCTTAGCCACTTGAGGAATAGACAACACAAGCTTTTCCCTCTCAATGGATGATGTCTTCCCGCCGAGCATGAGTCTAGGTCCCTATCGTCTGTGGATCTACAACTGGGTCCACATGTTAAGAACAACCTAAGCAAAACCTATGGTGACAGAGAAATCTGCTTGGGTGAGGAGAAGGGGCAGCTTGAAATCCTAAGGTAAGTAAGAAGATCCTCTTCTTTATCACAAATAAGAATAATCAACTTAGTTCACACAGGTGTCCTCTTACATAATCATGGCGCTGTTTCTACGTATTTGACACTACTGATGTCCTGAACAGTGTATCACCTGGTGTGCAGTCCTGGGCCTCATCCACAAAGATGGCGTCAAAAGAGGCCAGCAAAGGCTTGCTCAGCTGCCAGAGTTTCAAGTAGCCTAAAATAAGGAGAGACGCAGGAGTTGTAACGCCAGGAAGGCAGTCCCATTTGCCAGTCCCCGCCATCTGGCAGCCACCTACCGTCATGAGTCATCTGGTACGCCTCTTCTGTGCACTCCCCCAGCTTCCGCATGTTATCCCAGAGGCGGCTCGCTTCAAGGACACCATTCTAGGAAGTAAAGCATATGGTAACCCAGAGTTTGAGACCCTGGCAAAGGCAGCACCCTGCAGTCACATTTTCAACTCCCACAGAGCAGTGGAGCCAGGGCATCCTCACGCAAGGGGGACTGCAGGCACCTCCCTAACCTCCTGGATCTCAACAGCCTCTCCACGCCAGAGGGTCTCCAGTGCTGAGACAGGAAGCAGCTGGGCCGTGCCATGCCCGTGACAGGACAGAGGTCATAACAGTTAGGTGAACAAGAAAAGGCCAAATTGTTCTTCTAGATTTATGACTGATTCTTAATTCATAAAAACAATGGCGAATGATTGAAAAGACTTGATAAAAAAAAGAAACAGACTTTCCCACTAGCAAAATCTATTCCATATAACCAATAACCCAAGAAAATCAGAAGAGAGATTCCAGCCTTCAGTTAAGATTAGATTTGAGGTCCAGGAGCCCCAGTGACAGGCTCTTATAAACTGAGGCACGTCGTTCCATGTCTGCCTTCTCTGTTAAATGGGAGGACTATTCTGAGGCTTAAGTGAGATGGTCACCAGTGTCCTTCCCAGGAGAAAATACCCAACAATTCACAGCCATCACCATGGGCCTACAGCCTCACCCTCCCACCTTCAACCTCCTATGACGAGGTCTGAAGAAATGAAAAGAAGAAATAATGCTGTCCCACACTCCCTGTTTCTCCATCCTCAGATCCCTAACACTTCCTGTTCCCCCATCCTCAGATCCCTAACACTTCCCCTGTCCCCCCATCCTCAGATCCCTAACACTTCCCCTATTCCCCCATCCTCAGATCCCTAACACTTCCCGTTCCCCCATCCTCAGATCCCTAACACTTCTCGTTTCCCCATCCTCAGATCCCTAACACTTCTCGTTCCCCCGTCCTCAGATCCCTAACACTTCTCGTTCCCCCGTCCTCAGATCCCTAACACTTCTCGTTCCCCCGTCCTCAGATCCCTAACACTTCCCCTGTTTCCCCATCCTCAGATCCCTAACACTTCCCGTTCCCTCATCCCAACACTTCCCGTTCCCTCATCCTCAGATCCCTAACACTTCAGACACTTAAGACACTCACCAGTTTTTCACTCTGCTCAACCATGACTCTCTGTCCTTGGCTGTTCTTACACCAAATAGGCACGTGATCAATGGTCAGCTCTTCATCAGCCGAGGCAAAGAAGTTTTCTAGAGTCTTACACACGAGCTTGGCTCTTATGAATCCACCCTTCCCTTCAGCAAGGACGGAGTTGACCATGAAGGGTGTTAACTTGAAGAGATTCAACTTCTTCTTTGACTGGTACCTGCAATACCCATCCCAAATGAACAGCACATGGCTCTCCTGGCTCGGTGCTATCGAACGTCCCCTCCATTCTCTCTAACGTCACCAGGAGATAGCTTCAAGTGCCACACACAGGCGAGACCAAATGTTTTAAAGCGAGAAAGTTCTGCATGGTCCATGTCTGCCTGGAAACGGCTTTCAGGACTCACATGTACCAACCCAGAATAGGAACCAGCTTATGGCAGACACTGCTATTCCACCACGAAGCTGGGCTCCAGAAGGTCCCTGGAGGGACACTCGGAGTTCCCTGATGCCTCTACATCCAGGAGACCTGGGGCAAGTGTGCCTCGGCCGAGTCTTCCTCACTCCCTTCCAAGGAAAGCCTACAACTGATCAGGATTTGTGAGACTCTGAACTGTAAGCAAATCATTTTGACTTTCTGTGCCTCAGTTCCATGAGAACACCCCTCTCAGCAAGACAGCATTATATGTAAACAATATATTGCTACAGGATAAAAGTACAAATGGCTAAACCTGTTTTTATTTCCTGCCTGTAAGTGGAGATAACAGCACTACACTCCTCAGGGTCACTGTGTTGTAAGCTCACATGTGATCATCATGGGAAAACAGTAAGACGTGACCGTGCCAGCAGCAACAGTGCCACTAGTGACAGCAGTACTCACTTCCGCCCTATGTGCCCGTAGGCCATGGAATGGAAGGTTTTGCAGATGACGTTGCTGGGGAAGACGCGTTCGGCCTGCTTTGCGATGCTCTTGTTGAACGTCACATACAGAAACCTGCTCTGAGACCACTTCTCTGCATACTTGACCAGGGTTGAGGTCTTCCCAGTGCCTGGGGAAGCCAGGAGGAAAGGAGGTGACCCTCTGACCAGACAAGAAATGCCCAAGGATCCCCAATCAGGCCTTGTCCAGGCTTATCACACCTCTGTCTTGAGAGCAGGACAGTGACAAGTTTTTCAGTGCTGGTAAAAGTAGTGCCACAAAAAGAGCAGCAGATTCGAAGCCGGGTGAAGGTGGGCTGGGATCTCAGCTGGGGCAGGCTCCAGCCAAGGGGCAAAGGACAGGCGGACCCCTTGACCTCATGAGCTTCAGTTTGCTTCTCAGAAATAAGTGGGTATCCCTTAGAGGTAGGGTTCCCGAGGGCAAAAGTGACCCCTCAGGGCAGGAGGGGAGGGTTAGGGAGGGGGAAGACATGTCTCTGGAGAGAGACAGGTCCAGCTTTGAATTCCACCTCCACCATGTATCCACTTATTCAACCCGGGGCAAGGCTGTCTGTGCTTCAGTTTCTTCCTCTATAAAACAAGAATAACTAAGCAACCTTACGGAATGCTCTCAGGATCAGCACCATGCCAGGCACACTGCAGGCATTTAATACATTGTTGTTGTTAGCAGGGTATTTAGCCACAAAAGGAGCAGGAAGGGATTACAGGCAGAAAAAAAATAGCAAATAGCACAAGCAAAGGCTGTGATCAAAGAATAACCAAGTACTTTAGGAGGCTGTAAGTGGATCGGTGTGGCTGACTGAGGCAGGATACTTGTAGATAATATATTTATGAATGTAAGTTAAAAGCGAATCTAAGGCAGGCCCTCTAGACATCACCCTACAAAACTGGGGAGCTCCTGAAATCCTGGGCTGGGGATTAACATGCCCTCCCTCTCCAGAAGCAATCAGCGCCTGAGCAAACATCACAATGCTGGGCTCAATCCCGGGGGCATCTACACCACCGACTAACTGCTGTGAACTACCCGTCTCAACAGGAATTCTGTGGATGTTCATGGAGTGGTCCGGGGAAGCAAGTATTCCTTGGCCAATTGCTTTTGAGATTGATTATTTGATCTGTTATTGAATTATTGGATGACAGATCAGAGCAAAGATGCCCTGGCGGGTAGCGGGAAGGGGATGTAGGGAGAAAAGGCAGAAAACCACCACCTCGTGAACCTGATGTGGGCTCCCTTACCGGCAAAGGCCATAATTTTCACCACCTGGAGAGGTTCCATCTTGTGATTCAGAATCAGCTGTTGCTCATGTGTAAGTTGGATGGTTTTCTTGCTATAATCATTACAAAAGAGAAATAAGAAAAAACAGAAAGACGTGAAAAGTCCAGGAGATAGGCTATCCAAAAACCAAACAGACAAACTGGATAAACAAAAGCTGACCAAGAAAAAGGTCTCCCCTTACGAGAATAAAAATGTTCTAAAGCTAGATTATGATGCTGATGCACAGCTCAGGCAATTTCACTGAATTACACTCTTAGGATGGGTGAATTTTATACAATGCACATTATGCCTCAGTGACGTTGCTAAAGTGAAGCAAAACATCTCCCTCCTTCAGTATGAGTTAGAGTCAAGGACAGAAGACAAAACACACACTGACCCACATATACACATACCCTGGCCAGACAGATAGCTCCTCTTTAACTTTTGTGGCCTGAGTGCAGGAATTCTCCTGAAGATATAGGCAATAGAAAATGTTGTAGTGAATCCTACCAGAAAAAAAAGTAGATTTAGAAAGTTTCAAATTCAAGTCACAATCTGTATCTTATTTTTCCTCAGATGGATTTAAACTCCTTCCCATTTCTAAAAAGAAAATACCTACCACCATTCAATGGAAAAAAGAAAGAAAAGGATTTAAATATATCTATGGCTGGCAAAGCATTCTCAGATAACACAGTCCTGGGAAACGTGTAGTTTCTGTGTGTATCACCAAGAGGAGGAAGAGACCAGGACAGGCTCTTCAGGGAATGAGGGGCACCAGCTGTGACTTTAAGAGACAAACAACCAGAAAAGCTGTAAGGACCAGTGGAAGGCACAGGGAAACACTGCTGTTAGCACTGAGACTCTTGTTTAAATGATACTTA